>NC_140271.1:21640782-21643282 GCF_964030765.1 Micromesistius poutassou | reverse complement strand
CCTGGCACCAGACAGGACTTTAAACATGAGAAAGGATGATTTTTTTTACCCCAAATGAAAATAGCTTACAGCACCTGGTATTCCCAGACGGTCTCCCATCCAGGTACTAACCTGGCCCGACCGTGCTTAGCTTCCGAGATCAGATGAGATCGGGCGTGTTCGCAGTGGTGTGGCCGTAAGCAATTACTCCTGGCACCAGACAGGACTTTAAACAGGAGAAAGGATGATTTTTTTTACCCCAAATGAAAATAGTTTACAGCACCAGGTATTCCCAGGCGGTCTCCCATCCAGGTACTGACCTGGCCCGACCGTGCTTAGCTTCCGAGATCAGACGAGATCGGGCGTGTTCCCAGTGGTGTGGCCTTCAGCAATTGCTCCTGGCACCAGACAGGACTTTAAACAGGAGAAAGGATCATTTTTTTTACCCCAAATGAAAATAGATTACAGCACCTGGTAATCCCAGGCGGTCTCCCATCCAAGTACTAACCAGGCCCCACCGTGCTTAGCTTCCGAGATCAGACGAGATCGGGCGTGTTCACGGTGGTGTGGCCATAAGCAATTGCTCCTGGCACCAGACAGGACTTTAAACAGGAGAAAGGATGATTTTTTTTACCCAAATGAAAACACAATTACAGCACCTGTTATTCCCAGGCGGTCTCCCATCCAAGTACTAACCAGGCCCGACCTTGCTTAGCTTCCGAGATCAGACGAGATCGGGCGTGTTCACGGTGGTGTGGCCGTAAGCAGTTGCTCCTGGCACCAGACAGGACTTTAAACAGGAGAAAGGATCATTTTTTTTTACCCCAAATGGAAATAGATTACAGCACCTGGTATTCCCAGGCGGTCTCCCATCCAAGTACTAACCAGGCCCGACCGTGCTTAGCTTCCGAGATCAGACGAGATCGGTCGTGTTCACGGTGGTGTGGCCGTAAGCAATTGCTCCTGGCACCAGACAGGACTTTAAACAGGAGAAAGGATGATTTTTTTTACCCCAAATGAACATAGCTTACAGCACCTGGTATTCCCAGGCGGTCTCCCATCCAGGTACTAACCTGGCCCGACCGTGCTTAGCTTCCGAGATCAGACGAGATCGGGCGTGTTCGCAGTGGTGTGGCCGTAAGCAATTGCTCCTGGCACCAGACAGGACTTTAAACAGGAGAAAGGATGATTTTTTTTACCCCAAATGAAAATAGATTACAGCACCTGGTATTCCCAGGCGGTCTCCCATCCAAGTACTAACCAGGCCCGACCGTGCTTAGCTTCCGAGATCAGACGAGATCGGGCGTGTTCACGGTGGTGTGGCCGTAAGCAATTGCTCCTGGCACCAGACAGGACTTTAAACAGGAGAAAGGATGATTTTTTTTTACACCAAATGAAAATAGCTTACAGCACCTGGTATTCCCAGGCGGTCTCCCATCCAGGTACTAACCAAGCCCGACCGTGCTTAGCTTCCGAGATCAGACGAGATCGGGCGTGTTCCCAGTGGTGTGGCCTTAAGCAATTGCTCCTGGCACCAGACAGGACTTTAAACAGGAGAAAGGATCATTTTTTTTACCCCAAATGAAAATAGATTACAGCACCTGGTAATCCCAGGCGGTCTCCCATCCAAGTACTAACCAGGCCCCACCGTGCTTTGCTTCCGAGATCAGACGAGATCGGGCGTGTTCACGGTGGTGTGGCCATAAGCAATTGCTCCTGGCACCAGACAGGACTTTAAACAGGAGAAAGGATGATTTTTTTTACCCAAATGAAAACACAATTACAGCACCTGTTATTCCCAGGCGGTCTCCCATCCAAGTACTAACCAGGCCCGACCTTGCTTAGCTTCCGAGATCAGACGAGATCGGGCGTGTTCACGGTGGTGTGGCCGTAAGCAGTTGCTCCTGGCACCAGACAGGACTTTAAACAGGAGAAAGGATCATTTTTTTTTACCCCAAATGAAAATAGATTACAGCACCTGGTATTCCCAGGCGGTCTCCCATCCAAGTACTAACCAGGCCCGACCGTGCTTAGTTACCGAGATCAGACGAGATCGGGCGTGTTCACGGTGGTGTGGCCGTAAGCAATTGCTCCTGGCACCAGACAGGACTTTAAACAGGAGAAAGGATGATTTTTTTTACCCCAAATGAAAATAGCTTACAGCACCTGGTATTCCCAGGCGGTCTCCCATCCAAGTACTAACCTGGCCCGACCGTGCTTAGCTTCCGAGATCAGATGAGATCGGGCGTGTTCGCAGTGGTGTGGCCGTAAGCAATTACTCCTGGCACCAGACAGGACTTTAAACAGGAGAAAGGATGATTTTTTTTACCCCAAATGAAAATAGTTTACAGCACCTGGTATTCCCAGGCGGTCTCCCATCCAGGTACTGACCTGGCCCGACCATGCTTAGCTTCCGAGCTCAGACGAGATCGGGCGTGTTCGCAGTGGTGTGGCCGTAAGCAATTGCTCCTGGCACCAGACAGGACTTTAAACAGGAGAAAGGATGATTTTTTTTACCCCA
>NC_140271.1:21613282-21635782 GCF_964030765.1 Micromesistius poutassou | reverse complement strand
TGTTCACGGTGGTGTGGCCGTAAGCAATTGCTCCTGGCACCAGACAGGACTTTAAACAGGAGAAAGGATGATTTTTTTTACCCCAAATGAAAATAGCTTACAGCACCTGGTATTCCCAGGCGGTCTCCCATCCAGGTACTAACCAGGCCCGACCGTGCTTAGCTTCCGAGATCAGACGAGATCGGGCGTGTTCGCAGTTGTGTGGCCGTAAGCAAATGCTCCTGGCACCAGACAGGACTTTAAACAGGAGAAAGGATCATTTTTTTTACCCCAAATGAAAATAGATTACAGCACCTGGTATTCCCAGGCGGTCTCCCATCCAAGTACTAACCAGGCCCGACCGTGCTTAGCTTCCGAGATCAGACGAGATCGGGCGTGTTCACGGTGGTTTGGCCGTAAGCAATTACTCCTGGCACCAGACAGGACTTTAAACAGGGGAAAGGATGATTTTTTTTACCCCAAATGAAAATAGCTTACAGCACCTGGTATTCCCAGGCGGTCTCCCATCCAGGTACTAACCAGGCCCGACCGTGCTTAGCTTCCGAGATCAGATGAGATCGGGCGTGTTCGCAGTGGTGTGGCCTTAAGCAATTGCGCCTGGCACCAGACAGGACTTTAAACAGGAGAAAGGATGATTTTTTTTACCCCAAATGAAAATAGATTACAGCACCTGGTATTCCCAGGCGGTCTCCCATCCAAGTACTAACCAGACCCGACCGTGCTTGGCTTCCGAGATCAGACGAGATCGGGCGTGTTCACGGTGGTGTGGCCGTAAGCAATTGCTCCTGGCACCAGACAGGACTTTAAACAGGAGAAAGGATGATTTTTTTTACCCCAAATGAAAATAGCTTACAGCACCTGGTATTCCCAGGCGGTCTCCCATCCAAGTACTAACCAGGCCCGACCGTGCTTAGCTTCCGAGCTCAGAAGAGATCGGGCGTGTTCACGGTGGTGTGGCCGTAAGCAATTGCTCCTGGCACCAGACAGGACTTTAAACAGGAGAAAGGATGATTTTTTTTACCCCAAATGAAAGTAGCTTACAGCACCTGGTATTCCCAGGCGGTCTCCCATCCAAGTACTAATCAGTCCCGACCGTACTTAGCTTCCGAGATCAGACGAGATCGGGCGTGTTCACGGTGGTGTGGCCGTAAGAAATTGCTCCTGGCACCAGACAGGACTTTAAACAGGAGAAAGGATGGTTTTTTTACCCCAAATGAAAATAGCTTACAGCACCTGGTATTCCCAGGCGGTCTCCCATCCAGGTACTAACCAGGCCCGACCGTGCTTAGCTTCCGAGATCAGACGAGATCGGGCGTGTTCGCAGTGGTGTGGCCGTAAGCTATTGCTCCTGGCACCAGACAGGACTTTAAACAGGAGAAAAGATCATTTTTTTTACCCCAAATGAAAATAGATTACAGCACCTGGTATTCCCAGGCGGTCTCCCATCCAAGTACTAACCAAGCCCGACCGTGCTTAGCTTCCGAGATCAGACGAGATCGGGCGTGTTCATGGTGGTGTGGCCGTAAGCAATTGCTCCTGGCACCAGACAGGACTTTAAACAGGAGAAAGGATGATTTTTTTTTACCCCAAATGAAAATAGCTTACAGCACCTGGTATTCCCAGGTGGTCTCCCATCCAGGTACTAACCAGTCCCGACCGTGCTTAGCTTCCGAGATCAGACGAGATCGGGCGTGTTCGCAGTGGTGTGGCCGTAAGCAATTACTCCTGGCACCAGACAGGACTTTAAACAGGAGAAAGGATAATTTTTTTTACCCCAAATGAAAACACAATTACAGCACCTGTTATTCCCAGGCGGTCTCCCATCCAAGTACTAACCAGGCCCGACCGTGCTTAGCTTCCGAGACCAGACGACATCGGGCGTGTTCGCAATGGTGTGGCCGTAAGCAATTTCTCCTGGCACCAGACAGGACTTTAAACAGGAGAAAGGATCATTTTTTTTTACCCCAAATGAAAATAGATTACAGCACCTGGTATTCCCAGGCGGTCTCCCATCCAAGTACTAACCAGGCCCGACCGTGCTTAGCTTCCGAGATCAGACAAGATCGGGCGTGTTCACGGTGGTGTGGCCGTAAGCAATTCCTCCTAGCACCAGACAGGACTTTAAACAGGAGAAAGGATCATTTTTTTTACCCCAAATGAAAATAGCTTACAGCACCTGGTATTCCCAGGCGGTCTCCCATCCAGGTACTAACCAGGCCCGACCGTGCTTAGCTTCCGAGATCAGACGAGATCGGGCGTATTCGCAGTGGTGTGGCCATAAGCAATTGCTCCTGGCACCAGACAGGACTTTAAACAGGAGAAAGGATCATTTTTTTTACCCCAAATGAAAATAGATTACAGCACCTGGTATTCCCAGGCGGTCTCCCATCGAAGTACTAACCAAGCCCGACCGTGCTTAGCTTCCGAGATCAGACGAGATCGGGCGTGTTCACGGTGGTGTGGCCGTAAGCAATTGCTCCTGGCACCAGACAGGACTTTAAACAGGAGAAAGGATGATTTTTTTTACCCCAAATGAAAATAGCTTACAGCACCTGGTATTCCCAGGCGGTCTCCCATCCAGGTACTAACCAGGACCGACCGTGCTTAGCTTCCGAGATCAGACGAGATCGGGCGTGTTCACGGTGGTGTGGCCGTAAGCAATTGCTTCTGGCACCAGACAGGACTTTAAAAAGGAGAAAGGATCATTTTTTTTTACCCCAAATGAAAATAGATTACAGCACCTGGTATTCCCAGGCGGTCTCCCATCCAAGTACTAACCAGGCCCCACCGTGCTTAGCTTCCGAGATCAGACGAGATCGGGCGTGTTCACGGTGGTGTGGCCGTAAGCAATTGCTCCTGGCACCAGACAGGACTTTAAACAGGAGAAAGGATGATTTTTTTTACCCCAAATGAAAATAGCTTACAGCACCTGGTATTCCCAGGCGGTCTCCCATCCAGGTACTAACCAGGCCCGACCGTGCTTAGCTTCCGAGATCAGACGAGATCGGGCGTGTTCACGGTGGTGTGGCCGTAAGCAATTGCTCCTGGCACCAGACAGGACTTTAAACAGGAGAAAGGATCATTTTTTTAACCCCAAATGAAAATAGATTACAGCACCTGGTATTTCCAGGCGGTCTCCCATCCAAGTACTAACCAGGCCCGACCGTGCTTAGCTTCCGAGATCAGACGAGATCGGGCGTGTTCACGGTGGTGTGGCCGTAAGCAATTGCTCCTGGCACCAGACAGGACTTTAAACAGGAGAAAGGATCATTTTTTTAACCCCAAATGAAAATAGATTACAGCACCTGGTATTTCCAGGCGGTCTCCCATCCAAGTACTAACCAGTCCCGACCGTGCTTAGCTTCCGAGATCAGACGAGATCGGGCGTGTTCGCAGTGGTGTGGCCGTAAGCAATTACTCCTGGCACCAGACAGGACTTTAAACAGGAGAAAGGATAATTTTTTTTACCCCAAATGAAAACACAATTACAGCACCTGTTATTCCCAGGCGGTCTCCCATCCAAGTACTAACCAGGCCCGACCGTGCTTAGCTTCCGAGACCAGACGACATCGGGCGTGTTCGCAGTGGTGTGGCCGTAAGCAATTTCTCCTGGCACCAGACAGGACTTTAAACAGGAAAAAGGATCATTTTTTTTTACCCCAAATGAAAACAGCTTACAGCACCTGGTATTCCCAGGCGGTCTCCCATCCAAGTACTAATCTGGCCCGACCGTGCTTAGCTTCCGAGATCAGATGAGATCGGGCGTGTTCGCAGTGGTGTGGCCGTAAGCAATTGCTCCTAGCACCAGACAGGACTTTAAACAGGAGAAAGGATGATTTTTTTTACCCCAAATGAAAATAGCTTACAGCACCTGGTATTCCCAGGCGGTCTCCCATCCAGGTACTAACCTGGCCCGACCGTGCTTAGCTTCCGAGATCAGACGAGATCGCGCGTGTTCGCAGTGGTGTGGCCGTAAGCAATTGCTCCTGGCACCAGACAGGACTTTAAACAGGAGAAAGGATGATTTTTTTTACCCCAAATGAAAATAGATTACAGCACCTGGTATTCCCAGGCGGTCTCCCATCCAGGTACTAACCAGGCCCGACCGTGCATAGCTTCCGAGATCAGACGAGATCGGGCGTGTTCGCAGTGGTGTGGCCGTAAGCAATTGCTCCTGGCACCAGACAGGACTTTAAACAGGAGAAAGGATGATTTTTTTTACCCCAAATGAAAATAGCTTACAGCACCTGGTATCCCCAGGCGGTCTCCCATCCAGGTACTAACCTGGCCCGACATCAGACGAGATCGGGCGTGTTCGCAGTGGTGTGGCCGTAAGCAATTGCTCCTGGCACCAGACAGGACTTTAAACAGGAGAAAGGATGATTTTTTTTACCCCAAATGAAAATAGATTACAGCACCTGGTATTCCCAGGCGGTCTCCCATCCAGGTACTAACCAGGCCCGACCGTGCATAGCTTCCGAGATCAGACGAGATCGGGCGTGTTCGCAGTGGTGTGGCCGTAAGCAATTGCTTCTGGCACCAGACAGGACTTTAAAAAGGAGAAAGGATCATTTTTTTTTACCCCAAATGAAAATAGATTACAGCACCTGGTATTCCCAGGCGGTCTCCCATCCAAGTACTAACCAGGCCCCACCGTGCTTAGCTTCCGAGATCAGACGAGATCGGGCGTGTTCACGGTGGTGTGGCCGTAAGCAATTGCTCCTGGCACCAGACAGGACTTTAAACAGGAGAAAGGATGATTTTTTTTACCCCAAATGAAAATAGCTTACAGCACCTGGTATTCCCAGGCGGTCTCCCATCCAGGTACTAACCAGGCCCGACCGTGCTTAGCTTCCGAGATCAGACGAGATCGGGCGTGTTCACGGTGGTGTGGCCGTAAGCAATTGCTCCTGGCACCAGACAGGACTTTAAACAGGAGAAAGGATCATTTTTTTAACCCCAAATGAAAATAGATTACAGCACCTGGTATTTCCAGGCGGTCTCCCATCCAAGTACTAACCAGGCCCGACCGTGCTTAGCTTCCGAGATCAGACGAGATCGGGCGTGTTCACGGTGGTGTGGCCGTACGCAATTGCTCCTGGCACCAGACAGGACTTTAAACAGGAGAAAGGATGATTTTTTTTACCCCAAATGAAAATTGCTTACAGCACCTGGTATTCCCAGGCGGTCTCCCATCCAGGTACTAACCAGGCCCGACCGTGCTTAGCTTCCGAGATCAGACGAGATCGGGCGTGTTCGCAGTGGTGTGGCCGTAAGCTATTGCTCCTGGCACCAGACAGGACTTTAAACAGGAGAAAAGATCATTTTTTTTACCCCAAATGAAAATAGATTACAGCACCTGGTATTCCCAGGCGGTCTCCCATCCAAGTACTAACCAAGCCCGACCGTGCTTAGCTTCCGAGATCAGACGAGATCGGGCGTGTTCATGGTGGTGTGGCCGTAAGCAATTGCTCCTGGCACCAGACAGGACTTTAAACAGGAGAAAGGATGATTTTTTTTTACCCCAAATGAAAATAGCTTACAGCACCTGGTATTCCCAGGTGGTCTCCCATCCAGGTACTAACCAGTCCCGACCGTGCTTAGCTTCCGAGATCAGACGAGATCGGGCGTGTTCGCAGTGGTGTGGCCGTAAGCAATTACTCCTGGCACCAGACAGGACTTTAAACAGGAGAAAGGATAATTTTTTTTACCCCAAATGAAAACACAATTACAGCACCTGTTATTCCCAGGCGGTCTCCCATCCAAGTACTAACCAGGCCCGACCGTGCTTAGCTTCCGAGACCAGACGACATCGGGCGTGTTCGCAGTGGTGTGGCCGTAAGCAATTTCTCCTGGCACCAGACAGGACTTTAAACAGGAGAAAGGATCATTTTTTTTTACCCCAAATGAAAATAGCTTACAGCACCTGGTATTCCCAGGCGGTCTCCCATCCAGGTACTAACCAGGCCCCACCGTGCTTAGCTTCCGAGATCAAACGAGATCGGGCGTGTTCGCAGTGTTGTGGCCGTAAGCAATTGCTCCTGGCGCCAGACAGGACTTTAAACTGGAGAAAGGATCATTTTTTTTACCCCAAATGAAAATAGATTACAGCACCTGGTATTCCCAGGCGGTCTCCCATCCAAGTACTAACCTGGCCCGACCGTGCTTAGCTTCCGAGATCAGACGAGATCGGGCGTGTTCGCAGTGGTGTGGCCGTAAGCTATTGCTCCTGGCACCAGACAGGACTTTAAACAGGAGAAAAGATCATTTTTTTTACCCCAAATGAAAATAGATTACAGCACCTGGTATTCCCAGGCGGTCTCCCATCCAAGTACTAACCAAGCCCGACCGTGCTTAGCTTCCGAGATCAGACGAGATCGGGCGTGTTCATGGTGGTGTGGCCGTAAGCAATTGCTCCTGGCACCAGACAGGACTTTAAACAGGAGAAAGGATGATTTTTTTTTACCCCAAATGAAAATAGCTTACAGCACCTGGTATTCCCAGGTGGTCTCCCATCCAGGTACTAACCAGTCCCGACCGTGCTTAGCTTCCGAGATCAGACGAGATCGGGCGTGTTCGCAGTGGTGTGGCCGTAAGCAATTACTCCTGGCACCAGACAGGACTTTAAACAGGAGAAAGGATAATTTTTTTTACCCCAAATGAAAACACAATTACAGCACCTGTTATTCCCAGGCGGTCTCCCATCCAAGTACTAACCAGGCCCGACCGTGCTTAGCTTCCGAGACCAGACGACATCGGGCGTGTTCGCAGTGGTGTGGCCGTAAGCAATTTCTCCTGGCACCAGACAGGACTTTAAACAGGAAAAAGGATCATTTTTTTTTACCCCAAATGAAAACAGCTTACAGCACCTGGTATTCCCAGGCGGTCTCCCATCCAAGTACTAACCTGGCCCGACCGTGCTTAGCTTCCGAGATCAGATGAGATCGGGCGTGTTCGCAGTGGTGTGGCCGTAAGCAATTGCTCCTGGCACCAGACAGGACTTTAAACAGGAGAAAGGATGATTTTTTTTACCCCGAATGAAAATAGCTTACAGCACCTGGTATTCCCAGGCGGTCTCCCATCCAGGTACTTACCAGGCCCGACCGTGCATAGCTTTCAAGATCAGACGAGATCGGGCGTGTTTGCAGTTGTGTGGCCGTAAGCAATTGCTCCTGGCACCAGACAGGACTTTAAACAGGAGAAAGGATCATTTTTTTTACCCCAAATGAAAATAGATTACAGCACCTGGTATTCCCAGGCGGTCTCCCATCCAAGTACTAACCAGGCCCGACCGTGCTTAGCTTCCGAGATCAGACGAGATCGGGCGTGTTCACGGTGGTGTGGCCGTAAGCAATTGCTCCTGGCACCAGACAGGACTTTAAACAGGAGAAAGGATGATTTTTTTTACCCCAAATGAAAATAGCTTACAGCACCTGGTATTCCCAGGCGGTCTCCCATCCAGGTACTAACCAGGCCCCACCGTGCTTAGCTTCCGAGATCAAACGAGATCGGGCGTGTTCGCAGTGTTGTGGCCGTAAGCAATTGCTCCTGGCGCCAGACAGGACTTTAAACGGGAGAAAGGATCATTTTTTTTACCCCAAATGAAAATAGATTACAGCACCTGGTATTCCCAGGCGGTCTCCCATCCAAGTACTAACCAGGCCCGACCGTGCTTAGCTTCCGAGATCAGACGAGATCGGGCGTGTTCGCAGTGGTGTGGCCGTAAGCAATTGCTCCTGGCACCAGACAGGACTTTAAACAGGAGAAAGGATCATTTTTTTTACCCCAAATGAAAACACAATTACAGCACCTGTTATTCCCAGGCGGTCTCCCATCCAAGTACTAACCAGGCCCGACCGTGCTTAGCTTCCGAGATCAGACGAGATCGGGCGTGTTCATGGTGGTGTGGCCGTAAGCAATTACTCCCGGCACCAGACAGGACTTTAAACAGGAGAAAGGATGATTTTTTTTACCCCAAATGAAAATAGCTTACAGCACCTGGTATTCCCAGGCGGTCTCCCATCCAGGTACTAACCTGGCCCGACCGTGCTTTGCTTCCGAGATCAGACGAGATCGGGCGTGTTCGCAGTGGTGTGGCCGTAAGCAATTGCTCCTGGCACCAGACAGGACTTTAAACAGGAGAAAGGATGATTTTTTTTACCCCAAATGAAAATAGATTACAGCACCTGGTATTCCCAGGCGGTCGCCCATCCAGGTACTAACCAGGCCCGACCGTGCATAGCTTCCAAGATCAGACGAGATCGGGCGTGTTCGCAGTGGTGTGGCCGTAAGCAATTGCTTCTGGCACCAGACAGGACTTTAAAAAGGAGAAAGGATCATTTTTTTTTACCCCAAATGAAAATAGATTACAGCACCTGGTATTCCCAGGCGGTCTCCCATCCAGGTACTAACCAGGCCCGACCGTGCTTAGCTTCCGAGATCAGACGAGATCGGGCGTGTTCACGGTGGTGTGGCCGTAAGCAATTGCTCCTGGCACCAGACAGGACTTTAAACAGGAGAAAGGATCATTTTTTTAACCCCAAATGAAAATAGATTACAGCACCTGGTATTCCCAGGCGGTCTCCCATCCAAGTACTAACCAGGCCCGACTGTGCTTAGCTTCCGAGATCAGACGAGTTCGGGCGTGTTCACTGTGGTGTGGCCGTACGCAATTGCTCCTGGCACCAGACAGGACTTTAAACAGGAGAAAGGATGATTTTTTTTACCCCAAATGAAAATAGCTTACAGCACCTGGTATTCCCAGGCGGTCTCCCATCCAGGTACTAACCAGGCCCGACCGTGCTTAGCTTCCGAGATCAGACGAGATCGGGCGTGTTCGCAGTGGTGTGGCCGTAAGCAATTTCTCCTGGCACCAGACAGGACTTTAAACAGGAGAAAGGATCATTTTTTTTACCCCAAATGAAAATAGATTATAGCACCTGGTATTCCCAGGCGGTCTCCCATCCAAGTACTATCCAGGCCCGACCGTGCTTAGCTTCCGAGATCAGACGAGATCGGGCGTGTTCACGGTGGTGTGGCCGTAAGCAATTGCTCCTGGCACCAGACAGGACTTTAAACAGGAGAAAGGATGATTTTTTTTACCCCAAATGAAAACAGCTTACAGCACCTGGTATTCCCAGGCGGTCTCCCATCCAGGTACTAACCAGGCCCCACCGTGCTTAGCTTCCGAGATCAAACGAGATCGGGCGTGTTCGCAGTGGTGTGGCCGTAAGCAATTGCTCCTGGCGCCAGACAGGACTTTAAACAGGAGAAAGGATCATTTTTTTTACCCCAAATGAAAATAGATTACAGCACCTGGTATTCCCAGGCGGTCTCCCATCCAAGTACTAACCAGGCCCGACCGTCCTTAGCTTCCGAGATCAGACAAGATCGGGCGTGTTCACGGTGGTGTGGCCGTAAGCAATTCCTCCTAGCACCAGACAGGACTTTAAACAGGAGAAAGGATCATTTTTTTTACCCCAAATGAAAATAGCTTACAGCACCTGGCATTCCCAGGCGGTCTCCCATCCAGGTACTAACCAGGCCCAACCGTGCTTAGCTTCCGAGATCAGACGAGATCGGGCGTGTTCGCAGTGGTGTGGCCGTAAGCTATTGCTCCTGGCACCAGACAGGACTTTAAACAGGAGAAAGGATCATTTTTTTTACCCCAAATGAAAATAGATTACAGCACCTGGTATTCCCAGGCGGTCTCCCATCCAAGTACTAACCAGGCCCGACCTTGCTTAGCTTCCGAGATCAGACGAGATCGGGCGTGTTCACGGTGGTGTGGCCGTAAGCAGTTGCTCCGGGAACCAGACAGGACTTTAAACAGGAGAAAGGATCTTTTTTTTTTTACCCCAAATGAAAATATATTACAGCACCTGGTATTCCCAGGCGGTCTCCCATCCAGGTACTAACCAGGCCCGACCGTGCATAGCTTCCGAGATCAGACGAGATCGGGCGTGTTCGCAGTGGTGTGGCCGTAAGCAATTGCTCCTGGCACCAGACAGGACTTTAAAAAGGAGAAAGGATCATTTTTTTTACCCCAAATGAAAATAGATTACAGCACCTGGTATTCCCAGGCGGTCTCCCATTCAAGTACTAACCAGGCCCCACCGTGCTTAGCTTCCGAGATCAGACGAGATCGGGCGTGTTCACGGTGGTGTGGCCGTAAGCAATTGCTCCTGGCACCAGACAGGACTTTAAACAGGAGAAAGGATCATTTTTTTTACCCCAAATGAAAATAGCTTACAGCACATGGTATTCCCAGGCGGTCTCCCATCCAGGTACTAACCAGGCCCGACCGTGCTTAGCTTCCGAGATCAGACGAGATCGGGCGTATTCGCAGTGGTGTGGCCGTAAGCAATTGCTCCTGGCACCAGACAGGACTTTAAACAGGAGAAAGGATCATTTTTTTTACCCCAAATGAAAACACAATTACAGCACCTGGTATTCCCAGGCTGTCTCCCATCCAAGTACTAACCAGGCCCGCCCGTGCTTAGCTTCCGAGATCAGACGAGATCGGGCGTGTTCACGGTAGTGTGGCCGTAAGCAATTGCTCCTGGCACCAGACAGGACTTTAAACAGGAGAAAGGATCATTTTTTTTACCCCAAATGAAAATAGATTACAGCACCTGGTATTCCCAGGCGGTCTCCCATCCAAGTACTAACCAGGCCCGACCGTGCTTAGCTTCCGAGATCAGACGAGATCGGGCGTGTTCACGGTGGTGTGGCCGTAAGCAATTGCTCCTGGCACCAGACAGGACTTTAAACAGGAGAAAGGATGATTTTTTTTACCCCAAATGAAAATAGCTTACAGCACCTGGTATTCCCACGCGGTCTCCCATCCAGGTACTAACCAGGCCCGACCGTGCTTAGCTTCCGAGATCAGACGAGATCGGGCGTGTTCGCAGTGGTGTGGCCGTAAGCAATTTCTCCTGGCACCAGACAGGACTTTAAACAGGAGAAAGGATCATTTTTTTTACCCCAAATGAAAATAGATTACAGCACCTGGTATTCCCAGGCGGTCTCCCATCCAAGAACTATCCAGGCCCGACCGTGCTTAGCTTCCGAGATCAGACGAGATCGGGCGTGTTCACGGTGGTGTGGCCGTAAGCAATTGCTCCTGGCACCAGACAAGACTTTAAACAGGAGAAAGGATGATTTTTTTTACCCCAAATGAAAATAGCTTACAGCACCTGGTATTCCCAGGCGGTCTCCCATCCAGGTACTAACCAGGCCCCACCGTGCTTAGCTTCCGAGATCAAACGAGATCGGGCGTGTTCGCAGTGGTGTGGCCGTAAGCAATTGCTCCTGGCGCCAGACAGGACTTTAAACAGGAGAAAGGATCATTTTTTTTACCCCAAATGAAAATAGATTACAGCACCTGGTATTCCCAGGCGGTCTCCCATCCAAGTACTAACCAGTCCCGACCGTGCTTAGCTTCCGAGATCAGACAAGATCGGGCGTGTTCACGGTGGTGTGGCCGTAATCAATTCCTCCTAGCACCGGACAGGACTTTAAACAGGAGAAAAGATCTTTTTTTTTTACCCCAAATGAAAATAGATTACAGCACCTGTTATTCCCAGGCGGTCTCCCATCCAAGTACTAACCAGGCCCGACCGTGCTTAGCTTCCGATATCAGACGAGATCGGGCGTGTTCATGGTGGTGTGGCCGTAAGCAATTACTCCCGGCACCAGACAGGACTTTAAACAGGAGAAAGGATGATTTTTTTTACCCCAAATGAAAATAGCTTACAGCACCTGGTATTCCCAGGCGGTCTCCCATCCAGGTACTAACCAGGCCCGACCGTGCTTAGCTTCCGAGATCAGACGAGATCGGGCGTGTTCGCAGTGGTGTGGCCGTAAGCAATTGCTCCTGGCACCAGACAGGACTTTAAACAGGAGAAAGGATCATTTTTTTTACCCCTAATGAAAACACAATTACAGCACCTGTTATTCCCAGGCGGTCTCCCATCCAAGTACTAACCAGGCCCGACCGTGCTTAGCTTCCGAGATCAGACGAGATCGGGCGTGTTTTTTTTTTTTTTTTTTTTTTATTCGCACAAAATATATACATACACCATCATACATAAATAACACAAATAAAACAAGCAAGATACTTCAGATCCATTTCAAACCAAAATAACTACAAACAATACTGGGTTAGCCGGGATGCTTTTGTAACAACTTTCAATACACTGGCCTCTCAACAAAATCAAGAAAAAGTCGTGAACTTAAAACACTAATTGACAAAACAAAAAATAGTAATCAGTCACCCTGCTGACCACTTTGCCGCATCTCCAGCCCGCAGGCGCCCCCTTCGATTCATCCGAAATCCAACTCCACTTCCCCATCGTCTCTAGGCACAACAAAAGTGCTCCCCTCCACAAACCCTCCGAGGAACTCCTCTTCCCCAATATAACTATAAACCATATTCACATCTCTTCTCATTATACTTTTAAAAACACTCCATACCTCAACTCTCTTCTTCTCATAATGGGCCAAATTCCTCCTGAGCTTGACAGCAAACCTTGCGTGGCTTAAAACATAATTTAACAGATTAACATTGCAACCTTCCACCTTACTTGTCACCCCAAACAGCCACAACTCTATCCATTCCTTTCTCTCCACAAACCCTCCACCCCAACATCTGTTTATTAATCCTTTAATTTTCACAAAGTATCCCTCCAACTCACAACATTCAACAAACTCATGCATACACGTTTCCACCCCCACTCCGCACACATCACATTCCTTCCTCACATTCCCATCAAACCTGCTGATTATTAAATTGTTAAACACCCTATTGTGCCGTAAAAGGAAATCAAAATTTTCACATTCAATACAGTTCCATTTCACTCTTAAATTCCTCCATATTCCCCCTACATCCATATCACTCATCATTCTAACCCATACTTTCTCTGCAGCCGGTCTCCTCACATTCTCCCCTCTTAAACATCTATATATTACTCTCGTTTTCACACTCTTCAGACTCACCCTCCTTTCTCCTTCCCCCACATACATTTCTATCTCTCCTTCTCCATTCATCACAGCCTCTCTCTCAATCATCCCAACCCATTCTCTCGGCATACCCTCCTTGATCCTTTCCAACACTCCCTGTGCCGTACCCAACCATATTTCATCCCCTCTTTCCCTCACCTCATCGACCATTACCTGTGCCCTCATGAATCCAGGTACATACTCATAGACTAAATCCTTCACCTTCCTGACCCCTGCTCTCCAAATCACCCTGTTATAAATTGTGTTCCCTTCAAATGTGATTTTTGGATTTAAAAACAGTGGTTGCTCCCATACCTGCTTTACATCCTTACACTCATACTTGACACATTTCACAAACTCTCCCCACGCTCCCAACACCTCCTTATAAAACTCAGATATTCCAACCAACATACCTTTCTTTAGTTCCATATACACTCCACTCTCTCCACACCCACCACACTTATTAATTGCTTCCCTAAAAAACACCTTCCATATATGATCCCTCTTGTCCTTTAAATATCTCACCACCATTTTCACCCTAAGTGCTTTCTTTTTCCTATCTAAATTAATCAATTTTAACCCACCATCCTCATACTCATTTTCCATCACCTCCCTAGCTATCCTAACTCCCTTCCCACCCCACACAAACTCCTTCACCATTCTCTCCACCTCCTTCAAAACTCTATCAGGCACATCCAAAACATTCATTGCATACACAAGCTTGCTCATTACCAGCGCATTCACAACTGTCACCTTCCCCTTCAGCTTCAACCCTCTAAGTTTCCAAAACCCTAACGTCTTCCTAATACCATTCATTATCCCTTCAAACTGCATATCTCTCCCTTCTTTATCCTCTATCCCTAAGTTCACACCTAACATCCTAAAATAATCCTTTTTCTCTTTCAATCCTATCTCCCTCCTACCTGCTCTCTCCACACCTACATACATGATTTCTGACTTTTCTATGTTTATTTTTGCCCCTGATGCCCTGCCATATAGCTCTACACTACCTAAAACCTCACCTACACTTTCCCTGTCCCTTACTGTAACTGTCGTGTCGTCCGCATACTGAAATAATAAACTAACCCGCCCCTCTGGCAACTCTATGCCCCTGATCCTATCATTTTGCATGAGTAGTGCCGCTAGCGGCTCTGCCGACAAGGAGTACAGCAGGGCCGACAGCGGACAGCCTTGCCTAACCGACCTTTCTAATCTAAATGCGTCTGTGACTATCCCATTGATTTTAACACAACTCACTGCCCTGTCGTACATTCTCTTTATCCAACCTACCAACCTGTGCCCAAAACCAAATTTACCTAACACTCTATATAAATAATCATGATCCACCCTATCAAATGCTTTGTTCAGATCTATACTTACGACTATCCCCCCTTTATCTCTCTTCATGAATTCAATTGTGTCCCTGATACTGTTTATTGTGTCCGCTATGTCCCTACCTGGTATACTATATGCCTGCGTGCTTCCCACCACCTTCCCTATTACCTGTTTGATCCTGTTGGCTAACACCCTTGCTAAAACTTTATAATCACCATTCAGCATACTAAGTGGCCTATAATTCTGTAGCTTAACCCTGCTCCCTTTCTTGTGTATCATCGTTACTATCCCTGTCGACATGCTCAGCGGCATCTCGCCCTCCTCCTCTATCCATCTAAATAACCTCTCTAGCACTGGCACTAATTCCTCCCTAAACTCAACATAAAATTCACCAATTAACCCATCTATCCCTGGACTCTTATTTCTCCCTAGCCCACCTATCGCTTCATTTATTTCACCCGTCCCTATTCCTGTCTCACACATCTCCCTATCGTCATCGCTCACCCTAGCTTTCACACTATCCAACACCTGCATCATACTCTCCTCATCCACTTCTTCTTTTCTAAATAAATCCCTATAAAAATCTTCTACTCTTTCAACTATCCCTACAAAATCAGTAATCATCTCCCCTTCCTTTCCTTCCACCTTTTCTAAATAATTCTTCTTCTGCTTCGTCTTTTCTAATCCTAAAAAGAATCCTGTACATTTTTCTCCCTCAATCACATATCTAGCCCTACTTCTGACTATTGCACCCATACACCTCCTCTGTTCTATCTCCTTCAGTTCATCCTTCATTCTGATATACTTCCCCAAATCATAGCCTGCCTCCTCATCCGCTCTCTTTGCCTCTCTAGCTAAATCTCCCTTTAACCTCCTCTCTCTCTCTCTCTGTATCATATTCCTGCCTCTGCTATAACCCATACTCAATTCTTTTATCTCTCCTTTCAAACTCTCCCACCACCTCCCAATGTCCTCCTCATACATTCTCTCGTTCTTCCTCCTCAATATACATTCTCTCACTTTCCTTTTGTACTTTTCTTCTCTCAGCAACTCACCGTTCATACACCACACGCCTCCCCCTCTCCTCTCAAACCCCTGACCTAAGTTAAACCCTAACACCATGTGATCACTGAGCGCAGTAACCTTGTACTCAATTCTCCCTATCCTACCTGCAATGCCATTTGTACTCAAAACTAAATCTAACCTGCTCTGTTTTAATACTCCTCTCACCACTTGCCTCCTTGAAAAAACCCTCCCCTCTGGATTCCTTTCTCTCCACACATCCATTAAACCATTCACTCTCATCACCTCTTTCAACACACCTCTTGACGAGTCATTCCTGAAACACACACTCGCAGAAACATCCAACCTCCCACACCACACGTTAAAATCACCCACCACCAAACAGTTTTCCACACACATTCCCCCCAATCCCTCAAAAAAAACCCTCCTCTCCTTCTCCTCATTCGGCGCATACACATTCAACAATCGACATATTTTACCCAAGTACTCAAAGGTAATTCCTATCACCCTCCCATCACCATCATCCACACACTTCGTCACATTCTCAACCACTCCCCTTTTCACTAAAATTGCTACCCCTCTAGATTTAACACCACCATTATTCACATACATGTCCCCCATCCATTCTCTCTCAACCACTCTCATAACCTCCTCATCCCAATGTGTCTCTTATAAACATATTATGTCAGCCTCACACACCATCAAGGTTTGCTGCCTCCTGTTCCTGTCCCTTAGCCCGTTAGCGTTAAGAGAAGATATTCTGATCATTAAAAGTATACATGAGAAGAGATTCCACACGTTATGTTCTTAATTCGCACTTTTTTTCCCCTTATCTTCTCTCTCCTTCCTCCCCGATGGTCTTTTCCTATTTCCACCCACCACCTCCATGTTTTCCTCCCCTCTGTCTGATATATCCGAACCCACCCACCTCCTGCTTTCTGTCGTATCCGAAGCCCTCCACCCCCACTTATTCCCCCTTGCCTCCGACCTTCCCTCTCCCTGTCCCACCACAGTCATTCCACTCTTTTCCCCGTTCTTCTCCCCTCCTTTCGCTCCCTCACCCACGCTTCTCCGCTCCTCTCGTTCGTCCGTCCCTCTCACCGCACTGTCCACGCTGTAGCCGTTCTCCTCCCTTTCCTTCTCTCCTCTCGTTTCCGTTGTCTCTTCCGCTGCCGTCTCGTCCTCTGCCTCTCCATCCTGCTCCTCGTCCTCGTCCATCTCCTCTCCTTCCCCGCCGACTCCCACGCCACTTCCTTCCGAATCAGTCGCCTCCGCTCCGCTGCCGCCTTCTCCGCCCTCTCCTCTCGGTCGCTCCTCCTCCTCGTCGACGTCCGTCTCCCGGCCCCCGCCTTCTCCTCCTTGTCGCCTCTGTTCTCCGTCTGTGCCACATTCTCTTGCGTAGTGCCCCTGTCCATGGCACCTGTGGCATCTAAACTCCGGGCAGTCCCTCAGGATGTGCCCCGGTTGGATACACATCCTGCATACCCTCTCCTGTCTGTCGTGAATCACCCGAAAGTATTGGGGACCCGTAGCTGTACTGAACTTTGTTGAGTACGGCAATGACCTGACCAAGTCATTGAACTTCACTTTTAAAAACCTGGTCCCGTCTGCAATGTTCGTGCCCGGCCACATTCTCCTTTTGATCGGTGAGGCAGCTGAGACCCCCCACCCCTGTAGCTTCAGCAAAACGTCATTGTCCGTGGTGTACGCCGGAAGCTCCAGGAATGACACCACCGTTTCGTCACTTGTGAGCTCTTTAGCGACTATCCTGACCCCTTTTATTTTGAAGCCATCCATGAGTTTATTTTTCCCGCTGAGATATCCCATTGTTAATTCATACTTCCTCATCCCGGTTTTACGGCACGCCATCAACTCCCCACACTCCTCCCTCGTCGCTTTTAACAGCTCCATCACCGTTATTGTATCCTCACCGATCAGTTCCACACTCACGGTCAGTTCCTTCTCATACTTGTTATCTCCCGCCACTTCTCCCCTCTGGTCTTTCTTTCCGCCATCTTCTCCATCCAAGCCTTTTCCGTTTCCATTTCCCGTTTCCATTATGTCCGTCCGTGTTATGTTCCTTCCCCAAACAAATGGGAGGATTATCTTCCCCCAAACAGTGCCTCACTGATTGGGGGAGGTGTATCGAAGAAAATCAAAAAACAAACAAAAAAAAAGGCACTTAAGCACGCTTAGAGGTAGCACAAACACTCAGCTGCTCTCTGCTCTCTTCCTGCTTCCTGCTTGCGCACCTGAAACCAACTAGCTCCGACACTGTAGGGGGCGTCAGGGTGGTGTGGCCGTAAGCAATTACTCCTGGCACCAGACAGGACTTTAAACAGGAGAAAGGATGAATTTTTTTGCCCCAAATGAAAATAGCTTACAGCACCTGGTATTCCCAGGCGGTCTCCCATCCAGGTACTAACCAGGCCCGACCGTGCTTAGCTTCCGAGATCGGACGAGATCGGGCGTGTTCGCAGTGGTGTGGCCGTAAGCAATTGCTCCTGGCACCAGACAGGACTTTAAACAGGAGAAAGGATCATTTTTTTTACCCCAAATGAAAATAGATTACAGCACCTGGTATTCCCAGGCGGTCTCCCATCCAAGTACTAACCAGGCCCGACCATGCTTAGCTTCCGAGATCAGTCGTGTTCACGGCGGTGTGGCCGTAAGCAACTGCTCCTGGCACCAGACAGGACTTTAAACAGGAGAAAGGATGATTTTTTTTACCCCAAATGAAAATAGCTTACAGCACCTGGTATTCCCAGGCGGTCTCCCATCCAGGTACTAACCAGGCCCGACCGTGCTTAGCTTCCGAGATCAGACGATATCGGGCGTGTTTGCAGTGGTGTGGCCGTAAGCAATTGCTCCTGGCACCAGACAGGACTTTAAACAGGAGAAAGGATCATTTTTTTTTTACCCCAAATGAAAATAGATTACAGCACCTGGTATTGCCAGGCGGTCTCCCATCCAAGTACTATCCAGGCCTGACCGTGCGTACCTTCCGAGATCAGACGAGATCGGGCGTGTTCACTGTGGTGTGGCCGTAAGCAATTGCTTCGGGCACCAGACAGGACTTTAAACAGGAGAAAGGATGATTTTTTTTACCCCAAATGAAAATAGCTTACAGCACCTGGTATTCCCAGGCGGTCTCCCATCCAGGTACTAACCAGGCCCGAACGTGCTTAGCTTCCGAGATCAGACGAGATCGGGCGTGTTCGCAGTGGTGTGGCCGTAAGCAATTGCTCCTAGCACCAGACAGGACTTTAAAGAGGAGAAAGGATCATTTTTTTTACCCCAAATGAAAATAGCTTACAGCACCTGGTATTCCCAGGCCGTCTCCCATCCAGGTACTAACCAGGCCCGACCGTGCTTAGCTTCCGAAATCAGACGAGATCGGGCGTGTTCGCAGTGGTGTGGCCGTAAGCAATTGCTCCTTGCACCAGACAGGACTTTAAACAGGAGAAAGGATCATTTTTTTTACCCCAAATGAAAATAGATTACAGCACCTGGTATTCCCAGGCGGTCTCCCATCCAAGTACTATCCAGGCCTGACCCTGCTTAGCTTCCGATATCAGACGAGATCGGGCTTGTTCACGGTGGTGTGGCCGTAAGCAATTGCTTCGGGCACCAGACAGGACTTTAAACAGGAGAAAGGATGATTTTTTTTACCCCAAATGAAAATAGCTTACAGCACCTGGTATTCCCAGGCGGTCTCCCATCCAGGTACTACCCAGGCCCGACCGTGCTTACCTTCCGAGATCAGACGAGATCGGGCGTGTTCACTGTGGTGTGGCCGTAAGCAATTGCTTCGGGCACCAGACAGGACTTTAAACAGGAGAAAGGATGATTTTTTTTACCCCAAATGAAAATAGATTACAACACCTGGTATTCCCAGGCGGTCTCCCATCCAAGTACTAACCAGGCCCGACCGTGCTTAGCTTCAGAGATCAGACGAGATCGGGCGTGTTCACGGTGGTGTGGCCGTAAGCAATTACTCCTGGCACCAGACAGGACTTTAAACAGGAGAAAGGATGATTTTTTTTACCCCAAATGAAAATAGCTTACAGCACCTGGTATTCCCAGGCGGTCTCCCATCCAGGTACTAACCAGGCCCGACCGTGCTTTGCTTCCGAGATCAGACGAGATCTGGCGTGTTCGCAGTGGTGTGGCCGTAAGCAATTGCTCCTGGCACCAGACAGGACTTTAAACAGGAGAAAGGATGATTTTTTTAAACGCAAATGAAAATAGCTTACAGCACCTGGTATTCCCAGGCGGTCTCCCATCCAGGTACTAACCAGGCCCGACCGAGCTTAGCTTCCGAGATCAGACGAGATCGGGCGTGTTAACGGTGGTGTGGCCGTAAGCAATTGCTCCTGGCACCAGACAGGACTTTAAACAGGAGAAAGGATGATTTTTTTTACCCCAAATGAAAATAGATTACAGCACCTGGTATTCCCAGGCGGTCTCCCATCCAAGTACTAACCAGGCCCGACCGTGCTCAGCTTCCGAGATCAGACGAGATCGGTCGTGTTAACGGTGGTGTGGCCGTAAGCAACTGCTCCTGGCACCAGACAGGACTTTAAACAGGAGAAAGGATGATTTTTTTTACCCCAAATGAAAATAGCTTACAGCACCTGGTATTCCCAGGCGGTCTCCCATCCAGGTACTAACCAGGCCCGACCGTGCTTAGCTTCCGAGATCAGACGATATCGGGCGTGTTCGCAGTGGTGTGGCCGTAAGCAATTGCTCCTGGCACCAGACAGTACTTTAAACAGGAGAAAGGATGATTTTTTTTACCCCAAATGAAAATAGCTTACAGCACCTGGTATTCCCAGGCGGTCTCCCATCCAGGTACTAACCAGGCCCGAACGTGCTTAGCTTCCGAGATCAGACGAGATCGGGCGTGTTCGCAGTGGTGTGGCCGTAAGCAATTGCTCCTGGCACCAGACAGGACTTTAAAGAGGAGAAAGGATCATTTTTTTTACCCCAAATGAAAATAGCTTACAGCACCTGGTATTCCCAAGCCGTCTCCCATCCAGGTACTAACCAGGCCCGACCGTGCTTAGCTTCCGAGATCAGACGAGATCGGGCGTGTTCGCAGTGGTGTGGCCGTAAGCAATTGCTCCTTGCACCAGACAGGACTTTAAACAGGAGAAAGGATCATTTTTTTTACCCCAAATGAAAATAGATTACAGCACCTGGTATTCCCAGGCGGTCTCCCATCCAAGTACTATCCAGGCCTGACCCTGCTTAGCTTCCGATATCAGACGAGATCGGGCTTGTTCACGGTGGTGTGGCCGTAAGCAATTGCTTCGGGCACCAGACAGGACTTTAAACAGGAGAAAGGATGATTTTTTTTACCCCAAATGAAAATAGCTTACAGCACCTGGTATTCCCAGGCGGTCTCCCATCCAGGTACTAACCAGGCCCGACCGTGCTTAGCTTCCGAGATCAGACGAGATCGTGCGTGTTCGCAGTGGTGTGGCCGTAAGCAATTGCTCCTGGCACCAGACAGGACTTTAAACAGGAGAAAGGATGATTTTTTTTACCCCAAATGAAAATAGCTTACAGCACCTGGTATTCCCAGGCGGTCTCCCATCCAGGTACTAACCAGGCCCGACCGTGCTTAGCTTCCGAGATCGGACGAGATCGGGCGTGTTCGCAGTGGTGTGGCCGTAAGCAATTGCTCCTGGCACCAGACAGGACTTTAAACAGGAGAAAGGATCATTTTTTTTACCCCAAATGAAAATAGATTACAGCACCTGGTATTCCCAGGCGGTCTCCCATCCAAGTACTAACCAGGCCCGACCATGCTTAGCTTCCGAGATCAGTCGTGTTCACGGCGGTGTGGCCGTAAGCAACTGCTCCTGGCACCAGACAGGACTTTAAACAGGAGAAAGGATGATTTTTTTTACCCCAAATGAAAATAGCTTACAGCACCTGGTATTCCCAGGCGGTCTCCCATCCAGGTACTAACCAGGCCCGACCGTGCTTAGCTTCCGAGATCAGACGATATCGGGCGTGTTTGCAGTGGTGTGGCCGTAAGCAATTGCTCCTGGCACCAGACAGGACTTTAAACAGGAGAAAGGATCATTTTTTTTTTACCCCAAATGAAAATAGATTACAGCACCTGGTATTGCCAGGCGGTCTCCCATCCAAGTACTATCCAGGCCTGACCGTGCGTACCTTCCGAGATCAGACGAGATCGGGCGTGTTCACTGTGGTGTGGCCGTAAGCAATTGCTTCGGGCACCAGACAGGACTTTAAACAGGAGAAAGGATGATTTTTTTTACCCCAAATGAAAATAGCTTACAGCACCTGGTATTCCCAGGCGGTCTCCCATCCAGGTACTAACCAGGCCCGAACGTGCTTAGCTTCCGAGATCAGACGAGATCGGGCGTGTTCGCAGTGGTGTGGCCGTAAGCAATTGCTCCTAGCACCAGACAGGACTTTAAAGAGGAGAAAGGATCATTTTTTTTACCCCAAATGAAAATAGCTTACAGCACCTGGTATTCCCAGGCCGTCTCCCATCCAGGTACTAACCAGGCCCGACCGTGCTTAGCTTCCGAAATCAGACGAGATCGGGCGTGTTCGCAGTGGTGTGGCCGTAAGCAATTGCTCCTTGCACCAGACAGGACTTTAAACAGGAGAAAGGATCATTTTTTTTACCCCAAATGAAAATAGATTACAGCACCTGGTATTCCCAGGCGGTCTCCCATCCAAGTACTATCCAGGCCTGACCCTGCTTAGCTTCCGATATCAGACGAGATCGGGCTTGTTCACGGTGGTGTGGCCGTAAGCAATTGCTTCGGGCACCAGACAGGACTTTAAACAGGAGAAAGGATGATTTTTTTTACCCCAAATGAAAATAGCTTACAGCACCTGGTATTCCCAGGCGGTCTCCCATCCAGGTACTACCCAGGCCCGACCGTGCTTACCTTCCGAGATCAGACGAGATCGGGCGTGTTCACTGTGGTGTGGCCGTAAGCAATTGCTTCGGGCACCAGACAGGACTTTAAACAGGAGAAAGGATGATTTTTTTTACCCCAAATGAAAATAGATTACAACACCTGGTATTCCCAGGCGGTCTCCCATCCAAGTACTAACCAGGCCCGACCGTGCTTAGCTTCAGAGATC
>NC_140271.1:21598282-21608282 GCF_964030765.1 Micromesistius poutassou | reverse complement strand
TTACAGCACCTGGTATTCCCAGGCGGTCTCCCATCCAGGTACTAACCAGGCCCGACCGTGCTTAGCTTCCGAGATCAGACGAGATCGGGCGTGTTCGCAGTGGTGTGGCCGTAAGCAATTGCTCCTGGCACCAGACAGGACTTTAAACAGGAGAAAGGATCATTTTTTTTACCCCAAATGAAAATAGATTACAGCACCTGGTATTCCCAGGCGGTCTCCCATCCAAGTACTAACCAGGCCCGACCGTGCTTAGCTTCCGAGATCAGACGAGATCGGTCGTGTTCACGGTGGTGTGGCCGTAAGCAACTACTCCTGGCACCAGACAGGACTTTAAACAGGAGAAAGGATGATTTTTTTTACCCCAAATGAAAATAGCTTACAGCACCTGGTATTCCCAGGCGGTCTCCCATCCAGGTACTAACCAGGCCCGACCGTGCTTAGCTTCCGAGATCAGACGATATCGGGCGTGTTCGCAGTGGTGTGGCCGTAAGCAATTGCTCCTGGCACCAGACAGGACTTTAAACAGGAGAAAGGATGATTTTTTTTACCCCAAATGAAAATAGCTTACAGCACCTGGTATTCCCAGGCGGTCTCCCATCCAGGTACTAACCAGGTCCGACCGTGCTTAGCTTCTGAGATCAGATGAGATCGGGCGTGTTCGCAGTTGTGTGGCCGTAAGCAATTACTCCTGGCACCAGACAGGACTTTAAACAGGAGAAAGGATCAT
Source organism: Micromesistius poutassou (assembly GCF_964030765.1). NCBI lineage: Eukaryota > Metazoa > Chordata > Actinopteri > Gadiformes > Gadidae > Micromesistius > Micromesistius poutassou. The sequence continues at coordinate 21,607,555 of NC_140271.1, read as the reverse complement.
TTTTTTTTACCCCAAATGAAAATAGCTTACAGCACCTGGTATTCCCAGGCGGTCTCCCATCCAGGTACTAACCAGGCCCGACCGTGCTTAGCTTCCGAGATCAGACGAGATCGGGCGTGTTCGCAGTGGTGTGGCCGTAAGCAATTCCTCCTGGCACCAGACAGGACTTTAAACAGGAGAAAGGATCATTTTTTTTACCCCAAATGAAAATAGCTTACAGCACCTGGTATTCCCAGGCGGTCTCCCATCCAGGTACTAACCAGCCCCGACCGTGCTTAGCTTCCGAGATCAGACGTGTTCGCAGTGGTGTGGCCGTAAGTAATTGCTCCTGGCACCAGACAGGACTTTAAACAGGAGAAAGGATCATTTTTTTTTACCCCAAATGAAAACAGCTTACAGCACCTGGTATTCCCAGGCGGTCTCCCATCCAGGTACTAACCAGGCCCGACCGTGCATAGCTTCCGAGATCAGACGAGATCGGGCGTGTTCGCAGTGGTGTGGCCGTAAGCAATTGCTCCTGGCACCAGACAGGACTTTAAACAGGAGAAAGGATCATTTTTTTTACCCCAAATGAAAATAGATTACAGCACCTGGTATTGCCAGGCCGTCTCCCATCCAAGTACTATCCAGGCCTGACCGTGCTTAGCTTCCGAGATCAGACGAGATTGGGCGTGTTCACGGTGGTGTGGCCGTAAGCAATTGCTCCTGGCACCAGACAGGACTTTAAACAGGAGAAAGGATGATTTTTTTTACCCCAAATGAAAATAGCTTACAGCACCTGGTATTCCCAGGGGGTCTCCCATCCAGGTACTAACCAGCCCCGACCGTGCTTAGCTTCCGAGATCAGACGAGATCGGGCGTGTTCGCAGTGGTGTGGCCGTAAGCAATTGCTCCTAGCACCAGACAGGACTTTAAACAGGAGAAAGGATGATTTTTTTTACCCCAAATGAAAATAGCTTACAGCACCTGGTATTCCCAGGCGGTCTCCCATCCAGGTACTAACCAGGCCCGACCGTGCTTAGCTTCCGAGATCAGACGAGATCGTGCGTGTTCGCAGTGGTGTGGCCGTAAGCAATTACTCCTGGCACCAGACAGGACTTTAAACAGGAGAAAGGATGATTTTTTTTACCCCAAATGAAAATAGATTACAGCACCTGGTATTCCCAGGCGGTCTCCCATCCAAGTACTAACCAGGCCCGACCGTGCTCAGCTTCCGAGATCAGACGAGATCGGGCGTGTTCACGGTGGTGTGGCCGTAAGCAATTACTCCTGGCACCAGACAGGACTTTAAACAGGAGAAAGGATGAATTTTTTTGCCCCAAATCAAAATAGCTCACAGCACCTGGTATTCCCAGGCTGTCTCCCATCCAGGTACTAACCAGGCCCGACCGTGCTTAGCTTCCGAGATCAGACGTGTTCGCAGTGGTGTGGCCGTAAGTAATTGCTCCTGGCACCAGACAGGACTTTAAACAGGAGAAAGGATCATTTTTTTTTACCCCAAATGAAAACAGCTTACAGCACCTGGTATTCCCAGGCGGTCTCCCATCCAGGTACTAACCAGGCCCGACCGTGCATAGCTTCCGAGATCAGACGAGATCGGGCGTGTTCGCAGTTGTGTGGCCGTAAGCAATTGCTCCTGGCACCAGACAGGACTTTAAACAGGAGAAAGGATCATTTTTTTTACCCCAAATGAAAATAGATTACAGCACCTGGTATTGCCAGGCCGTCTCCCATCCAAGTACTATCCAGGCCTGACCGTGCTTAGCTTCCGAGATCAGACGAGATCGGGCGTGTTCACGGTGGTGTGGCCGTAAGCAATTGCTCCTGGCACCAGACAGGACTTTAAACAGGAGAAAGGATGATTTTTTTTACCCCAAATGAAAATAGCTTACAGCACCTGGTATTCCCAGGGGGTCTCCCATCCAGGTACTAACCAGCCCCGACCGTGCTTAGCTTCCGAGATCAGACGAGATCGGGCGTGTTAACGGTGGTGTGGCCGTAAGCAATTGCTCCTGGCACCAGACAGGACTTTAAACAGGAGAAAGGATGATTTTTTTTACCCCAAATGAAAATAGATTACAGCACCTGGTATGCCCAGGCGGTCTCCCATCCAAGTACTAACCAGGCCCGACCGTGCTCAGCTTCCGAGATCAGACGAGATCGGGCGTGTTCACGGTGGTGTGGCCGTAAGCAATTACTCCTGGCACCAGACAGGACTTTAAACAGGAGAAAGGATGAATTTTTTTGCCCCAAATCAAAATAGCTCACAGCACCTGGTATTCCCAGGCTGTCTCCCATCCAGGTACTAACCAGGCCCGACCGTGCTTAGCTTCCGAGATCAGACGAGATCGGGCGTGTTCGCAGTGGTGTGGCCGTAAGCAATTGCTCCTGGCACCAGACAGGACTTTAAACAGGAGAAAGGATCATTTTTTTTACCCCAAATGAAAATAGATTACAGCACCTGGTATTCCCAGGCGGTCTCCCATCCAAGTACTAACCAGGCCCGACCGTGCTTAGCTTCCGAGATCAGACGAGATCGGTCGTGTTCACGGCGGTGTGGCCGTAAGCAACTGCTCCTGGCACCAGACAGGACTTTAAACAGGAGAAAGGATGATTTTTTTTACCCCAAATGAAAATAGCTTACAGCACCTGGTATTCCCAGGCGGTCTCCCATCCAGGTACTAACCAGGCCCGACCGTGCTTAGCTTCCGAGATCAGACGATATCGGGCGTGTTTGCAGTGGTGTGGCCGTAAGCAATTGCTCCTGGCACCAGACAGGACTTTAAACAGGAGAAAGGATCTTTTTTTTTTACCCCAAATGAAAATAGATTACAGCACCTGGTATTGCCAGGCGGTCTCCCATCCAAGTACTATCCAGGCCTGACCGTGCGTACCTTCCGAGATCAGACGAGATCGGGCGTGTTCACTGTGGTGTGGCCGTAAGCAATTGCTTCGGGCACCAGACAGGACTTTAAACAGGAGAAAGGATGATTTTTTTTACCCCAAATGAAATTAGCTTACAGCACCTGGTATTCCCAGGCGGTCTCCCATCCAGGTACTAACCAAGCCGACCGTGCTTAGCTTCCGAGATCAGACGAGATCGGGCGTGTTCGCAGTGGTGTAGCCGTGAGCATTTGCTCCTGGCACCAGACAGGACTTTAAACAGGAGAAAGGATCATTTTTTTTACCCCAAATGAAAACAGATTACAGCACCTGGTATTCCCAGGCGGTCTCCCATCCAAGTACTATCCAGGCCTGACCGTGCTTACCTTCCGAGATCAGACGAGATCGTGCGTGTACACTGTGGTGTGGCCGTAAGCAATTGCTTCGGGCACCAGACAGGACTTTAAACAGGAGAAAGGATGATTTTTTTTACCCCAAATGAAAATAGCTTACAGCACCTGTTATTCCCAGACGGTCTCCCATCCAGGTACTAACCAGGCCCAACCGTGCTTAGCTTCCGAGATCAGACGAGATCGTGCGTGTTCGCAGTGGTGTGGCCGTAAGCAATTGCTCCTGGCACCAGACAGGACTTTAAACAGGAGAAAGGATGATTTTTTTTACCCCAAATGAAAATAGATTACAGCACCTGGTGTTCCCAGGCGGTCTCCCATCCAAGTACTAACCAGGCCCGACCGTCCTTAGCTTCCGAGATCAGACGAGATCGGGCGTGTTAACGGTGGTGTGGCCGTAAGCAATTGCTCCTGGCACCAGACAGGACTTTAAACAGGAGAAAGGATGATTTTTTTTACCCCAAATGAAAATAGATTACAGCACCTGGTATTCCCAGGCGGTCTCCCATCCAAGTACTAACCAGGCCCGACCGTGCTCAGCTTCCTAGATCAGACGAGATCTGGCGTGTTCACGGTGGTGTGGCCGTAAGCAATTACTCCTGGCACCAGACAGGACTTTAAACAGGAGAAAGGATGAATTTTTTTGCCCCAAATGAAAATAGCTTACAGCACCTGGTATTCCCAGGCGGTCTCCCATCCAGGTACTAACCAGGCCCGACCGTGCTTAGCTTCCGAGATCAGACGAGATCGGGCGTGTTCGCAGTGGTGTGGCCGTAAGCAATTGCTCCTGGCACCAGACAGGACTTTAAACAGGAGAAAGGATCATTTTTTTTACCCCAAATGAAAATAGATTACAGCACCTGGTATTCCCAGGCGGTCTCCCATCCAAGTACTAACCAGGCCCGACCGTGCTTAGCTTCCGAGATCAGACGAGATCGGTCGTGTTCACGGTGGTGTGGCCGTAAGCAACTACTCCTGGCACCAGACAGGACTTTAAACAGGAGAAAGGATGATTTTTTTTACCCCAAATGAAAATAGCTTACAGCACCTGGTATTCCCAGGCGGTCTCCCATCCAGGTACTAACCAGGCCCGACCGTGCTTAGCTTCTGCGATCAGATGAGATCGGGCGTGTTCGCAGTTGTGTGGCCGTAAGCAATTACTCCTGGCACCAGACAGGACTTTAAACAGGAGAAAGGATCATTTTTTTTTACCCCAAATGAAAATAGCTTACAGCACCTGGTATTCCCAGGCGGTCTCCCATCCAGGTACTAACCAGGCCCGACCGTGCTTAGCTTCCGAGATCAGACGAGATCGGGCGTGTTCGCAGTGGTGTGGCCGTAAGCAATTCCTCCTGGCACCAGACAGGACTTTAAACAGGAGAAAGGATCATTTTTTTTACCCCAAATGAAAATAGATTACAGCACCTGGTATTGCCAGGCGGTCTCCCATCCAAGTACTATCCAGGCCTGACCGTGCTTAACTTCCGAGATCAGACGAGATCGGGCGTGTTCACGGTGGTGTGGCCGTAAGCAATTGCTTCGGGCACCAGACAGGACTTTAAACAGGAGAAAGGATGATTTTTTTTACCCCAAATGAAAATAGCTTACAGCACCTGGTATTCCCAGGCGGTCTCCCATCCAGGTACTAACCAGCCCCGACCGTGCTTAGCTTCCGAGATCAGACGTGTTCGCAGTGGTGTGGCCGTAAGTAATTGCTCCTGGCACCAGACAGGACTTTAAACAGGAGAAAGGATCATTTTTTTTTACCCCAAATGAAAACAGCTTACAGCACCTGGTATTCCCAGGCGGTCTCCCATCCAGGTACTAACCAGGCCCGACCGTGCATAGCTTCCGAGATCAGACGAGATCGGGCGTGTTCGCAGTGGTGTGGCCGTAAGCAATTGCTCCTGGCACCAGACAGGACTTTAAACAGGAGAAAGGATCATTTTTTTTACCCCAAATGAATATAGATTACAGCACCTGGTATTGCCAGGCCGTCTCCCATCCAAGTACTATCCAGGCCTGACCGTGCTTAGCTTCCGAGATCAGACGAGATCGGGCGTGTTCACGGTGGTGTGGCCGTAAGCAATTGCTCCTGGCACCAGACAGGACTTTAAACAGGAGAAAGGATGATTTTTTTTACCCCAAATGAAAATAGCTTACAGCACCTGGTATTCCCAGGGGGTCTCCCATCCAGGTACTAACCAGCCCCGACCGTGCTTAGCTTCCGAGATCAGACGAGATCGGGCGTGTTCGCAGTGGTGTGGCCGTAAGCAATTGCTCCTAGCACCAGACAGGACTTTAAACAGGAGAAAGGATGATTTTTTTTACCCCAAATGAAAATAGCTTACAGCACCTGGTATTCCCAGGCGGTCTCCCATCCAGGTACTAACCAGGCCCGACCGTGCTTAGCTTCCGAGATCAGACGAGATCGGGCGTGTTCGCAGTGGTGTGGCCGTAAGCAATTGCTCCTGGCACCAGACAGGACTTTAAACAGGAGAAAGGATGATTTTTTTTACCCCAAATGAAAATAGATTACAGCACCTGGTGTTCCCAGGCGGTCTCCCATCCAAGTACTAACCAGGCCCGACCGTGCTTAGCTTCCGAGATCAGACGAGATCGGGCGTGTTAACGGTGGTGTGGCCGTAAGCAATTGCTCCTGGCACCAGACAGGACTTTAAACAGGAGAAAGGATCATTTTTTTTACCCCAAATGAAAATAGATTACAGCACCTGGTATTCCCAGGCGGTCTCCCATCCAAGTACTAACCAGGCACGACCGTGCTTAGCTTCCGAGATCAGACGAGATCGGTCGTGTTCACGGTGGTGTGGCCGTAAGCAACTACTCCTGGCACCAGACAGGACTTTAAACAGGAGAAAGGATGATTTTTTTTACCCCAAATGAAAATAGCTTACAGCACCTGGTATTCCCAGGCGGTCTCCCATCCAGGTACTAACCAGGTCCGACCGTGCTTAGCTTCTGAGATCAGATGAGATCGGGCGTGTTCGCAGTTGTGTGGCCGTAAGCAATTACTCCTGGCACCAGACAGGACTTTAAACAGGAGAAAGGATCATTTTTTTTTACCCCAAATGAAAATAGCTTACAGCACCTGGTATTCCCAGGCGGTCTCCCATCCAGGTACTAACCAGGCCCGACCGTGCTTAGCTTCCGAGATCAGACGAGATCGGGCGTGTTCGCAGTGGTGTGGCCGTAAGCAATTCCTCCTGGCACCAGACAGGACTTTAAACAGGAGAAAGGATGATTTTTTTTTAGCCCAAAAGAAAACAGCTTACAGCACCTGGTATTCCCAGGCGGTCTCCCATCCAGGTACTAACCAGGCCCGACCGTGCTTAGCTTCCGAGATCAGGCGTGTTCGCAGTGGTGTGGCCGTAAGCAATTACTCCTGGCACCAGACAGGACTTTAAACAGGAGAAAGGATCATTTTTTTTACCCCAAATGAAAATAGCTTACAGCACCTGGTATTCCCAGGCGCTCTCCCATCCAAGTACTAACCAGGCCCGACCGTGCTTAGCTTCCGAGTTCAGACGAGATCGGGCGTGTTCACGGTGGTGTGGCCGTAAGCAATTGCTCCTGGCACCAGACATGACTTTAAACAGGAGAACGGATCATTTTTTTTACCCCAAATGAAAATAGATTACAGCACCTGGTATTCCCAGGCGGTCTCCCATCCAAGTACTAACCAGGCCCGACCGTGTTTAGCTTCCGAGATCAGACGAGATCGGGTGTGTTCCCGGTGGTGTGGCCGTAAGCAATTGCTCCTGGCACCAGACAGGACTTTAAACAGGAGAAAGGATCATTTTTTTTACCCCAAATGAAAATAGCTTACAGCACCTGGTATTCCCAGGCGGTCTCCCATCCAGGTACTAACCAGGCCCGACCGTGCTTAGCTTCCAAGATCAGACGATATCGGGCGTGTTCGCAGTGGTGTGGGCGTAAGCAATTGCTCCTGGCACCAGACAGGACTTTAAACAGGAGAAAGGATGATTTTTTTTTACCCCAAATGAAAATAGCTTACAGCACCTGGTATTCCCAGGCGGACTCCCATCCAGGTACTAACCAGGCCCGACCGCGCTTAGCTTCCGAGATCAGACGAGATCGGGCGTGTTCGCAGTGGTGTGGCCGTAAGCAATTGCTCCTGGCACCAGACAGGACTTTAAACAGGAGAAAGGATCATTTTTTTTACCCCAAATGAAAATAGATTACAGCACCTGGTATTCCCAGGCGGTCTCCCATCCAAATACTATCCAGGCCTGACCGTGCGTACCTTCCGAGATCAGAAGAGATCGGGCGTGTTCACTGTGGTGTGGCCGTAAGCAATTGCTTCGGGCACCAGACAGGACTTTAAACAGGAGAAAGGATGATTTTTTTTACCCCAAATGAAAACAGATTACAGCACCTGGTATTCCCAGGCGGTCTCCCATCCAGGTACTAACCAAGCCGACCGTGCTTAGCTTCCGAGATCAGACGAGATCGGGCGTGTTCGCAGTGGTGTGGCCGTGAGCAATTGCTCCTGGCACCAGACAGGACTTTAAACAGGAGAAAGGATGATTTTTTTTACCCCAAATGAAAATAGCTTACAGCACCTGGTATTCCCAGACGGTCTCCCATCCAGGTACTAACCAGGCCCAACCGTGGTTAGCTTCCGAGATCAGACGAGATCGTGCGTGTTCGCAGTGGTGTGGCCGTAAGCAATTGCTCCTGGCACCAGACAGGACTTTAAACAGGAGAAAGGATGATTTTTTTTACCCCAAATGAAAATAGATTACAGCACCTGGTGTTCCCAGGCGGTCTCCCATCCAAGTACTAACCAGGCCCGACCGTGCTTAGCTTCCGAGATCAGACGAGATCGGGCGTGTTAACGGTGGTGTGGCCGTAAGCAATTGCTCCTGCCACCAGACAGGACTTTAAACAGGAGAAAGGATGATTTTTTTTACCCCAAATGAAAATAGATTACAGCACCTGGTATTCCCAGGCGGTCTCCCATCCAAGTACTAACCAGGCCCGACCGTGCTCAGCTTCCTAGATCAGACGAGATCTGGCGTGTTCACGGTGGTGTGGCCGTAAGCAATTGCTTCGGGCACCAGACAGGACTTTAAACAGGAGAAAGGATGATTTTTTTTACCCCAAATGAAAACAGATTACAGCACCTGGTATTCCCAGGCGGTCTCCCATCCAGGTACTAACCAAGCCGACCGTGCTTAGCTTCCGAGATCAGACGAGATCGGGCGTGTTCGCAGTGGTGTGGCCGTGAGCAATTGCTCCTGGCACCAGACAGGACTTTAAACAGGAGAAAGGATGATTTTTTTTACCCCAAATGAAAATAGCTTACAGCACCTGGTATTCCCAGACGGTCTCCCATCCAGGTACTAACCAGGCCCAACCGTGGTTAGCTTCCGAGATCAGACGAGATCGTGCGTGTTCGCAGTGGTGTGGCCGTAAGCAATTGCTCCTGGCACCAGACAGGACTTTAAACAGGAGAAAGGATGATTTTTTTTACCCCAAATGAAAATAGATTACAGCACCTGGTGTTCCCAGGCGGTCTCCCATCCAAGTACTAACCAGGCCCGACCGTGCTTAGCTTCCGAGATCAGACGAGATCGGGCGTGTTAACGGTGGTGTGGCCGTAAGCAATTGCTCCTGCCACCAGACAGGACTTTAAACAGGAGAAAGGATGATTTTTTTTACCCCAAATGAAAATAGATTACAGCACCTGGTATTCCCAGGCGGTCTCCCATCCAAGTACTAACCAGGCCCGACCGTGCTCAGCTTCCTAGATCAGACGAGATCTGGCGTGTTCACGGTGGTGTGGCCGTAAGCAATTACTCCTGGCACCAGACAGGACTTTAAACAGGAGAAAGGATGAATTTTTTTGCCCCAAATGAAAATAGCTTACAGCACCTGGTATTCCCAGGCGGTCTCCCATCCAGGTACTAACCAGGCCCGACCGTGCTTAGCTTCC
>NC_140271.1:21580782-21593282 GCF_964030765.1 Micromesistius poutassou | reverse complement strand
TAAACAGGAGAAAGGATAATTTTTTTTACCCCAAATGAAAATAGATTACAGCACCTGGTATTCCCAGGCGGTCTCCCATCCAGGTACTAACCAGGCCCGACCGTGCTTAGCTTCCGAGATCAGACGAGATCGGGCGTGTTCGCAGTGGTGTGGCCGTAAGCAATTGCTCCTGGCACCAGACAGGACTTTAAACAGGAGAAAGGATGATTTTTTTTACCCCAAATGAAAATGGCTTACAGCACCTGGTATTCCCAGGCGGTCTCCCATCCAGGTACTAACCAGGCCCGACCGTGCTTAGCTTCCGAGATCAGACGAGATCGGGCGTGTTCGCAGTGGTGTGGCCGTAAGCAATTGCTCCTGGCACCAGACAGGACTTTAAACAGGAGAAAGGATAATTTTTTTTTACCCCAAATGAAAATAGATCACAGCACCTGGTATTCCCAGGCGGTCTCCCATCCAAGTACTAACCAGGCCCGACCGTGCTTAGCTTCCGAGATCAGACGAGATCGGGCGTGTTCCCGGTGGTGTGGCTGTTAGCAATTTCTCCAGCACCTGATATTCCCAGGCGGTCTCCCATCCAGGTACTAACCAGGCCCGACCGTGCTTAGCTTCCGAGATCAGACGAGATCGGGCGTGTTCGCAGTGGTGTGGCCGTAAGCAATTGCTCCTGGCACCAGACAGGACTTTAAACAGGAGAAAGGATAATTTTTCTTTACCCCAAATGAAAATAGATCACAGCACCTGGTATTCCCAGGCGGTCTCCCATCCAAGTACTAACCAGGACCGACCGTGCTTAGCTTCCGAGATCAGACGAGATCGGGCGTGTTCCCGGTGGTGTGGCTGTAAGCAATTTCTCCAGCACCTGGTATTCCCAGGCGGTCTCCCATCCAGGTACTAACCAGGCCCGACCGTGCTTAGCTTCCGAGATCAGACGAGATCGGGCGTGTTCGCAGTGGTGTGGCCGTAAGCAATTGCTCCTGGCACCAGACAGGACTTTAAACAGGAGAAAGGATCATTTTTTTTACCCCAAATGAAAATAGCTTACAGCACCTGGTATTCCCAGGCGGTCCCCCATCCAAGTACTAACCAGGCCCGTCCGTGCTTAGCTTCCGAGATCAGACGAGATCGGGCGTGTTCGCAGTGGTGTGGCCGTAAGCAATTGCTCCTAGCACCAGACAGGACTTTAAACAGGAGAAAGGATGATTTTTTTTACCCCAAATGAAAATAGCTTACAGCACCTGGTATTCCCAGGCGGTCTCCCATCCAGGTACTAACCAGGCCCGTCCGTGCTTAGCTTCCGAGATCAGACGAGATCGGGCGTGTTCGCAGTGGTGTGGCCGTAAGCAATTGCTCATGGCACCAGACAGGACTTTAAACAGGAGAAAGGATAATTTTTTTTACCCCAAATGAAAATAGATTACAGCACCTGGTATTCCCAGGCGGTCTCCCATCCAGGTACTAACCAGGCCCGACCGTGCTTAGCTTCCGAGATCAGACGAGATCGGGCGTATTCGCAGTGGTGTGGCCGTAAGCAATTGCGCATGGCACCAGACAGGACTTTAAACAGGAGAAAGGATCATTTTTTTTACCCCAAATGAAAATAGATTACAGCACCTGGTATTCCCAGGCGGTCTCCCATCCAAGTACTAACCAGGCCCGACCGTGCTTAGCTTCCGATATCAGACGAGATCGGGCGTGTTCACGGTGGTGTGGCAGCCAGAAATTGCTCCTGGCACCAGACATGACTTTAAACAGGAGAAAGGATGATTTATTTTACCCCAAATGAAAATAGCTTACAGCACCTGGTATTCCCAGGCGGTCTCCCATCCAGGTACTAACCAGGCCTGACCGTGCTTAGCTTCCGAGATCAGACGAGATCGGGCGTGTTCGCAGTGGTGTGGCCGTAAGCAATTGCTCCTGGCACCAGACAGGACTTTAAACAGGAGAAAGGATGATTTTTTTTACCCCAAATGAAAATAGCTTACAGCACCTGGTATTCCCAGGCGGTCTCCCATCCAGGTACTAACCAGGCCCGACCGTGCTTAGCTTCCGAGATCAGACGAGATCGGGCGTGTTCGCAGTGGTGTGGCCGTAAGCAATTGCTCCTGGCACCAGACAGGACTTTAAACAGGAGAAAGGATCATTTTTTTTTACCCCAAATGAAAATAGATCACAGCACCTGGTATTCCCAGGCGGTCTCCCATCCAAGTACTAACCAGGCCCGACCGTGCTTAGCTTCCGAGATCAGACGAGATCGGGCGTGTTCCCGGTGGTGTGGCTGTAAGCAATTTCTCCAGCACCTGGTATTCCCAGGCGGTCTCCCATCCAGGTACTAACCAGGCCCGACCGTGCTTAGCTTCCGAGATCAGACGAGATCGGGCGTGTTCGCAGTGGTGTGGCCGTAAGCAATTGCTCATGGCACCAGACAGGACTTTAAAAAGGAGAAAGGATCATTTTTTTTACCCCAAATGAAAATAGATTACAGCACCTGGTATTCCCAGGCGGTCTCCCATCCAAGTACTAACCAGGCCCAACCGTGCTTAGCTTCCGAGATCAGACGAGATCGGGCGTGTTCACAGTGGTGTGGCCGTAAGCAATTGCTCCTGGCACCAGACAGGACTTTAAACAGGAGAAAGGATGATTTTTTTTACCCCAAATGAAAATAGCTTACAGCACCTGGTATTCCCAGGCGGTCTCCCATCCAGGTACTAACCAGGCCCGACCGTGCTCAGCTTCCGAGATCAGACGAGATCGGGCGTGTTCGCAGTGGTGTGGCCGTAAGCAATTGCTCCTGGCACCAGACAGGACTTTAAACAGGAGAAAGGATCATTTTTTTTACCCCAAATGAAAATAGCTTACAGCACCTGGGATTCCCAGGCGGTCTCCCATCCAGGTACTAACCAGGCCCGACCGTGCTCAGCTTCCGAGATCAGACGAGATCGGGCGTGTTCGCAGTGGTGTGGCCGTAAGCAATTGCTCCTGGCACCAGACAGGACTTTAAACAGGAGAAAGGATAATTTTTTTTACCCCAATTGAAAATAGATTACAGCACCTGGTATTACCAGGCGGTCTCCCATCCAAGTACTAACCAGGCCTGACCGTGCTTAGCTTCCGAGATCAGACGAGATCGGGCGTGTTCACGGTGGTGTGGCCGTAAGCAATTCCTCCTGGCACCAGACAGGACTTTAAACAGGAGAAAGGATGATTTTTTTTACCCCAAATGAAAATAGCTTACAGCACCTGGTATTCCCAGGCGGTCTCCCATCCAGGTACTAACCAGGCCCGACCGTGCTTAGCTTCCGAGATCAGACGAGATCGGGCGTGTTCGCAGTGGTGTGGCCGTAAGCAATTGGTCTTGGCACCAGACAGGACTTTAAACAGGAGAAAGGATCATTTTTTTTACCCCAAATGAACATAGATTACAGCACCTGGTATTCCCATGCGGTCTCCCATCCAAGTACTACCCAGGCCCGACCGTGCTTAGCTTCCGAGATCGGGCGTGTTCACGGTGGTGTGGCCGTAAGCAATTGCTATTGGCACCAGACAGGACTTTAAACAGGAGAAAGGATCATTTTTTTTACCCCAAATGAAAATAGCTTACAGCACCTGGTATTCCCAGGCGGTCTCCCATCCAGGTACTAAGCAGGCCCGACCATGCTTAGCTTCGGAGATCAGACGAGATCGGGCGTGTTCGCAGTGGAGTGGCCGTAAGCAATTGCTCCTGGCACCAGACAGGACTTTAAACAGGAGAAAGGATCATTTTTTTTACCCCAAATGAAAATAGATTACAGCACCTGGTATTCCCAGGCGGTTTCCCATCCAAGTACTAACCAGGCCCGACCGCGCTTAGCTTCCGAGATCAGACGAGATCGGGCGTGTTCACGGTGGTGTGGCCGTAAGCAATTACTCCTGGCACCAGACAGGACTTTAAACAGGAGAAAGGATCATTTTTTTTACCCCAAATGAAAATAGCTTACAGCACGTGGTATTCCCAGGCGGTCTCCCATCCAGGTACTAACCAGGCCCGACCGTGCTTAGCTTCCGAGATCAGACGAGATCGGGCGTGCTCGCAGTGGTGTGGCCGTAAGCAATTGGTCCTGGAACCAGACAGGACTTTAAACAGGAGAAAGGATCATTTTTTTTACCCCAAATGAAAATAGATTACAGCACCTGGTATTCCCAGGCGGTCTCCCATCCAAGTACTAACCAGGCCCGACCGTGCTTAGCTTCCGAGATCAGACGAGATCGGGCGTGTTCCCGGTGGTGTGGCTGTAAGCAATTTCTCCAGCACCTGGTATTCCCAGGCGGTCTCCCATCCAGGTACTAACCAGGCCTGACCGTGCTTAGCTTCCGAGATCAGACGAGATCGGGCGTGTTCGCAGTGGTGTGGCCGTAAGCAATTGCTCATGGCACCAGACAGGACTTTAAAAAGGAGAAAGGATCATTTTTTTTACCCCAAATGAAAATAGATTACAGCACCTGGTATTCCCAGGCGGTCTCCCATCCAAGTACTAACCAGGCCCAACCGTGCTTAGCTTCCGAGATCAGACGAGATCGGGCGTGTTCACAGTGGTGTGGCCGTAAGCAATTGCTCCTGGCACCAGACAGGACTTTAAACAGGAGAAAGGATCATTTTTTTTACCCCAAATGAAAATAGCTTACAGCACCTGGTATTCCCAGGCGGTCTCCCATCCAGGTACTAACCAGGCCCGACCGTGCTTAGCTTCCGAGATCAGACGAGATCGGGCGTGTTCGCAGTGGTGTGGCCGTAAGCAATTGCTCCTGGCACCAGACAGGACTTTAAACAGGAGAAAGGATCATTTTTTTTACCCCAATTGAAAATAGATTACAGCACCTGGTATTCCCAGGCGGTCTCCCATCCAAGTACTAACCAGGCCTGACCGTGCTTAGCTTCCGAGATCAGACGAGATCGGGCGTGTTCACGGTGGTGTGGCCGTAAGCAATTCCTCCTGGCACCAGACAGGACTTTAAACAGGAGAAAGGATGATTTTTTTTACCCCAAATGAAAATAGCTTACAGCACCTGGTATTCCCAGGCGGTCTCCCATCCAGGTACTAACCAGGCCCGACCGTGCTTAGCTTCCGAGATCAGACGAGATCGGGCGTGTTCGCAGTGGTGTGGCCGTAAGCAATTGGTCTTGGCACCAGACAGGACTTTAAACAGGAGAAAGGATCATTTTTTTACCCCAAATGAACATAGATTACAGCACCTGGTATTCCCATGCGGTCTCCCATCCAAGTACTACCCAGGCCCGACCGTGCTTAGCTTCCGAGATCAGACGAGATCGGGCGTGTTCACGGTGGTGTGGCCGTAAGCAATTGCTATTGGCACCAGACAGGACTTTAAACAGGAGAAAGGATCATTTTTTTTACCCCAAATGAAAATAGCTTACAGCACGTGGTATTCCCAGGCGGTCTCCCATCCAGGTACTAACCAGGCCCGACCGTGCTTAGCTTCCGAGATCAGACGAGATCGGGCGTGTTCGCAGTGGTGTGGCCGTAAGCAATTGGTCCTGGAACCAGACAGGACTTTAAACAGGAGAAAGGATCATTTTTTTTACCCCAAATGAAAATAGATTACAGCACCTGGTATTCCTAGGCGGTCTCCCATCCAGGTACTAACCAGGCCCGACCGTGCTTAGCTTCCGAGATCAGACGAGATCGGGCGTGTTCGCGGTGGTGTGGCCGTAAGCAATTGCTCCTGGCACCAGACAGGACTTTAAACAGGAGAAAGGATGATTTTTTTTACCCCAAATGAAAATAGCTTACAGCACCTGGTATTCCCAGGCGGTCTCCCATTCAGGTACTAAGCAGGCCCGACCATGCTTAGCTTCCGAGATCAGACGAGATCAGGCGTGTTCGCAGTGGTATGGCCGAAAGCAATTGCTCCTGGCACCAGACAGGACTTTAAACAGGAGAAAGGATCATTTTTTTTACCCCAAATGAAAATAGATTACAGCACCTGGTATTCCCAGGCGGTTTCCCATCCAAGTACTAACCAGGCCCGACGGTGCTTAGCTTCCGAGATCAGACGAGATCGGGCGTGTTCACGTTGGTGTGGCCGTAAGCAATTACTCCTGGCACCAGACAGGACTTTAAACAGGAGAAAGGATGATTTTTTTTACCCCAAATGAAAATAGATTACAGCACCTGGTATTCCCATGCGGTCTCCCAACCAAGTACTAACCAGGCCCGACCGTGCTTAGCTTCCGAGATCAGACGAGATCGGGCGTGTTCGCAGTGGTGTGGCCGTAAGCAATTGCTCCTGGCACCAGACAGGACTTTAAACAGGAGAAAGGATGATTTATTTTTACCCCAAATGAAAATAGCTTACAGCACCTGGTATTCCCAGGCGGTCTCCCATCCAGGTACTAACCAGGCCCGACCGTGCTTAGCTTCCGAGATCAGACGAGATCGGGCGTGTTCACGGTGGTGTGGCCGTAAGCAATTGCTTCTGGCACCAGACAGGACTTTAAACGGGAGAAAGGATGATTTTTTTTACCCCAAATGAATATAGCTTACAGCACCTGGTATTCCCAAGCGGTCTGCCATCCAGGTACTAACCAGGCCCGACCGTGCTTAGCTTCCGAGATCAGACGAGATCGGGCGTGTTCGCAGTTGTGTGGCCGTAAGCAATTGCTCCTGGCACCAGACAGGACTTTAAACAGGAGAAAGGATCATTTTTTTTACCCCAAATGAAATTAGATTACAGCACCTGGTATTCCCAGGCGGTCTCCCATCCAAGTACTAACCAGGCCTGACCATGCTTAGCTTCCGAGATCAGACGAGATCGGGCGTGTTCACGGTGGTGTGGCCATAAGCAATTGCTCCTGGCACCAGACAGGACTTTAAACAGGAGAAAGGATCATTTTTTTTTACCCCAAATGAAAATAGATTACAGCACCTGGTATTCCCAGGCGGTCTGCCATCCAAGTACTAACCAGGCCCGACCGTGCTTAGCTTCCGAGATCAGACGAGAACGGGCGTGTTCACGGTGGTGTCGCCGTAAGCAATTGCTCCTGGCACCAGACAGGAATTTAAACAGGAGAAAGGATCATTTTTTTTACCCCAAATGAAAATAGCTTACAGCACCTGGTATTCCCACGCAGTCTCCCATCCAGGTACTAACCAGGCCCGACCGTGCTTAGCTTCCGAGATCAGACGAGATCGGGCGTGTTCACGGTGGTGTGGCCGTAAGCAATTACTCCTGGCACCAGACAGGACTTTAAACAGGAGAAAGGATCATTTTTTTTACCCCAAATGAAAATAGCTTACAGCACCTGGTATTCCCAGGCGGTCTCCCATCCAGGTACTAACCAGGCCCGACCGTGCTTAGCTTCCGAGATCAGACGAGATCGGGCGTGTTCTCAGTGGTGTGGCCGTAAGCAATTGCTCCTGGCACCAGACAGGACTTTAAACAGGAGAAAGGATCATTTTTTTTACCCCAAATGAAAATAGATTACAGTACCTGGTATTCCCAGGCGGTCTCCCATCCAAGTACTAACCAGGCCTGACCATGCTTAGCTTCCGAGATCAGACGAGATCGGGCGTGTTCACGGAGGTGTGGCAGTAAGCAATTGCTCAAGGCACCAGACAGGACTTTAAACAGGAGAAAGGATGATTTTTTTTACCCCAAATGAAAATAGCTTACAGCACCTGGTATTCCCAGGCGGTCTCCCATCCAGGTACTAACCAGGCCCGACCGTGCTTAGCTTCCGAGATCAGGCGTGTTCGCAGTGGTGTGGCCGTAAGCAATTGCTCCTGGCACCAGACAGGACTTTAAACAGGAGAAAGGATGATTTTTTTTACCCCAAATGAAAATAGATTACAGCACCTGGTATTCCCAGGCGGTCTCCCATCCAAGTACTAACCAGGCCTGAACGTGCTTAGCTTCCGAGATCAGACGAGATCGGGCGTGTTCACGGTGGTGTGGCCGTAAGCAATTGCTCCGGGCACCAGACAGGACTTTAAACAGGAGAAAGGATGATTTTTTTTACCCCAAATGAAAATAGCTTACAGCACCTGGTATTCCCAGGCGGTCTCCCATCCAGGTACTAACCAGGCCCGACCGTGCTTAGCTTCCGAGATCAGGCGTGTTCGCAGTGGTGTGGCCGTAAGCAATTGCTCCTGGCACCAGACAGGACTTTAAACAGGAGAAAGGATGATTTTTTTTACCCCAAATGAAAATAGATTACAGCACCTGGTATTCCCAGGCGGTCTCCCATCCAAGTACTAACCAGGCCTGAACGTGCTTAGCTTCCGAGATCAGACGAGATCGGGCGTGTTCACGGTGGTGTGGCCGTAAGCAATTGCTCCGGGCACCAGACAGGACTTTAAACAGGAGAAAGGATGATTTTTTTTACCCCAAATGAAAATAGCTTACAGCACCTGGTATTCCCAGGCGGTCTCCCATCCAGGTACTAACCAGGCCCGACCGTGCTTAGCTTCCGAGATCAGGCGTGTTCGCAGTGGTGTGGCCGTAAGCAATTGCTCCTGGCACCAGACAGGACTTTAAACAGGAGAAAGGATCATTTTTTTTTACCCCAAATGAAAATAGATTACAGCACCTGGTATTCCCAGGCGGTCTCCCATCCAAGTACTAACCAGGCCTGAACGTGCTTAGCTTCCGAGATCAGACGAGATCGGGCGTGTTCACGGTGGTGTGGCCGTAAGCAATTGCTCCGGGCACCAGACAGGACTTTAAACAGGAGAAAGGATGATTTTTTTTACCCCAAATGAAAATGGCTTACGGCACCTGGTATTCTCAGTCGGTCTCCCATCCAGGTACTAACCAGGCCCGACCATGCTTAGCTTCCGAGATCAAACGAGATCGGGCGTGTTCGCAGTGGTGTGCCCGTAAGCAATTGCTCCTGGCACCAGACAGGACTTTAAACAGGAGAAAGGATCATTTTTTTTACCCCAAATAAAAATAGATTACAGCACCTGGTATTCCCAGGCGGTCTCCCATCGAAGTACTAACCAGGCCCGACCGTGCTTAGCTTCCGAGATCAGACGAGATCGGGCGTGTTCTCGGTGGTGTGGCCGTATGCAATTGCTCCTGGCACCAGACAGGACTTTAAACAGGAGAAAGGATCATTTTTTTTACCCCAAATGATAATTGCTTACAGCACCTTGTATTCCCAGGCGGTCTCCCATCCAGGTACTAACCAGGCCCGACCGTGCTTAGCATCCGAGATCAGACGAGATCGGGCGTGTTCGCAGTGGTCTGTCCGTAAGCAATTGCTCCTGGCACCAGACAGGCCTTTAAACAGGAGAAAGGATCATTTTTTTTACCCCAAATGAAAATGGATTATAGCACCTGGTATTCCCAGGCGGTCTCCCATCCAAGTACTAACCAGGCCCGACCGTGCTTAGCTTCCGAGATCAGACGAGATCGGGCGTGTTCACGGTGGTGTGGCCGTAAGCAATTGCTCCTGGCACCAGACAGGACTTTAAACAGGAGAAAGGATGATTTTTTTTACCCCAAATGAAAATAGCTTACAGCACCTGGTATTCCCAGGCGGTCTCCCATCCAGGTACTAACCAGGCCCGACCGTGCTTAGCTTCCGAGATCAGACGAGATCGGGCGTGTTCGCAGTGGTGTGGCCGTAAGCAATTGCTCCTGGCACCAGACAGGACTTTAAACAGGAGAAAGGATCATTTTTTTTACCCCAAATGAAAATAGATTACAGCACCTGGTATTCCCAGGCGGTCTCCCATCCAAGTACTAACCAGCCCCCACCGTGCTTAGCTTCCGAGATCAGACGAGATCGGGCGTGTTCACGGTGGTGTGGCCGTAAGCAATTGCTCCTGGCACCAGACAGGACTTTAAACAGGAGAAAGGATGATTTTTTTTACCCCAAATGAAAATAGCTTACAGCACCTGGTATTCCCAGGCGGTCTCCCATCCAGGTACTAACCAGGCCCGACCGTGCTTAGCTTCCGAGATCAGACGAGATCGGGCGTGTTCGCAGTGGTGTGGCCGTAAGCAATTGCTCCTGGCACCAGACAGGACTTTAAACAGGTGAAAGGATCATTTTTTTTACCCCAAATGAAAATAGAATACAGTACCTGGTATTCCCAGGCGGTCTCCCATCCAAGTACTAACCAGGCCTGACCATGCTTAGCTTCCGAGATCAGACGAGATCGGGCGTGTTCACGGAGGTGTGGCAGTAAGCAATTGCTCAAGGCACCAGACAGGACTTTAAACAGGAGAAAGGATGATTTTTTTTAACCCAAATGAAAATAGCTTACAGCACCTGGTATTCCCAGGCGGTCTCCCATCCAGGTACTAACCAGGCCCGACCGTGCTTAGCTTCCGAGATCAGGCGTGTTCGCAGTGGTGTGGCCGTAAGCAATTGCTCCTGGCACCAGACAGGACTTTAAACAGGAGAAAGGATGATTTTTTTTACCCCAAATGAAAATAGCTTACAGCACCTGGTATTCCCAGGCGGTCTCCCATCCAGGTACTAACCAGACCCGACCGTGCTTAGCTTCCGAGATCAGACGAGATCGGGCGTGTTCGCAGTGGTGTGGCCGTAAGCAATTGCTCCTGGCACCAGACAGGACTTTAAACAGGAGAAAGGATGATTTTTTTTACCCCAAATGAAAATAGCTTACAGCACCTGCTATTCCCATGCGGTCTCCCATCCAGGTACTAACCAGACCCGACCGTGCTTAGCATCCGAGATCAGACGAGATCGGGCGTGTTCGCAGTGGTGTGGCCGTAAGCAATTGCTCCTGGCACCAGACAGGACTTTAAACAGGAGAAAGGATGATTTTTTTTACCCCAAATGAAACTAGATTACAGCACCTGGTATTCCCAGGCGGTCTCCCATCCAAGTACTACCCAAGCCGACCATGCTTAGCTTCCGAGATCAGACGAGATCGGGCGTGTTCACGGTGGTGTGGCCGTAAGCAATTGCTCTTGGCACCAGACAGGACTTTAAACAGGAGAAAGGATGATTTTTTTTACCCCAAATGAAAATAGCTTACAGCACCTGGTATTCCCAGGCGGTCTCCCATCCAGGTAATAACCAGGCCCGACCGTGCTTCGCTTCCGAGATCAGACGAGATCGGGCGTGTTCGCAGTGGTGTGGCCGTAAGCAATTGCTCCTGGCACCAGACAGGACTTTAAACAGGAGGAAGGATCATTTTTTTTACCCCAAATGAAAATAGATT
Source organism: Micromesistius poutassou (assembly GCF_964030765.1). Lineage (NCBI taxonomy): Eukaryota > Metazoa > Chordata > Actinopteri > Gadiformes > Gadidae > Micromesistius > Micromesistius poutassou. The sequence continues at coordinate 21,582,081 of NC_140271.1, read as the reverse complement.
ACAGCACCTGGTATTCCCAGGCGGTCTCCCATCCAAGTACTAACCAGGCCCGACCGTGCTTAGCTTCCGAGATCAGACGAGATCGGGCGTGTTCACGGTGGTGTGGCCGTAAGCAATTGATCTTGGCACCAGACAGGACTTTAAACAGGAGAAAGGATGATTTTTTTTACCCCAAATGAAAATATCTTACAGCACCTGGTATTCCCAGGCGGTCTCCCATCCAGGTAATAACCAGGCCCGACCGTGCTTCGCTTCCGAGATCAGACGAGATCGGGCGTGTTCGCAGTGGTGTGGCCGTAAGCAATTGCTCCTGGCACCAGACAGGACTTTAAACAGGAGAAAGGATCATTTTTTTTACCCCAAATGAAAATAGATTACAGCACCTGGTATTCCCAGGCGGTCTCCCATCCAAGTACTAACCAGGCCCGACCGTGCTTAGCTTCCGAGATCAGACGAGATCGGGCGTGGTCACGGTGGTGTGGCCGTAAGCAATTGCTCTTGGCACCAGACAGGACTTTAAACAGGAGAAAGGATGATTTTTTTTACCCCAAATGAAAATAGCTTACAGCACCTGGTATTCCCAGGCGGTCTCCCATCCAGGTAATAACCAGGCCCGACCGTGCTTCGCATCCGAGATCAGACGAGATCGGGCGTGTTCGCAGTGGTGTGGCCGTAAGCAATTGCTCCTGGCACCAGACAGGACTTTAAACAGGAGAAAGGATCATTTTTTTTTTACCCCAAATGAAAATAGATTACAGCACCTGGTATTCCCAGGCGGTCTCCCATCCAAGTACTAACCAGCCCCGACCGTGCTTAGCTTCCGAGATCAGACGAGATCGGGCGTGTTCACGGTGGTGTGGCCGTAAGCAATTGCTCCTGGCACCAGACAGGACTTTAAACAGGAGAAAGGATGATTTTTTTTACCCCAAATGAAAATAGCTTACAGCACCTGGTATTCCCAGGCGGTCTCCCATCCAAGTACTAACCAGGCCCGACCGTGCTTAGCTTCCGAGATCAGACGAGATCGGGCGTGTTCCCGGTGGTGTGGCCGTAAGCAATTGCTCCTGGCACCAGACAGGACTTTAAACAGGAGAAAGGATCATTTTTTTTACCCCAAATGAAAACAGATTACAGCACATGGTATTCCCAGGCGGTCTTCCATCCAAGTACTAACCAGGCCCGACCGTGCTTAGCTTCCGAGATCAGACGAGATCGGGCGTGTTCCCGGTGGTGTGGCCGTAAGCAATTGCTCCTGGCACCAGACAGGACTTTAAACAGGAGAAAGGATGATTTTTTTTA
>NC_140271.1:21568282-21575782 GCF_964030765.1 Micromesistius poutassou | reverse complement strand
GGCCGTAAGCAATTGCTCCTGGCACCAGACAGGACTTTAAACAGGAGAAAGGATAATTTTTTTTACCCCAAATGAAAATAGATTACAGCACCTGGTATTCCCAAGCGGTCTCCCATCCAAGTACTAACCAGGCCCGACCGTGCTTAGCTTCCGAGATCAGACGAGATCTGACGTGTTCGCAGTGGTGTAGCCGTAAGCAATTGCTCCTGGCACCAGACAGGACTTTAAACAGGAGAAAGGATGATTTTTTTTACCCCAAATGAAAATAGCTTACAGCACCTGGTATTGCCAGGCGGTCTCCCATCCAGGTACTAACCAGGCCCGACCGTGCTTAGCTTCCGAGATCAGACGAGATCTGGCGTGTTCGCAGTGGTGTGGCCGTAAGCAATTGCTCCTGGCACCAGACAGGACTTTAAACAGGAGAAAGGATGATTTTTTTTACCCTAAATGAAAATAGCTTACAGCACCTGGTATTCCCAGGCGGTCTCCCATCCAGGTACTAACCAGGCCCGACCGAGCTTAGCTTCCGAGATCAGACGAGATCGGGTGTGTTCGCAGTGGTGTGGCCGTAAGCAATTGCTCCTGGCACCAGACAGGAGAAAGGATCATTTTTTTTACCCCAAATGAAAATAGATTACAGCACCTGGTGTTCCCAGGCGGTCTCCCATCCAAGTACTAACCAGGCCCGACCGTGCTCAGCTTCCGAGATCAGACGAGATCGGGCGTGTTTTTTTTTTGTTTGTTTTTTTTATTCGCACAAAATATATACATACACCATCATACATAAATAACACAAATAAAACAAGCAAGATACTTCAGATCCATTTCAAACCAAAATAACTACAAACAATACTGGGTTAGCCGGGATGCTTTTGTAACAACTTTCAATACACTGGCCTCTCAACAAAATCAAGAAAAAGTCGTGAACTTAAAACACTAATTGACAAAACAAAAAATAGTAATCAGTCACCCTGCTGACCACTTTGCCGCATCTCCAGCCCGCAGGCGCCCCCTTCGATTCATCCGAAATCCAACTCCACTTCCCCATCGTCTCTAGGCACAACAAAAGTGCTCCCCTCCACAAACCCTCCGAGGAACTCCTCTTCCCCAATATAACTATAAACCATATTCACATCTCTTCTCATTATACTTTTAAAAACACTCCATACCTCAACTCTCTTCTTCTCATAATGGGCCAAATTCCTCCTGAGCTTGACAGCAAACCTTGCGTGGCTTAAAACATAATTTAACAGATTAACATTGCAACCTTCCACCTTACTTGTCACCCCAAACAGCCACAACTCTATCCATTCCTTTCTCTCCACAAACCCTCCACCCCAACATCTGTTTATTAATCCTTTAATTTTCACAAAGTATCCCTCCAACTCACAACATTCAACAAACTCATGCATACACGTTTCCACCCCCACTCCGCACACATCACATTCCTTCCTCACATTCACATCAAACCTGCTGATTATTAAATTGTTAAACACCCTATTGTGCCGTAAAAGGAAATCAAAATTTTCACATTCAATACAGTTCCATTTCACTCTTAAATTCCTCCATATTCCCCCTACATCCATATCACTCATCATTCTAACCCATACTTTCTCTGCAGCCGGTCTCCTCACATTCTCCCCTCTTAAACATCTATATATTACTCTCGTTTTCACACTCTTCAGACTCACCCTCCTTTCTCCTTCCCCCACATACATTTCTATCTCTCCTTCTCCATTCATCACAGCCTCTCTCTCAATCATCCCAACCCATTGTCTCGGCATACCCTCCTTGATCCTTTCCAACACTCCCTGTGCCGTACCCAACCATATTTCATCCCCTCTTTCCCTCACCTCATCGACCATTACCTGTGCCCTCATGAATCCAGGTACATACTCATAGACTAAATCCTTCACCTTCCTGACCCCTGCTCTCCAAATCACCCTGTTATAAATTGTGTTCCCTTCAAATGTGATTTTTGGATTTAAAAACAGTGGTTGCTCCCATACCTGCTTTACATCCTTACACTCATACTTGACACATTTCACAAACTCTCCCCACGCTCCCAACACCTCCTTATAAAACTCAGATATTCCAACCAACATACCTTTCTTTAGTTCCATATACACTCCACTCTCTCCACACCCACCACACTTATTAATTGCTTCCCTAAAAAACACCTTCCATATATGATCCCTCTTGTCCTTTAAATATCTCACCACCATTTTCACCCTAAGTGCTTTCTTTTTCCTATCTAAATTAATCAATTTTAACCCACCATCCTCATACTCATTTTCCATCACCTCCCTAGCTATCCTAACTCCCTTCCCACCCCACACAAACTCCTTCACCATTCTCTCCACCTCCTTCAAAACTCTATCAGGCACATCCAAAACATTCATTGCATACACAAGCTTGCTCATTACCAGCGCATTCACAACTGTCACCTTCCCCTTCAGCTTCAACCCTCTAAGTTTCCAAAACCCTAACGTCTTCCTAATACCATTCATTATCCCTTCAAACTGCATATCTCTCCCTTCTTTATCCTCTATCCCTAAGTTCACACCTAACATCCTAAAATAATCCTTTTTCTCTTTCAATCCTATCTCCCTCCTACCTGCTCTCTCCACACCTACATACATGATTTCTGACTTTTCTATGTTTATTTTTGCCCCTGATGCCCTGCCATATAGCTCTACACTACCTAAAACCTCACCTACACTTTCCCTGTCCCTTACTGTAACTGTCGTGTCGTCCGCATACTGAAATAATAAACTAACCCGCCCCTCTGGCAACTCTATGCCCCTGATCCTATCATTTTGCATGAGTAGTGCCGCTAGCGGCTCTGCCGACAAGGAGTACAGCAGGGCCGACAGCGGACAGCCTTGCCTAACCGACCTTTCTAATCTAAATGCGTCTGTGACTATCCCATTGATTTTAACACAACTCACTGCCCTGTCGTACATTCTCTTTATCCAACCTACCAACCTGTGCCCAAAACCAAATTTACCTAACACTCTATATAAATAATCATGATCCACCCTATCAAATGCTTTGTTCAGATCTATACTAACGACTATCCCCCCTTTATCTCTCTTCATAAATTCAATTGTGTCCCTGATACTGTTTATTGTGTCCGCTATGTCCCTACCTGGTATACTATATGCCTGCGTGCTTCCCACCACCTTCCCTATTACCTGTTTGATCCTGTTGGCTAACACCCTTGCTAAAACTTTATAATCACCATTCAGCATACTAAGTGGCCTATAATTCTGTAGCTTAACCCTGCTCCCTTTCTTGTGTATCATCGTTACTATCCCTGTCGACATGCTCAGCGGCATCTCGCCCTCCTCCTCTATCCATCTAAATAACCTCTCTAGCACTGGCACTAATTCCTCCCTAAACTCAACATAAAATTCACCAATTAACCCATCTATCCCTGGACTCTTATTTCTCCCTAGCCCACCTATCGCTTCATTTATTTCACCCGTCCCTATTCCTGTCTCACACATCTCCCTATCGTCATCGCTCACCCTAGCTTTCACACTATCCAACACCTGCATCATACTCTCCTCATCCACTTCTTCTTTTCTAAATAAATCCCTATAAAAATCTTCTACTCTTTCAACTATCCCTACAAAATCAGTAATCATCTCCCCTTCCTTTCCTTCCACCTTTTCTAAATAATTCTTCTTCTGCTTCGTCTTTTCTAATCCTAAAAAGAATCCTGTACATTTTTCTCCCTCAATCACATATCTAGCCCTACTTCTGACTATTGCACCCATACACCTCCTCTGTTCTATCTCCTTCAGTTCATCCTTCATTCTGATATACTTCCCCAAATCATAGCCTGCCTCCTCATCCGCTCTCTTTGCCTCTCTAGCTAAATCTCCCTTTAACCTCCTCTCTCTCTCTCTCTGTATCATATTCCTGCCTCTGCTATAACCCATACTCAATTCTTTTATCTCTCCTTTCAAACTCTCCCACCACCTCCCAATGTCCTCCTCATACATTCTCTCGTTCTTCCTCCTCAATATACATTCTCTCACTTTCCTTTTGTACTTTTCTTCTCTCAGCAACTCACCGTTCATACACCACACGCCTCCCCCTCTCCTCTCAAACCCCTGACCTAAGTTAAACCCTAACACCATGTGATCACTGAGCGCAGTAACCTTGTACTCAATTCTCCCTATCCTACCTGCAATGCCATTTGTACTCAAAACTAAATCTAACCTGCTCTGTTTTAATACTCCTCTCACCACTTGCCTCCTTGAAAAAACCCTCCCCTCTGGATTCCTTTCTCTCCACACATCCATTAAACCATTCACTCTCATCACCTCTTTCAACACACCTCTTGACGAGTCATTCCTGAAACACACACTCGCAGAAACATCCAACCTCCCACACCACACGTTAAAATCACCCACCACCAAACAGTTTTCCACACACATTCCCCCCAATCCCTCAAAAAAAACCCTCCTCTCCTTCTCCTCATTCGGCGCATACACATTCAACAATCGACATATTTTACCCAAGTACTCAAAGGTAATTCCTATCACCCTCCCATCACCATCATCCACACACTTCGTCACATTCTCAACCACTCCCCTTTTCACTAAAATTGCTACCCCTCTAGATTTAACACCACCATTATTCACATACATGTCCCCCATCCATTCTCTCTCAACCACTCTCATAACCTCCTCATCCCAATGTGTCTCTTATAAACATATTATGTCAGCCTCACACACCATCAAGGTTTGCTGCCTCCTGTTCCTGTCCCTTAGCCCGTTAGCGTTAAGAGAAGATATTCTGATCATTAAAAGTATACATGAGAAGAGATTCCACACGTTATGTTCTTAATTCGCACTTTTTTTCCCCTTATCTTCTCTCTCCTTCCTCCCCGATGGTCTTTTCCTATTTCCACCCACCACCTCCATGTTTTCCTCCCCTCTGTCTGATATATCCGAACCCACCCACCTCCTGCTTTCTGTCGTATCCGAAGCCCTCCACCCCCACTTATTCCCCCTTGCCTCCGACCTTCCCTCTCCCTGTCCCACCACAGTCATTCCACTCTTTTCCCCGTTCTTCTCCCCTCCTTTCGCTCCCTCACCCACGCTTCTCCGCTCCTCTCGTTCGTCCGTCCCTCTCACCGCACTGTCCACGCTGTAGCCGTTCTCCTCCCTTTCCTTCTCTCCTCTCGTTTCCGTTGTCTCTTCCGCTGCCGTCTCGTCCTCTGCCTCTCCATCCTGCTCCTCGTCCTCGTCCATCTCCTCTCCTTCCCCGCCGACTCCCACGCCACTTCCTTCCGAATCAGTCGCCTCCGCTCCGCTGCCGCCTTCTCCGCCCTCTCCTCTCGGTCGCTCCTCCTCCTCGTCGACGTCCGTCTCCCGGCCCCCGCCTTCTCCTCCTTGTCGCCTCTGTTCTCCGTCTGTGCCACATTCTCTTGCGTAGTGCCCCTGTCCATGGCATCTGTGGCATCTAAACTCCGGGCAGTCCCTCAGGATGTGCCCCGGTTGGATACACATCCTGCATACCCTCTCCTGTCTGTCGTGAATCACCCGAAAGTATTGGGGACCCGTAGCTGTACTGAACTTTGTTGAGTACGGCAATGACCTGACCAAGTCATTGAACTTCACTTTTAAAAACCTGGTCCCGTCTGCAATGTTCGTGCCCGGCCACATTCTCCTTTTGATCGGTGAGGCAGCTGAGACCCCCCACCCCTGTAGCTTCAGCAAAACGTCATTGTCCGTGGTGTACGCCGGAAGCTCCAGGAATGACACCACCGTTTCGTCACTTGTGAGCTCTTTAGCGACTATCCTGACCCCTTTTATTTTGAAGCCATCCATGAGTTTATTTTTCCCGCTGAGATATCCCATTGTTAATTCATACTTCCTCATCCCGGTTTTACGGCACGCCATCAACTCCCCACACACCTCCCTCGTCGCTTTTAACAGCTCCATCACCGTTATTGTATCCTCACCGATCAGTTCCACACTCACGGTCAGTTCCTTCTCATACTTGTTATCTCCCGCCTCTTCTCCCCTCTGGTCTTTCTTTCCGCCATCTTCTCCATCCAAGCCTTTTCCGTTTCCATTTCCCGTTTCCATTATGTCCGTCCGTGTTATGTTCCTTCCCCAAACAAATGGGAGGATTATCTTCCCCCAAACAGTGCCTCACTGTTTGGGGGAGGTGTATCGAAGAAAATCAAAAAACAAACAAAAAAAAAGGCACTTAAGCACGCTTAGAGGTAGCACAAACACTCAGCTGCTCTCTGCTCTCTTCCTGCTTCCTGCTTGCGCACCTGAAACCAACTAGCTCCGACACTGTAGGGGGCGTCAGGGTGGTGTGGCCGTAAGCAATTACTCCTGGCACCAGACAGGACTTTAAACGGGAGAAAGGATGAATTTTTTTGCCCCAAATGAAAATAGCTTACAGCACCTGGTATTCCCAGGCGGTCTCCCATCCAGGTACTAACCAGGCCCGACCGTGCTTAGCTTCCGAGATCAGACGAGATCGGGCGTGTTCGCAGTGGTGTGGCCGTAAGCAATTGCTCCTGGCACCAGACAGGACTTTAAACAGGAGAAAGGATCATTTTTTTTACCCCAAATGAAAATAGATTACAGCACCTGCTATTCCCAGGCGGTCTCCCATCCAAATACTAACCAGGCCCGACCGTGCTTAGCTTCCGAGATCAGACGAGATCGGTCGTGTTCACGGCGGTGTGGCCGTAAGCAACTGCTCCTGGCACCAGACAGGACTTTAAACAGGAGAAAGGATGATTTTTTTTACCCCAAATGAAAATAGCTTACAGCACCTGGTATTCCCAGGCGGTCTCCCATCCAGGTACTAACCAGGCCCGACCGTGCTTAGCTTCCGAGATCAGACGATATCGGGCGTGTTTGCAGTGGTGTGGCCGTAAGCAATTGCTCCTGGCACCAGACAGGACTTTAAACAGGAGAAAGGATCATTTTTTTTTACCCCAAATGAAAATAGATTACAGCACCTGGTATTGCCAGGCGGTCTCCCATCCAAGTACTATCCAGGCCTGACCGTGCGTACCTTCCGAGATCAGACGAGATCGGGCGTGTTCACTGTGGTGTGGCCGTAAGCAATTGCTTCGGGCACCAGACAGGACTTTAAACAGGAGAAAGGATGATTTTTTTTACCCCAAATGAAAATAGCTTACAGCACCTGGTATTCCCAGGCGGTCTCCCATCCAGGTACTAACCAGGCCGACCGTGCTTAGCTTCCGAGATCAGACGTGTTCGCAGTGGTGTGGCCGTGAGCAATTGCTCCTGGCACCAGACAGGACTTTAAACAGGAGAAAGGATGATTTTTTTTACCCCAAATGAAAATAGCTTACAGCACCTGGTATTCCCAGGCGGTCTCCCATCCAGGTACTAACCAGGCCCGACCGAGCTTAGCTTCCGAGATCAGACGAGATCGGGTGTGTTCGCAGTGGTGTGGCCGTAAGCAATTGCTCCTGGCACCAGACAG
>NC_140271.1:21560782-21565782 GCF_964030765.1 Micromesistius poutassou | reverse complement strand
GCACCTGGTGTTCCCAGGCGGTCTCCCATCCAAGTACTAACCAGGCCCGACCGTGCTTAGCTTCCGAGATCAGACGAGATCGGGCGTGTTAACGGTGGTGTGGCCGTAAGCAATTGCTCCTGGCACCAGACAGGACTTTAAACAGGAGAAAGGATGATTTTTTTTACCCCAAATGAAAATAGATTACAGCACCTGGTATTCCCAGGCGGTCTCCCATCCAAGTACTAACCAGGCCCGACCGTGCTCAGCTTCCGAGATCAGACGAGATCGGTCGTGTTCACGGTGGTGTGGCCGTAAGCAACTGCTCCTGGCACCAGACAGGACTTTAAACAGGAGAAAGGATGATTTTTTTTACCCCAAATGAAAATAGCTTACAGCACCTGGTATTCCCAGGCGGTCTCCCATCCAGGTACTAACCAGGCCCGACCGTGCTTAGCTTCCGAGATCAGACGATATCGGGCGTGTTCGCAGTGGTGTGGCCGTAAGCAATTGCTCCTGGCACCAGACAGGACTTTAAACAGGAGAAAGGATGATTTTTTTTACCCCAAATGAAAATAGCTTACAGCACCTGGTATTCCCAGACGGTCTCCCATCCAGGTACTAACCAGGCCCGACCGTGCTTAGCTTCCGAGATCAGACGAGATAGGGCGTGTTCGCAGTGGTGTGGCCGTAAGCAATTGCTCCTGGCACCAGACAGGACTTTAAACAGGAGAAAGGATCATTTTTTTTACCCCAAATGAAAATAGATTACAGCACCTGGTATTCCCAGGCGGTCTCCCATCCAAGTACTATCCAGGCCTGACCCTGCTTAGCTTCCGATATCAGACGAGATCGGGCGTGTTCACGGTGGTGTGGCCGTAAGCAATTGCTTCGGGCACCAGACAGGACTTTAAACAGGAGAAAGGATGATTTTTTTTACCCCAAATGAAAATAGCTTACAGCACCTGGTATTCCCAGGCGTTCTCCCATCCAGGTACTAACCAGGCCCGACCGTGCTTAGCTTCCGAGATCAGACAAGATCGGGCGTGTTCGCAGTGGTGTGGCCGTAAGCAGTTGCTCCTGGCACCAGACAGGACTTTAAACAGGAGAAAGGATGATTTTTTTTACCCCAAATGAAAATAGATCACAGCACCTCGTATTCCCAGGCGGTTTCCCATCCAAGTACTAACCAGGCCCGACCGTGCTTAGCTTCTGAGATCAGACGAGATCGGGCGTGTTCACGGTGGTGTGGCCGTAAGCAATTACTCCTGGCACCAGACAGGACTTTAAACAGGAGAAAGGATGATTTTTTTTACCCCAAATGAAAATATCTTACAGCACCTGGTATTCCCAGGCGGTCTCCCATCCAGGTACTAACCAGGCCCGACCGTGCTTAGCTTCCGAGATCAGACAAGATCGGGCGTGTTCGCAGTGGTGTGACCTGGTATTCCCAGGCGGTCTCCCATCCAGGTACTAACCAGGCCCGACCGAGCTTAGCTTCCGAGCTCAGACGAGATCGGTCGTGTTCACGGTGGTGTGGCCGTAAGCAACTGCTCCTGGCACCAGACAGGACTTTAAACAGGAGAAAGGATGATTTTTTTTACCCCAAATGAAAATAGCTTACAGCACCTGGTATTCCCAGGCGGTCTCCCATCCAGGTACTAACCAGGCCCGACCGTGCTTAGCTTCCGAGATCAGACGAGATCTGGCGTGTTCGCAGTGGTGTGGCCGTAAGCAATTGCTCCTGGCACCAGACAGGACTTTAAACAGGAGAAAGGATGATTTTTTTTACCCCAAATGAAAATAGCTTACAGCACATGGTATTCCCAGGCGGTCTCCCATCCAGGTACTAACCAGGCCCGACCGAGCTTAGCTTCCGAGATCAGACGAGATCGGGCGTATTCGCAGTGGTGTGGCCGTAAGCAATTGCTCCTGGCACCAGACAGGACTTTAAACAGGAGAAAGGATCATTTTTTTTACCCCAAATGAAAATAGATTACAGCACCTGGTATTCCCAGCCGGTCTCCCATCCAAGTACTATCCAGGCCTGACCCTGCTTAGCTTCCGATATCAGACGAGATCGGGCGTGTTCACGGTGGTGTGGCCGTAAGCAATTGATTCGGGCACCAGACAGGACTTTAAACAGGAGAAAGGATGATTTTTTTTACCCCAAATGAAAATAGCTTACAGCACCTGGTATTCCCAGGCAGTCTCCCATCCAGGTACTAACCAGGCCCGACCGTGCTTAGCTTCCGAGATCAGACAAGATCGGGCGTGTTCGCAGTGGTGTGGCCGTAAGCAGTTGCTCCTTGCACCAGACAGGACTTTAAACAGGAGAAAGGATGATTTTTTTTACCCCAAATGAAAATAGATTACAGCACCTGGTATTCCCAGGCGGTCTCCCATCCAAGTACTAACCAGGCCCGACCGTGCTTAGCTTCCGAGATCAGACGAGATCGGGCGTGTTCACGGTGGTGTGGCCGTAAGCAATTACTCCTGGCACCAGACAGGACTTTAAACAGGAGAAAGGATGATTTTTTTTACCCCAAATGAATATAGCTTACAGCACCTGGTATTCCCAGGCTGTCTCCCATCCAGGTACTAACCAGGCCCGACCGTGCTTAGCTTCCGAGATCAGACGAGATCTGGCGTGTTCGCAGTGGTGTGGCCGTAAGCAATTGCTCCTGGCACCATCAGGACTTTAAACAGGAGAAAGGATGATTTCTTTTACCCCAAATGAAAATAGCTCACAGCAGCTGGTATTCCCAGGCGGTCTCCCATCCAGGTACTAACCAGGCCCGACCGAGCTTAGCTTCCGAGATCAGACGAGATCGTGTGTGTTCGCAGTGGTGTGGCCGTAAGCAATTGCTCCTGGCACCAGACAGGACTTTAAACAGGAGAAAGGATAATTTTTTTTACCCCAAATGAAAATAGATTACAGCACCTGGTATTCCCAAGCGGTCTCCCATCCAAGTACTAACCAGGCCCGACCGTGCTTAGCTTCCGAGATCAGACGAGATCTGGCGTGTTCGCAGTGGTGTGGCCGTAAGCAATTGCTCCTGGCACCAGACAGGAATTTAAACAGGAGAAAGGTTCATTTTTTTTACCCCAAATGAAAATAGATTACAGCACCTGGTGTTCCCAGGCGGTCTCCCATCCAAGTACTAAACAGGCCCGACCGTGCTTAGCTTCCGAGATCAGACGAGATCGGGCGTGTTAACGGTGGTGTGGCCGTAAGCAATTGCTCCTGGCACCAGACAGGACTTTAAACAGGAGAAAGGATGATTTTTTTTAACCCAAATGAAAATAGATTACAGCACCTGGTATTCCCAGGCGGTCTCCCATCCAAGTACTAACCAGGCCCGACCGTGCTCAGCTTCCGAGATCAGACGAGATCAGACGAGATCGGGCGTGTTCACGGTGGTGTGGCCGTAAGCAATTACTCCTGGCACCAGACAGGACTTTAAACAGGAGAAAGGATGAATTTTTTTGCCCCAAATGAAAATAGCTTACAGCACCTGGTATTCCCAGGCGGTCTACCATCCAGGTACTAACCAGGCCCGACCGTGCTTAGCTTCCGAGATCAGACGAGATCGGGCGTGTTCGCAGTGGTGTGGCCGTAAGCAATTGCTCCTGGCACCAGACAGGACTTTAAACAGGAGAAAGGATGATTTTTTTTACCCCAAATGAAAATAGCTTACAGCACCTGGTATTCCCAGGCGGTCTCCCATCCAGGTACTAACCAGGCCCGACCGAGCTTAGCTTCCGAGATCAGACGAGATCGGGTGTGATCGCAGTGGTGTGGCCGTAAGCAATTGCTCCTGGCACCAGACAGGACTTTAAACAGGAGAAAGGATAATTTTTTTTACCCCAAATGAAAATAGATTACAGCACCTGTTATTCCCAAGCGGTCTCCCATCCAAGTACTAACCAGGCCCGACCGTGCTTAGCTTCCGAGATCAGACGAGATCTGGCGTGTTCGCAGTGGTGTGGCCGTAAGCAATTGCTCCAGGCACCAGACAGGACTTTAAACAGGAGAAAGGATCATTTTTTTTACCCCAAATGAAAATAGATCACAGCACCTGGTGTTCCCAGGCAGTCTCCCATCCAAGTACTAACCAGGCCCGACCGTGCTTAGCTTCCGAGATCAGACGAGATCGGGCGTGATAACGGTGGTGTGGCCGTAAGCAAATGCTCCTGGCACCAGACAGGACTTTAAACAGGAGAAAGGATGAATTTTTTTACCCCAAATGAAAATAGATTACAGCACCTGGTATTCCCAGGCGGTCTCCCATCCAAGTACTAACCAGGCCCGACCGTGCTCAGCTTCCGAGATCAGACGAGATCGGGCGTGTTCACGGTGGTGTGGCCGTAAGCAATTACTCCTGGCACCAGACAGGACTTTAAACAGCAGAAAGGATGAATTTTTTTGCCCCAAATGAAAATAGCTTACAGCACCTGGTATTCCCAGGCGGTCTCCCATCCAGGTACTAACCAGGCCCGAACGTGCTTAGCTTCCGAGATCAGACGAGATCGGGCGTGTTCGCAGTGGTGTGGCCGTAAGCAATTGCTCCTGGCACCAGACAGGACTTTAAACAGGAGAAAGGATCATTTTTTTTACCCCAAATGAAAATAGATTACAGCACCTGGTATTCCCAGGCGGTCTCCCATCCAAGTACTAACCAGGCCCGACCGTGCTTAGCTTCCGAGATCAGACGAGATCGGTCGTGTTCACGGTGGTGTGGCCGTAAGCAACTGCTCCTGGCACCAGACAGGACTTTAAACAGGAGAAAGGATCATTTTTTTTACCCCAAATGAAAATAGCTTACAGCACCTGGTATTCCCAGGCGGTCTCCCATCCAGGTACTAACCAGGCCCGACCGAGCTTAGCTTCCGAGATCAGACGAGATCGGGTGTGATCGCAGTGGTGTGGCCGTAAGCAATTGCTCCTAGCACCAGACAGGACTTTAAACAGGAGAAAGGATAATTTTTTTTACCCCAAATGAAAATAGATTACAGCA
>NC_140271.1:21545782-21558282 GCF_964030765.1 Micromesistius poutassou | reverse complement strand
AGCTTCCGAGATCAGACGAGATCGGGCGTGTTCGCAGTGGTGTGGCCGTAAGCAATTGCTCCTGGCACCAGACAGGACTTTAAACAGGAGAAAGGATCATTTTTTTTACCCCAAATGAAAATAGATTACAGCACCTGGTATTCCCAGGCGGTCTCCCATCCAAGTACTAACCAGGCCCGACCGTGCTTAGCTTCCGAGATCAGACGAGATCGGGCGTGTTCACGGTGGTGTGGCCGTAAGCAACTGCTCCTGGCACCAGACAGGACTTTAAACAGGAGAAAGGATGATTTTTTTTACCTCAAATGACAATAGATTACAGCACCTGGTATTCCCAGGCGGTCTCCCATCCAAGTACTAACCAGGCCCGACCGTGCTCAGCTTCCGAGATCAGACGAGATCGGGCGTTTTCACGGTGGTGTGGCCGTAAGCAATTACTCCTGGCACCAGACAGGACTTTAAACAGGAGAAAGGATGAATTTTTTTGCCCCAAATAAAAATAGCTTACAGCACCTGGTATTCCCAGGCGGTCTCCCATCCATGTACTAACCAGGCCCGACCGTGCTTAGCTTCCGAGATCAGACGAGATCGGGCGTGTTCGCAGTGGTGTGGCCGTAAGCAATTGCTCCTGGCACCAGACAGGTCTTTAAACAGGAGAAAGGATCATTTTTTTTACCCCAAATGAAAATAGCTTACAGCACCTGGTATTCCCAGGCGGTCTCCCATCCAGGTACTAACCAGGCCCGACCGTGCTCAGCTTCCGAGATCAGACGAGATCGGGCGTGTTCACGGTGGTGTGGCCGTAAGCAATTACTCCTGGCACCAGACAGGACTTTAAACAGGAGAAAGGATGAATTTTTTTGCCCCAAAGAAAAATAGCTTACAGCACCTGGTATTCCCAGGCGGTCTCCCATCCAGGTACTAACCAGGCCCGACCGTGCTTAGCTTCCGAGATCAGACGAGATCGGGCGTGTTCGCAGTGGTGTGGCCGTAAGCAATTGCTCCTGGCACCAGACAGGACTTTAAACAGGAGAAAGGATCATTTTTTTTACCCAAAATGAAAATAGATCACAGCACCTGGTATTCCCAGGCGGTCCCCCATCCAAGTACTACCCAGGCCCGACCGTGCTTAGCTTCCGAGATCAGACGAGATTGGTCGTGTTCACGGTGGTGTGGCCGTAAGCAATTGCTCCTGGCACCAGACAGGACTTTAAACAGGAGAAAGGATGATTTTTTTTACCCCAAATGAAAATAGCTTACAGCACCTGGTATTCCCAGGCGGTCTCCCATCCAGGTACTAACCAGGCCTGACCGTGCTTAGCTTCCGAGATCAGACGAGATCGGGCGTGTTCGCAGTGGTGTGGCCGTAAGCAATTGCTCCTGGCACCAGACAGGACTTTAAACAGGAGAAAGGATCATTTTTTTTTACCCCAAATGAAAATAGCTTACAGCACCTGGTGTTCCCAGGCGGTCTCCCATCCAGGTACTAACCAGGCCCGACCGTGCTTAGCTTCCGAGATCAGACGAGATCGGGCGTGTTCGCAGTTGTGGGGCCGTAAGTAATTGCTACTGGCACCAGACAGGACTTTAAACAGGAGAAAGGATCATTTTTTTTACCCCAAATGAAAATAGCTTACAGCACCTGGTATTCCCAGGCGGTCTCCCATCCAGGTAGTAACCAGGCCCGACCGTGCTTAGCTTCCGAGATCAGACGAGATCGGGCGTGTTCGCAGTGGTGTGGCCGTAAGAAATTGCTCCTGGCACCAGACAGGACTTTAAACAGGAGAAAGGATCATTTTTTTTACCCCAAATGAAAATAGCTTACAGCACCTGGTATTCCCAGGCGGTCTCCCATCCAGGTACTAACCAGGCCCGACCGTGCTTAGCTTCCGAGATCAGACGAGATCGGTCGTGTTCACGGTGGTGTGGCCGTAAGCAACTGCTCCTGGCACCAGACAGGACTTTAAACAGGAGAAAGGATGATTTTTTTTACCCCAAATGAAAATAGCTTACAGCACCTGGTATTCCCAGGCGGTCTCCCATCCAGGTACTAACCAGGCCCGACCGTGCTTAGCTTCGGAGATCAGACGATATCGGGCGTGTTCGCAGTGGTGTGGCCGTAAGCAATTGCTCCTGGCACCAGACAGGACTTTAAACAGGAGAAAGAATGATTTTTTTTACCCCAAATGAAAATAGCTTACAGCACCTGGTATTCCCAGGCGGTCTCCCATCCAGGGACTAACCAGGCCCGACATGCTTAGCTTCCGAGATCAGACGAGATCGGGCGTGTTCGCAGTGGTGTGGCCGTAAGCAATTGCTCCTGGCACCAGACAGGACTTTAAACAGGAGAAAGGATCATTTTTTTTACCCCAAATGAAAATAGCTTACAGCACCTGGTATTCCCAGGCGGTCTCCCATCCAGGTAGTAACCAGGCCCGACCGTGCTTAGCTTCCGAGATCAGACGAGATCGGGCGTGTTCGCAGTGGTGTGGCCGTAAGAAATTGCTCCTGGCACCAGACAGGACTTTAAACAGGAGAAAGGATCATTTTTTTTACCCCAAATGAAAATAGATTACAGCACCTGGTATTCCCAGGCGGTCTCCCATCCAAGTACTATCCAGACCTGACCCTGCTTAGCTTCCGATATCAGACGAGATCGGGCGTGTTCACGGTGGTGTGGCCGTAAGCAATTGCTTCGGGCACCAGACAGGACTTTAAACAGGAGAAAGGATGATTTTTTTTACCCCAAATGAAAATAGCTTACAGCACCTGGTATTCCCAGGCGGTCTCCCATCCAGGTACTAACCAGGCCCGACCGTGCTTAGCTTCCGAGATCAGACAAGATCGGGCGTGTTCGCAGTGGTGTGGCCGTAAGCAATTGCTCCTGGCACCAGACAGGACTTTAAACAGGAGAAAGGATGATTTTTTTTACCCCAAATGAAAATAGATTACAGCACCTGGTATTCCCAGGCGGTCTCCCATCCAAGTACTAACCAGGCCCGACCGTGCTTAGCTTCCGAGATCAGACGAGATCGGGCGTGTTCGCAGTGGTGTGCCCGTAAGCAATTGATCCTGGCACCAGACATGACTTTAAACAGGAGAACGGATCATTTTTTTTACCCCAAATGAAAATAGATTACAGCACCTGGTATTCCCAGGCGGTCTCCCATCCAAGTACTAACCAGGCCCGACCGTGCTTAGCTTCCGAGATCAGATGAGATCGGGCGTGTTCACGGTGGTGTGGCCGTAAGCAATTGCTCTTGGCACCAGACAGGACTTTAAACAGGAGAAAGGATGATTTTTTTTACCCCAATTGAAAATAGCTTACAGCACCTTGTATTCCCAGGCGGTCTCCCATCCAGGTACTAACCAGGCCCGATCGTGCTTAGCTTCCGAGATCAGACGAGATCGGGCGTGTTCGCAGTTGTGGGGCCGTAAGCAATTGCTCCTGGCACCAGACAGGACTTTAAACAGGAGAAAGGATCATTTTTTTTACCCCAAATGAAAATAGCTTACAGCACCTGGTATTCCCAGGCGGTCTCCCATCCAGGTACTAACCAGGCCCGACCGTGCTTAGCTTCCGAGATCAGACGAGATCGGGCGTGTTCGCAGTGGTGTGGCCGTAAGCAATTGCTCCTGGCACCAGACAGGACTTTAAACAGGAGAAAGGATGATTTTTTTTACCCCAAATGAAAATAGATTACAGCACCTGGTATTTTCCCAGGCGGTCTCCCATCCAAGTACTAACCAGGCCCGACCGTGCTCAGCTTCCAAGATCAGACGAGATCGGGCGTGTTCACGGTGGTGTGGCCGTAAGCAATTACTCCTGGCACCAGACAGGACTTTAAACAGGAGAAAGGATGAATTTTTTTGCCCCAAATGAAAATAGCTTACAGCACCTGGTATTCCCAGGCGGTCTCCCATCCAGGTACTAACCAGGCCCGACCTTGCTTAGCTTCCGAGATCAGACGAGATCGGGCGTGTTCGCAGTGGTGTGGCCGTAAGCAATTGCTCCTGGCACCAGACAGGACTTTAAACAGGAGAAAGGATCATTTTTTTTACCCCAAATGAAAATAGATTACAGCACCTGGTATTCCCAGGCGGTCTCCCATCCAGGTACTAACCAGGCCCGACCTTGCTTAGCTTCCGAGATCAGACGAGATCGGGCGTGTTCGCAGTGGTGTGGCCGTAAGCAATTGCTCCTGGCACCAGACAGGACTTTAAACAGGAGAAAGGATCATTTTTTTTACCCCAAATGAAAATAGATTACAGCACCTGGTATTCCCAGGCGGTCTCCCATCCAAGTACTAAGCAGGCCCGACCGTGCTTAGCTTCCGAGATCAGACGAGATCGGGCGTGTTCACGGTGGTGTGGCCGTAAGCAACTGCTCCTGGCACCAGACAGGACTTTAAACAGGAGAAAGGATGATTTTTTTTACCCCAAATGAAAATAGCTTACAGCACCTGGTATTCCCAGGCGGTCTCCCATCCAGGTACTAACCAGGCCCGACCGTGCTTAGCTTCCGAGATCAGACAAGATCGGGCGTGTTCGCAGTGGTGTGGCCGTAAGCAATTGCTCCTGGCACCAGACAGGACTTTAAACAGGAGAAAGGATGATTTTTTTTACCCCAAATGAAAATAGCTTACAGCACCTGGTATTCCCAGGCGGTCTCCCATCCAGGTACTAACCATGCCCGACCGTGCTTAGCTTCCGAGATCAGACGAGATCGGACGTGTTCGCAGTGGTGTGGCCGTAAGCAATTGCTCCTGGCACCAGACAGGACTTTAAACAGGAGAAAGGATCATTTTTTTTTACCCCAAATGAAAATAGATTACAGCACCTGGTATTGCCAGGCGGTCTCCCATCCAAGTACTATCCAGGCCTGACCGTGCTTACCTTCCGAGATCAGACGAGATCGGGCGTGTTCACTGTGGTGTGGCCGTAAGCAATTGCTTCGGGCACCAGACAGGACTTTAAACAGGAGAAAGGATGATTTTTTTTACCCCAAATGAAAATAGCTTACAGCACCTGGTATTCCCAGGCGGTCTCCCATCCAGGTACTAACCAGGCCCGACCGTGCTTAGCTTCCGAGATCAGACGAGATTGAGCGTGTTCACGGTGGTGTGGCCGTAAGCAATTGCTCCTGGCACCAGACAGGACTTTAAACAGGAGAAAGGATAATTTTTTTACCCCAAATGAAAATAGCTTACAGCACCTGGTATTCCCAGGCGGTCTCCCACCCAAGTACAAACCAGGCCCGACCGTGCTTAGCTTCCGAGATCAGAGGAGATCGGGCGTGTTCCCGGTGGTGTGGCCGTAAGCAACTGCTCCTGGCACCAGACAGGACTTTAAACATGAGAAAGGATGATTTTTTTTACCCCAAATGAAAATAGCTTACAGCACCTGGTATTCCCAGGCGGTCTCCCATCCAGGTACTAACCAGCCCCGACCGTGCTTAGCTTCCGAGATCAGACGTGTTCGCAGTGGTGTGGCCGTAAGCAATTGCTCCTGGCACCAGACAGGACTTTAAACAGGAGAAAGGATCATTTTTTTTTACCCCAAATGAAAATAGCTTACAGCACCTGGTATTCCCAGGCGGTCTCCCATCCAGGTACTAACCAGTCGCGACCGTGCTTAGCTTCCGAGATCAGACGAGATCGGGCGTGTTCACGGTGGTGTGGCCGTAAGCAATTGCTCCTGGCACCAGACAGGACTTTAAACAGGAGAAAGGATGATTTTTTTTACCCCAAATGAAAATAGATTTCAGCACCTGGTATTCCCAGGCGGTCTCCCATCCAGGTACTAAACAGGCCCGACCGTGCTTAGCTTCCGAGATCAGACGAGATCGGGCGTGTTCGCAGTGGTGTGGCCGTAAGCAATTACTCCTGGCACCAGACAGGACTTTAAACAGGAGAAAGGATCATTTTTTTACCCCAAATGAAAATAGATTACAGCACCTGGTATTCCCAGGCGGTCTCCCATCCAAGTACTAACCAGGCCCGACCGTGCTTAGCTTCCGAGTTCAGACGAGATTGGGCGTGTTCACGGTGGTGTGCCCGTAAGCAATTGCTCCTGGCACCAGACAGGACTTTAAACAGGAGAAAGGATGATTTTTTTTACCCCAAATGAAAATAGCTTACAGGACCTGGTATTCCCAGGCGGTCTCCCATCCAAGTACTAACCAGGCCCGACCGTGCTTAGCTTCCGAGTTCAGACGAGATTGGGCGTGTTCACGGTGGTGTGCCCGTAAGCAATTGCTCCTGGCACCAGACAGGACTTTAAACAGGAGAAAGGATGATTTTTTTTACCCCAAATGAAAATAGCTTACAGCACCTGGTATTCCCAGGCGGTCTCCCATCCAGGTACTAACCAGGCCCGACCGTGCTTAGCTTCCGAGATCAGACGAGATCGGTCGTGTTCGCAGTGGTGTGGCCTTAAGCAATTGCTCCTGGCACCAGACAGGACTTTAAACAGGAGAAAGGATCATTTTTTTTACCCCAAATGAAAATAGCTTACAGCACCTGGTATTCCCAGGCGGTCTCCCATCCAGGTACTAACCAGGCCCGACCGTGCTTAGCGTCCGAGATCAGACGAGATCGGGCGTGTTCACGGTGGTGTGGCCTTAAGCAATTGCTCCTGGCACCAGACAGGACTTTAAACAGGAGAAAGGATGATTTTTTTTACCCCAAATGAAAATAGCTTACAGCACCCGGTATTCCCAGGCAGTCTGCCATCCAGGTACTAACCAGGCCCGACCGTGTTTAGCTTCCGAGATCAGACGAGATCGGGCGTGTTCGCAGTGGTGTGGCCGTAAGCAATTGCTCCTGGCACCAGACATGACTTTAAACAGGAGAACGGATAATTTTTTTTACCCCAAATGAAAATAGATTACAGCACCTGGTATTCCCAGGCGGTCTCCCATCCATGTACTAACCAGGCCCGACCGTGCTTAGCTTCCGAGATCAGACGAGATCGGGCGTGTTCACGGTGGTGTGGCCGTAAGCAATTGCCCTTGGCACCAGACAGGACTTTAAACAGGAGAAAGGATGATTTTTTTTACCCCAAATGAAAATAGCTTACAGCACACGGTATTCCCAGGCGGTCTCCCATCCAGGTACTAACCAGGCCCGACCGTGTTTAGCTTCCGAGATCAGACGAGATCGGGCGTGTTCGCAGTGGTGTGGCCGTAAGCAATTGCTCCTGGCACCAGACATGACTTTAAACAGGAGAACGGATAAATTTTTTTACCCCAAATGAAAATAGATTACAGCACCTGGTATTCCCAGGCGGTCTCCGATCCAGGTACTAACCAGGCCCGACCGTGCTTAGCTTCCGAGATCAGACGAGATCGGGCGTGTTTACGGTGGTGTGGCCGTAAGCAATTGCTCCTGGCACCAGACAGGACTTTAAACAGGAGAAAGGATGATTTTTTTTACCCCAAATGAAAATAGCTTACAGCACCTGGTATTCCCAGGCGGTCTCCCATCCAGGTACTAACCAGGCCCGAACATGCTTAGCTTCCGAGATCAGACGAGATCGAGCGTGATCGCAGTGGTGTGGCCGTAAGCAATTGCTCCTGGCACCAGACAGGACTTTAAACAGGAGAAAGGATCTTTTTTTTACCCCAAATGAAAATAGATTACAGCACCTGGTATTCCCAGGCGGTCTCCCATCCAAATACTAACCAGGCCTGACCGTGCTCAGCTTCCGAGATCAGACGAGATCGGGCGTGTTCACGGTGGTGTGGCCGTAAGCAATTGCTCCTGGCACCAGACAGGACTTTAAACAGGAGAAAGGATCATTTTTTTTACCCCAAATGAAAATAGATTACAGCACCTGGTATTCCCAGGCGGTCTCCCATCCAGGTACTAACCAGCCCCGACCGTGCTTAGCTTCCGAGATCAGACGTGTTCGCAGTGGTGTGGCCGTAAGCAATTGCTCCTGGCACCAGACAGGACTTTAAACAGGAGAAAGGATCATTTTTTTTTACCCCAAATGAAAATAGCTTACAGCACCTGGTATTCCCAGGCGGTCTCCCATCCAGGTACTAACCAGTCGCGACCGTGCTTAGCTTCCGAGATCAGACGAGATCGGGCGTGTTCACGGTGGTGTGGCCGTAAGCAATTGCTCCTGGCACCAGACAGGACTTTAAACAGGAGAAAGGATGATTTTTTTTACCCCAAATGAAAATAGCTTACAGCACCTGGTATTCCCAGGCGGTCTCCCATCCAGGTACTAACCAGGTCCGACCGTGCTTAGCTTCCGAGATCAGACGAGGTCGGGCGTGTTCGCAATGGTGTGGCCGTAAGCAATTGCTCCTGGCACCAGACAGGACTTTAAACAAGAGAAAGGATCATTTTTTTTACCCCAAATGAAAATAGCTTACAGCACCTGGTATTCCCAGGCGGTCTCCCATCCAAGTACTAACCAGGCCCGACCGTGCTTAGCTTCCGAGATCAGACGAGATCGGGCGTGTTCACGGTGGTGTGGCCGTAAGCATTTGCTCTTGGCACCAGACAGGACTTTAAACAGGAGAAAGGATGATTTTTTTTACCCCAAATGAAAATAGATTTCAGCACCTGGTATTCCCAGGCGGTCTCCCATCCAGGTACTAAACAGGCCCGACCGTGCTTAGCTTCCGAGATCAGACGAGATCGGGCGTGTTCGCAGTGGTGTGGCCGTAAGCAATTACTCCTGGCACCAGACAGGACTTTAAACAGGAGAAAGGATCATTTTTTTACCCCAAATGAAAATAGATTACAGCACCTGGTATTCCCAGGCGGTCTCCCATCCAAGTACTAACCAGGCCCGACCGTGCTTAGCTTCCGAGTTCAGACGAGATTGGGCGTGTTCACGGTGGTGTGCCCGTAAGCAATTGCTCCTGGCACCAGACAGGACTTTAAACAGGAGAAAGGATGATTTTTTTTACCCCAAATGAAAATAGCTTACAGGACCTGGTATTCCCAGGCGGTCTCCCATCCAAGTACTAACCAGGCCCGACGTGCTTAGCTTCCGAGTTCAGACGAGATTGGGCGTGTTCACGGTGGTGTGCCCGTAAGCAATTGCTCCAGGCACCAGACAGGACTTTAAACAGGAGAAAGGATGATTTTTTTTACCCCAAATGAAAATAGCTTACAGCACCTGGTATTCCCAGGCGGTCTCCCATCCAGGTACTAACCAGGCCCGACCGTGCTTAGCTTCCGAGATCAGACGAGATCGGTCGTGTTCGCAGTGGTGTGGCCTTAAGCAATTGCTCCTGGCACCAGACAGGACTTTAAACAGGAGAAAGGATCATTTTTTTTACCCCAAATGAAAATAGCTTACAGCACCTGGTATTCCCAGGCGGTCTCCCATCCAGGTACTAACCAGGCCCGACCGTGCTTAGCGTCCGAGATCAGACGAGATCGGGCGTGTTCACGGTGGTGTGGCCTTAAGCAATTGCTCCTGGCACCAGACAGGACTTTAAACAGGAGAAAGGATGATTTTTTTTACCCCAAATGAAAATAGCTTACAGCACCCGGTATTCCCAGGCGGTCTGCCATCCAGGTACTAACCAGGCCCGACCGTGTTTAGCTTCCGAGATCAGAAGAGATCGGGCGTGTTCGCAGTGGTGTGGCCGTAAGCAATTGCTCCTGGCACCAGACATGACTTTAAACAGGAGAACGGATAATTTTTTTTACCCCAAATGAAAATAGATTACAGCACCTGGTATTCCCAGGCGGTCTCCCATCCATGTACTAACCAGGCCCGACCGTGCTTAGCTTCCGAGATCAGACGAGATCGGGCGTGTTCACGGTGGTGTGGCCGTAAGCAATTGCCCTTGGCACCAGACAGGACTTTAAACAGGAGAAAGGATGATTTTTTTTACCCCAAATGAAAATAGCTTACAGCACACGGTATTCCCAGGCGGTCTCCCATCCAGGTACTAACCAGGCCCGACCGTGTTTAGCTTCCGAGATCAGACGAGATCGGGCGTGTTCGCAGTGGTGTGGCCGTAAGCAATTGCTCCTGGCACCAGACATGACTTTAAACAGGAGAACGGATAAATTTTTTTACCCCAAATGAAAATAGATTACAGCACCTGGTATTCCCAGGCGGTCTCCGATCCAGGTACTAACCATGCCCGACCGTGCTTAACTTCCGAGATCAGACGAGATCGGGCGTGTTTACGGTGGTGTGGCCGTAAGCAATTGCTCCTGGCACCAGACAGGACTTTAAACAGGAGAAAGGATGATTTTTTTTACCCCAAATGAAAATAGCTTACAGCACCTGGTATTCCCAGGCGGTCTCCCATCCAGGTACTAACCAGGCCCGAACATGCTTAGCTTCCGAGATCAGACGAGATCGAGCGTGATCGCAGTGGTGTGGCCGTAAGCAATTGCTCCTGGCACCAGACAGGACTTTAAACAGGAGAAAGGATCTTTTTTTTACCCCAAATGAAAATAGATTACAGCACCTGGTATTCCCAGGCGGTCTCCCATCCAAATACTAACCAGGCCTGACCGTGCTCAGCTTCCGAGATCAGACGAGATCGGGCGTGTTCACGGTGGTGTGGCCGTAAGCAATTGCTCCTGGCACCAGACAGGACTTTAAACAGGAGAAAGGATCATTTTTTTTACCCCAAATGAAAATAGATTACAGCACCTGGTATTCCCAGGCGGTCTCCCATCCAGGTACTAACCAGCCCCGACCGTGCTTAGCTTCCGAGATCAGACGTGTTCGCAGTGGTGTGGCCGTAAGCAATTGCTCCTGGCACCAGACAGGACTTTAAACAGGAGAAAGGATCATTTTTTTTTACCCCAAATGAAAATAGCTTACAGCACCTGGTATTCCCAGGCGGTCTCCCATCCAGGTACTAACCAGTCGCGACCGTGCTTAGCTTCCGAGATCAGACGAGATCGGGCGTGTTCACGGTGGTGTGGCCGTAAGCAATTGCTCCTGGCACCAGACAGGACTTTAAACAGGAGAAAGGATGATTTTTTTTACCCCAAATGAAAATAGCTTACAGCACCTGGTATTCCCAGGCGGTCTCCCATCCAGGTACTAACCAGGTCCGACCGTGCTTAGCTTCCGAGATCAGACGAGGTCGGGCGTGTTCGCAATGGTGTGGCCGTAAGCAATTGCTCCTGGCACCAGACAGGACTTTAAACAAGAGAAAGGATCATTTTTTTTACCCCAAATGAAAATAGCTTACAGCACCTGGTATTCCCAGGCGGTCTCCCATCCAAGTACTAACCAGGCCCGACCGTGCTTAGCTTCCGAGATCAGACGAGATCGGGCGTGTTCACGGTGGTGTGGCCGTAAGCATTTGCTCTTGGCACCAGACAGGACTTTAAACAGGAGAAAGGATGATTTTTTTTACCCCAAATGAAAATAGATTTCAGCACCTGGTATTCCCAGGCGGTCTCCCATCCAGGTACTAAACAGGCCCGACCGTGCTTAGCTTCCGAGATCAGACGAGATCGGGCGTGTTCGCAGTGGTGTGGCCGTAAGCAATTACTCCTGGCACCAGACAGGACTTTAAACAGGAGAAAGGATCATTTTTTTACCCCAAATGAAAATAGATTACAGCACCTGGTATTCCCAGGCGGTCTCCCATCCAAGTACTAACCAGGCCCGACCGTGCTTAGCTTCCGAGTTCAGACGAGATTGGGCGTGTTCACGGTGGTGTGCCCGTAAGCAATTGCTCCTGGCACCAGACAGGACTTTAAACAGGAGAAAGGATGATTTTTTTTACCCCAAATGAAAATAGCTTACAGGACCTGGTATTCCCAGGCGGTCTCCCATCCAAGTACTAACCAGGCCCGACGTGCTTAGCTTCCGAGTTCAGACGAGATTGGGCGTGTTCACGGTGGTGTGCCCGTAAGCAATTGCTCCAGGCACCAGACAGGACTTTAAACAGGAGAAAGGATGATTTTTTTTACCCCAAATGAAAATAGCTTACAGCACCTGGTATTCCCAGGCGGTCTCCCATCCAGGTACTAACCAGGCCCGACCGTGCTTAGCTTCCGAGATCAGACGAGATCGGTCGTGTTCGCAGTGGTGTGGCCTTAAGCAATTGCTCCTGGCACCAGACAGGACTTTAAACAGGAGAAAGGATCATTTTTTTTACCCCAAATGAAAATAGCTTACAGCACCTGGTATTCCCAGGCGGTCTCCCATCCAGGTACTAACCAGGCCCGACCGTGCTTAGCGTCCGAGATCAGACGAGATCGGGCGTGTTCACGGTGGTGTGGCCTTAAGCAATTGCTCCTGGCACCAGACAGGACTTTAAACAGGAGAAAGGATGATTTTTTTTACCCCAAATGAAAATAGCTTACAGCACCCGGTATTCCCAGGCGGTCTGCCATCCAGGTACTAACCAGGCCCGACCGTGTTTAGCTTCCGAGATCAGAAGAGATCGGGCGTGTTCGCAGTGGTGTGGCCGTAAGCAATTGCTCCTGGCACCAGACATGACTTTAAACAGGAGAACGGATAATTTTTTTTACCCCAAATGAAAATAG
>NC_140271.1:21518282-21540782 GCF_964030765.1 Micromesistius poutassou | reverse complement strand
AAGCAATTGCTCCTGGCACCAGACAGGACTTTAAACAGAAGAAAGGATGATTTTTTTTACCCCAAATGAAAATAGATTACAGCACCTGGTATTCCCAGGCGGTCTCCCATCCAGGTACTAACCAGGCCCGACCGTGCATAGCTTCCGAGATCAGACGAGATCGGGCGTGTTCGCAGTGGTGTGGCCATAAGCAATTGCTTCTGGCACCAGACAGGACTTTAAAAAGGAGAAAGGATCATTTTTTTTTACCCCAAATGAAAATAGATTACAGCACCTGGTATTCCCAGGCGGTCTCCCATCCAAGTACTAACCAGGCCCCACCGTGCTTAGCTTCCGAGATCAGACGAGATCGGGCGTGTTCACGGTGGTGTGGCCGTAAGCAGTTGCTCCTGGCACCAGACAGGACTTTAAACAGGAGAAAGGATGATTTTTTTTACCCCAAATGAAAATAGCTTACAGCACCTGGTATTCCCAGGCGGTCTCCCATCCAGGTACTAACCAGGCCCGACCGTGCTTAGCTTCCGAGATCAGACGAGATCGGGCGTGTTCACGGTGGTGTGGCCGTAAGCAATTGCTCCTGGCACCAGACAGGACTTTAAACAGGAGAAAGGATCATTTTTTTAACCCCAAATGAAAATAGATTACAGCACCTGGTATTCCCAGGCGGTCTCCCATCTAAGTACTAACCAGGCCCGACCGTGCTTAGCTTCCGAGATCAGACGAGATCGGGCGTGTTCACGGTGGTGTGGCCGTACGCAATTGCTCCTGGCACCAGACAGGACTTTAAACAGGAGAAAGGATGATTTTTTTTACCCCAAATGAAAATTGCTTACAGCACCTGGTATTCCCAGGCGGTCTCCCATCCAGGTACTAACCAGGCCCGACCGTGCTTAGCTTCCGAGATCAGACGAGATCGGGCGTGTTCGCAGTGGTGTGGCCGTAAGCTATTGCTCCTGGCACCAGACAGGACTTTAAACAGGAGAAAAGATCATTTTTTTTACCCCAAATGAAAATAGATTACAGCACCTGGTATTCCCAGGCGGTCTCCCATCCAAGTACTAACCAAGCCCGACCGTGCTTAGCTTCCGAGATCAGACGAGATCGGGCGTGTTCATGGTGGTGTGGCCGTAAGCAATTGCTCCTGGCACCAGACAGGACTTTAAACAGGAGAAAGGATGATTTTTTTTTACCCCAAATGAAAATAGCTTACAGCACCTGGTATTCCCAGGTGGTCTCCCATCCAGGTACTAACCAGTCCCGACCGTGCTTAGCTTCCGAGATCAGACGAGATCGGGCGTGTTCGCAGTGGTGTGGCCGTAAGCAATTACTCCTGGCACCAGACAGGACTTTAAACAGGAGAAAGGATAATTTTTTTTACCCCAAATGAAAACACAATTACAGCACCTGTTATTCCCAGGCGGTCTCCCATCCAAGTACTAACCAGTCCCGACCGTGCTTAGCTTCCGAGACCAGACGACATCGGGCGTGTTCGCAGTGGTGTGGCCATAAGCAATTGCTCCTGGCACCAGACAGGACTTTAAACAGGAGAAAGGATCATTTTTTTTACCCCAAATGAAAATAGCTTACAGCACCTGGTATTCCCAGGCGGTCTCCCATCCAGGTACTAACCAGGCCCGACCGTGCTTAGCTTCCGAGATCAGACGAGATCGGGCGTGTTCGCAGTGGTGTGGCCATAAGCAATTGCTCCTGGCACCAGACAGGACTTTAAACAGGAGAAAGGATCATTTTTTTTACCCCAAATGAAAATAGATTACAGCACCTGGTATTCCCAGGCGGTCTCCCATCGAAGTACTAACCAAGCCCGACCGTGCTTAGCTTCCGAGATCAGACGAGATCGGGCGTGTTCACGGTGGTGTGGCCGTAAGCAATTGCTCCTGGCACCAGACAGGACTTTAAACAGGAGAAAGGATGATTTTTTTTACCCCAAATGAAAATATCTTACAGCACCTGGTATTCCCAGGCGGTCTCCCATCCAGGTACTAACCAGGACCGACCGTGCTTAGCTTCCGAGATCAGACGAGTTCACGGTGGTGTGGCCGTAAGCAATTACTCCGGGCACCAGACAGGACTTTAAACAGGAGAAAGGATGATTTTTTTTACCCAAATGAAAACCCAATTACAGCACCTGTTATTCCCAGGCGGTCTCCCATCCAAGTACTAACCAGGCCCGACCTTGCTTAGCTTCCGAGATCAGACGAGATCGGGCGTGTTCACGGTGGTGTGGCCGTAATCAGTTACTCCTGGCACCAGACAGGACTTTAAACAGGAGAAAGGATGATTTTTTTTACCCCAAATGAAAATAGCTTACAGCACCTGGTATTCCCAGGCGGTCTCCCATCCAAGTACTAACCTGTCCCGACCGTGCTTAGCTTCCGAGATCAGATGAGATCGGGCGTGTTCGCAGTGGTGTGGCCGTAAGCAATTGCTCCTGGCACCAGACAGGACTTTAAACAGGAGAAAGGATGATTTTTTTTACCCCAAATGAAAATAGCTTACAGCACCTGGTATTCCCAGGCGGTCTCCCATCCAGGTACTAACCTGGCCCGACCGTGCTTAGCTTCCGAGATCAGACGAGATCGGGCGTGTTCGCAGTGGTGTGGCCGTAAGCAATTGCTCCTGGCACCAGACAGGACTTTAAACAGGAGAAAGGATGATTTTTTTTACCCCAAATGAAAATAGCTTACAGCACCTGGTATTCCCAGGCGGTCTCCCATCCAGGTACTAACCTGGCCCGACCGTGCTTAGCTTCCGAGATCAGACGAGATCGGGCGTGTTCGCAGTGGTGTGGCCGTAAGCAATTGCTCCTGGCACCAGACAGGACTTTAAACAGGAGAAAGGATGATTTTTTTTACCCCAAATGAAAATAGATTACAGCACCTGGTATTCCCAGGCGGTCTCCCATCCAGGTACTAACCAGGCCCGACCGTGCATAGCTTCCGAGATCAGACGAGATCGGGCGTGTTCGCAGTGGTGTGACCGTAAGCAATTGCTCCTGGCACCAGACAGGACTTTAAAAAGGAGAAAGGATCATTTTTTTTACCCCAAATGAAAATAGATTACAGCACCTGGTATTCCCAGGCGGTCTCCCATCCAAGTACTAACCAGGTCCCACCGTGCTTAGCTTCCGAGATCAGACGTGTTCACGGTGGTGTGGCCGTAAGCAATTGCTCCTGGCACCAGACAGGACTTTAAACAGGAGAAAGGATGATTTTTTTTACCCCAAATGAAAATAGCTTACAGCACCTGGTATTCCCAGGCGGTCTCCCATCCAGGTACTAACCAGGCCCGACCGTGCTTAGCTTCCGAGATCAGACGAGATCGGGCGTGTTCGCAGTGGTGTGGCCGTAAGCAATTGCTCCTGGCACCAGACAGGACTTTAAACAGGAGAAAGGATCATTTTTTTTTACCCCAAATGAAAATAGATTACAGCAACTGGTATTCCCAGGCGGTCTCCCATCCAAGTACTAACAAGGGCCGACTGTGCTTAGCTTCCGAGATCAGACGAGATCGGGCGTGTTCACGGTGGTGTGGCCGTAAGCAATTGCTCCTGGCACCAGACAGGACTTTAAACAGGAGAAAGGATGATTTTTTTTACCCCAAATGAAAATAGCTTACAGCACCTGGTATTCCCAGGCGGTCTCCCATCCAGGTACTAACCAGGCCCGACCGTGCTTAGCTTCCGAGATCAGACGAGATCGGGCGTGTTCGCAGTGGTGTGGCCGTAAGCAATTGCTCCTGGCACCAGACAGGACTTTAAACAGGAGAAAGGATCATTTTTTTTTACCCCAAATGAAAATAGATTACAGCAACTGGTATTCCCAGGCGGTCTCCCATCCAAGTACTAACAAGGGCCGACTGTGCTTAGCTTCCGAGATCAGACGAGATCGGGCGTGTTCACGGTGGTGTGGCCGTAAGCAATTGCTCCTAGCACCAGACAGGACTTTAAACAGGAGAAAGGATGATTTTTTTTACCCCAAATGAAAATAGCTAACAGCACCTGGTATTCCCAGGCGGTCTCCCATCCAGGTACTAACCAGGCCCGACCGTGCTTAGCTTCCGAGATCAGACGAGATCGGGCGTATTCGCTGTGGTGTGGCCGTAAGCAATTGCTCCTGGCACCAGACAGGACTTTAAACAGGAGAAAGGATCATTTTTTTTACCCCAAATGAAAACACAATTACAGCACCTGGTATTCCCAGGCTGTCTCCCATCCAAGTACTAACCAGGCCCGACCGTGCTTAGCTTCCGAGATCAGACGAGATCGGGCGTGTTCACGGTGGTGTGGCCGTAAGCAATTGCTCCTGGCACCAGACAGGACTTTAAACAGGAGAAAGGATCATTTTTTTTACCCCAAATGAAAATAGATTATAGCACCTGGTATTCCCAGGCGGTCTCCCATCCAAGTACTATCCAGGCCCGACCATGCTTAGCTTCCGAGATCAGACGAGATCGGGCGTGTTCACGGTGGTGTGGCCGTAAGCAATTGCTCCTGGCACCAGACAGGACTTTAAACAGGAGAAAGGATGATTTTTTTTACCCCAAATGAAAATAGCTAACAGCACCTGGTATTCCCAGGCGGTCTCCCATCCAGGTACTAACCAGGCCCGACCGTGCTTAGCTTCCGAGATCAGACGAGATCGGGCGTATTCGCAGTGGTGTGGCCGTAAGCAATTGCTCCTGGCACCAGACAGGACTTTAAACAGGAGAAAAGATCATTTTTTTTACCCCAAATGAAAACACAATTACAGCACCTGGTATTCCCAGGCTGTCTCCCATCCAAGTACTAACCAGGCCCGACCGTGCTTAGCTTCCGAGATCAGACGAGATCGGGCGTGTTCACGGTGGTGTGGCCGTAAGCAATTGCTCCTGGCACCAGACAGGACTTTAAACAGGAGAAAGGATCATTTTTTTTACCCCAAATGAAAATAGATTATAGCACCTGGTATTCCCAGGCGGTCTCCCATCCAAGTACTATCCAGGCCCGACCGTGCTTAGCTTCCGAGATCAGACGAGATTGGGCGTGTTCACGGTGGTGTGGCCGTAAGCAATTGCTCCTGGCACCAGACAGGACTTTAAACAGGAGAAAGGATGATTTTTTTTACCCCAAATGAAAACAGCTTACGGCACCTGGTATTCCCAGGCGGTCTCCCATCCAGGTACTAACCAGGCCCCACCGTGCTTAGCTTCCGAGATCAAACGAGATCGGGCGTGTTCGCAGTGGTGTGGCCGTAAGCAATTGCTCCTGGCGCCAGACAGGACTTTAAACAGGAGAAAGGATCATTTTTTTTACCCCAAATGAAAATAGATTACAGCACCTGGTATTCCCAGGCGGTCTCCCATCCAAGTACTAACCAGGCCCGACCGTGCTTAGCTTCCGAGATCAGACGAGATCGGGCGTATTCACGGTGGTGTGGCCGTAAGCAATTCCTCCTAGCACCAGACAGGACTTTAAACAGGAGAAAGGATCATTTTTTTTACCCCAAATGAAAATAGCTTACAGCACCTGGTATTCCCAGGCGGTCTCCCATCCAGGTACTAACCAGGCCCGACCGTGCTTAGCTTCCGAGATCAGACGAGATCGGGCGTGTTCGCAGTGGTGTGGCCGTAAGCAATTGCTCCTGGCACCAGACAGGACTTTAAACAGGAGAAAGGATAATTTTTTTTACCCCAAATGAAAACACAATTACAGCACCTGTTATTCCCAGGCGGTCTCCCATCCAAGTACTAACCATGCCCGACCGTGCTTAGCTTCCGAGATCAGACGAGATCGGGCGTGTTCATGGTGGTGTGGCCGTAAGCAATTACTCCCGGCACCAGACAGGACTTTAAACAGGAGAAAGGATGATTTTTTTTACCCCAAATGAAAATAGCTTACAGCACCTGGTATTCCCAGGCGGTCTCCCATCCAGGTACTAACCTGTCCCGACCGTGCTTTGCTTCCGAGATCAGACGAGATCGGGCGTGTTCGCAGTGGTGTGGCCGTAAGCAATTGCTCCTGGCACCAGACAGGACTTTAAACAGGAGAAAGGATGATTTTTTTTACCCCAAATGAAAATAGATTACAGCACCTGGTATTCCCAGGCGGTCTCCCATCCAGGTACTAACGAGGCCCGACCGTGCATAGCTTCCGAGATCAGACGAGATCGGGCGTGTTCGCAGTGGTGTGGCCGTAAGCAATTGCTCCTGGCGCCAGACAGGACTTTAAACAGGAGAAAGGATCATTTTTTTTACCCCAAATGAAAATAGATTACAGCACCTGGTATTCCCAGGCGGTCTCCCATCCAAGTACTAACCAGGCCCGACCGTGCTTAGCTTCCGAGATCAGACGAGATCGGGCGTGTTCACGGTGGTGTGGCCGTAAGCAATTCCTCCTAGCACCAGACAGGACTTTAAACAGGAGAAAGGATCATTTTTTTTACCCCAAATGAAAATAGCTTACAGCACCTGGTATTCCCAGGCGGTCTCCCATCCAGGTACTAACCAGGCCCGACCGTGCTTAGCTTCCGAGATCAGACGAGATCGGGCGTGTTCGCAGTGGTGTGGCCGTAAGCAATTGCTCCTGGCACCAGACAGGACTTTAAACAGGAGAAAGGATCATTTTTTTTACCCCAAATGAAAACACAATTACAGCACCTGTTATTCCCAGGTGGTCTCCCATCCAAGTACTAACCAGGCCCGACCGTGCTTAGCTTCCGAGATCAGACGAGATCGGGCGTGTTCATGGTGGTGTGGCCGTAAGCAATTACTCCCGGCACCAGACAGGACTTTAAACAGGAGAAAGGATGATTTTTTTTACCCCAAATGAAAATAGCTTACAGCACCTGGTATTCCCAGGCGGTCTCCCATCCAGGTACTAACCTGGCCCGACCGTGCTTTGCTTCCGAGATCAGACGAGATCGGGCGTGTTCGCAGTGGTGTGGCCGTAAGCAATTGCTCCTGGCACCAGACAGGACTTTAAACAGGAGAAAGGATGATTTTTTTTACCCCAAATGAAAATAGATTACAGCACCTGGTATTCCCAGGCGGTCTCCCATCCAGGTACTAACCAGGCCCGACCGTGCATAGCTTCCGAGATCAGACGAGATCGGGCGTGTTCGCAGTGGTGTGGCTGTAAGCAATTGCTTCTGGCACCAGACAGGACTTTAAACAGGAGAAAGGATCATTTTTTTTACCCCAAATGAAAATAGATTACAGCACCTGGTATTCCCAGGCGGTCTCCCATCCAAGTACTAACCAGGCCCGACCGTGCTTAGCTTCCGAGATCAGACAAGATCGGGCGTGTTCACGGTGGTGTGGCCGTAAGCAATTCCTCCTAGCACCAGACAGGACTTTAAACAGGAGAAAGGATCATTTTTTTTACCCCAAATGAAAATAGCTTACAGCACCTGGTATTCCCAGGCGGTCTCCCATCCAGGTACTAACCAGGCCCGACCGTGCTTAGCTTCCGAGATCAGACGAGATCGGGCGTGTTCGCATTGGTGTGGCCGTAAGCAATTGCTCCTGGCACCAGACAGGACTTTAAACAGGAGAAAGGATCATTTTTTTTACCCCAAATGAAAACACAATTACAGCACCTGTTATTCCCAGGCGGTCTCCCATCCAAGTACTAACCAGGCCCGACCGTGCTTAGCTTCCGAGATCAGACGAGATCGTGCGTGTTCATGATGGTGTGGCCGTAAGCAATTACTCCCTGCACCAGACAGGACTTTAAACAGGAGAAAGGATGATTTTTTTTACCCCAAATGAAAATAGCTTACAGCACCTGGTATTCCCAGGCGGTCTCCCATCCAGGTACTAACCTGGCCCGACCGTGCTTTGCTTCCGAGATCAGACGAGATCGGGCGTGTTCGCAGTGGTGTGGCCGTAAGCAATTGCTCCTGGCACCAGACAGGACTTTAAACAGGAGAAAGGATGATTTTTTTTACCCCAAATGAAAATAGATTACAGCACCTGGTATTCCCAGGCGGTCTCCCATCCAAGTACTAACCAGGCCCGACCGTGCTTAGCTTCCGAGATCAGACAAGATCGGGCGTGTTCACGGTGGTGTGGCCGTAAGCAATTCCTC
The DNA here is from genome assembly GCF_964030765.1 of Micromesistius poutassou. Lineage (NCBI taxonomy): Eukaryota > Metazoa > Chordata > Actinopteri > Gadiformes > Gadidae > Micromesistius > Micromesistius poutassou. The sequence goes on along the minus strand of NC_140271.1, from coordinate 21,532,696 downwards.
CTAGCACCAGACAGGACTTTAAACAGGAGAAAGGATCATTTTTTTTACCCCAAATGAAAATAGCTTACAGCACCTGGTATTCCCAGGCGGTCTCCCATCCAGGTACTAACCAGGCCCGACCGTGCTTAGCTTCCGAGATCAGACGAGATCGGGCGTGTTCGCAGTGGTGTGGCCGTAAGCAATTGCTCCTGGCACCAGACAGGACTTTAAACAGGAGAAAGGATCATTTTTTTTACCCCAAATGAAAATAGCTTACAGCACCTGGTATTCCCAGGCGGTCTCCCATCCAGGTACTAACCAGGCCCGACCGAGCTTAGCTTCCGAGATCAGACGAGATCGGGTGTGTTCGCAGTGGTGTGGCCGTAAGCAATTGCTCCTGGCACCAGACAGGACTTTAAACAGGAGAAAGGATAATTTTTTTTACCCCAAATGAAAATAGATTACAGCACCTGGTATTCCCAAGCGGTCTCCCATCCAAGTACTAACCAGGCCCGACCGTGCTTAGCTTCCGAGATCAGAAGAGATCTGGCGTATTCGCAGTGGTGTGGCCGTAAGCAATTGCTCCAGGCACCAGACAGGACTTTAAACAGGAGAAAGGATCATTTTTTTTACCCCAAATGAAAATAGATTACAGCACCTGGTGTTCCCAGGCGGTCTCCCATCCAAGTACTAACCAGGCCCGACCGTGCTTAGCTTCCGAGATCAGACGAGATCGGTCGTGTTCACGGTGGTGTGGCCGTAAGCAACTGCTCCTGGCACCAGACAGGACTTTAAACAGGAGAAAGGATCATTTTTTTTACCCCAAATGAAAATAGCTTACAGCACCTGGTATTCCCAGGCGGTCTCCCATCCAGGTACTAACCAGGCCCGACCGTGCTTAGCTTCCGAGATCAGATGATATCGGGCGTGTTCGCAGTGTTGTGGCCGTAAGCAATTGCTCCTGGCACCAGACAGGACTTTAAACAGGAGAAAGGATAATTTTTTTTACCCCAAATGAAAATAGTTTACAGCACCTGGTATTCCCAGGCGGTCTCCCATCCAGGTACTAACCAGGCCCGACCGTGCTTAGCTTCCGAGATCAGACGAGATCTGGCGTGTTCGCAGTGGTGTGGCCGTAAGCAATTGCTCCAGGCACCAGACAGGACTTTAAACAGGAGAAAGGATCATTTTTTTTACCCCAAATGAAAATAGCTTACAGCACCTGGTATTCCCAGGCGGTCTCCCATCCAGGTACTAACCAGGCCCGACCGTGCTTAGCTTCCGAGATCATACGAGATCGGGCGTGTTCGCAGTGGTGTGGCCGTAAGCAATTGCTCCTGGCACCAGACAGGACTTTAAACAGGAGAAAGGATCATTTTTTTTACCCCAAATCACAATAGCTTACAGCACCTGGTATTCCCAGGCGGTCTCCCATCCAGGTACTAACCAGGACCGACCGAGCTTAGCTTCCGAGATCAGATGAGATCGGGTGTGTTCGCAGTGGTGTGGCCGTAAGCAATTGCTCCTGGCACCAGACAGGACTTTAAACAGGAGAAAGGATAATTTTTTTTACCCCAAATGAAAATAGATTACAGCACCTGGTATTCCCAAGCTGTCTCCCATCCAAGTACTAACCAGGCCCGACCGTGCTTAGCTTCCGAGATCAGACGAGATCTGGCGTGTTCGCAGTGGTGTGGCCGTAAGCAATTGCTCCTGGCACCAGACAGGACTTTAAACAGGAGAAAGGATCATTTTTTTTACCCCAAATGAAAATAGATTACAGCACCTGGTGTTCCCAGGCGGTCTCCCATCCAAGTACTAACCAGGCCCAACCGTGCTTAGCTTCCGAGATCAGACGAGATCGGGCGTGTTAACGGTGGTGTGGCCGTAAGCAATTGCTCCTGGAAACAGACAGGACTTTAAACAGGAGAAAGGATGATTTTTTTTACCCCAAATGAAAATAGATTACAGCACCTGGTATTCCCAGGCGGTCTCCCATCCAAGTAATAACCAGGCCCGACCGTGCTCAGCTTCCGAGATCAGACGAGATCGGGCGTGTTCACGGTGGTGTGGCCGTAAGCAATTACTCCTGGCACCAGACAGGACTTTAAACAGGAGAAAGGATGAATTTTTTTGCCCCAAATAAAAATAGCTTACAGCACCTGGTATTCCCAGGCGGTCTCCCATCCAGGTACTAACCAGGCCCGACCGTGCTTAGCTTCCGAGATCAGACGAGATCGGGCATGTTCGCAGTGGTGTGGCCGTAAGCAATTGCTCCTGGCACCAGACAGGACTTTAAACAGGAGAAAGGATCATTTTTTTTACCCCAAATGAAAATAGATTACAGCACCTGGTATTCCCAGGCGGTCTCCCATCCAAGTACTAACCAGGCCCGACCGTGCTTAGCTTCCGAGATCAGACGAGATCGGTCGTGTTCACGGTGGTGTGGCCGTAAGCAACTGCTCCTGGCACCAGACAGGACTGTAAACAGGAGAAAGGATGATTTTTTTTACCCCAAATGAAAATAGCTTACAGCACCTGGTAATCCCAGGCGGTCTCCCATCCAGGTACTAACCAGGCCCGACCGTGCTTAGCTTCCGAGATCAGACGATATCGGGCGTGTTCGCAGTGGTGTGGCCGTAAGCAATTGCTCCTGGCACCAGACAGGACTTTAAACAGGAGAAAGGATGATTTTTTTTTACCCCAAATGAAAATAGCTTACAGCACCTGGTATTCCCAGGCGGTCTCCCATCCAGGTACTAACCAGGCCCGACCGTGCTTAGCTTCCGAGATCAGACGAGATCGGGCGTGTTCGCAGTGGTGTGGCCGTAAGCAATTGCTCCTGGCACCAGACAGGACTTTAAACAGGAGAAAGGATCATTTTTTTTACCCCAAATGAAAATAGCTTACAGCACCTGGTATTCCCAGGCGGTCTCCCATCCAGGTAGTAACCAGGCCCGACCGTGCTTAGCTTCCGAGATCAGACGAGATCGGGCGTGTTCGCAGTGGTGTGGCCGTAAGAAATTGCTCCTGGCACCAGACAGGACTTTAAACAGGAGAAAGGATGATTTTTTTTACCCCAAATGAAAATAGATTACAGCACCTGGTATTCCCAGGCGGTCTCCCATCCAAGTACTAATCAGGCCCGACTGTGCTTAGCTTCCGAGATCAGACGGGATCGGGCGTGTTCACGGTGGTGTGGCCGTAAGCAACTGCTCCTGGCACCAGACAGGACTTTAAACAGGAGAAAGGATGATTTTTTTTACCCCAAATGAAAATAGCTTACAGCACCTGGTATTCCCAGGCGGTCTCCCATCCAGGTACTAACCAGGCCCGACCGTGCTTAGCTTCTGAGATCAGACGAGATCGGGCGTGTTCGCAGTGGTGTGGCCGTAAGCAATTGCTCCTGGCACCAGACAGGACTTTAAACAGGAGAAAGGATCATTTTTTTTACCCCAAATGAAAATAGCTTACAGCACCTGGTATTCCCAGGCGGTCTCCCATCCAGGTACTAACCAGGCCCGACCGTGCTTAGCTTCCGAGATCAGACGAGATCGGGCGTGTTCGCAGTGGTGTGGCCGTAAGCAATTGCTCCTGGCACCAGACAGGACTTTAAACAGGAGAAAGGATCATTTTTTTTACCCCAAATGAAAATAGATTACAGCACCTGGTATTCCCAGGCGGTCTCCCATCCAAGTACTATCCAGGCCTGACCCTGCTTAGCTTCAGATATCAGACGAGATCGGGCGTGTTCACGGTGGTGTGGCCGTAAGCAATTGCTTCGGGCACCAGACAGGACTTTAAACAGGAGAAAGGATGATTTTTTTTACCCCAAATGAAAATAGCTTACAGCACCTGGTATTCCCAGGCGGTCTCCCATCCAGGTACTAACCAGGCCCGACCGTGCTTAGCTTCCGAGATCAGACAAGATCGGGCGTGTTCGCAGTGGTGTGGCCGTAAGCAATTGCTCCTGGCACCAGACAGGACTTTAAACAGGAGAACGGATCATTTTTTTTACCCCAAATGAAAATAGATTACAGCACCTGGTATTCCCATGCGGTCTCCCATCCAAGTACTAACCAGGCCCGACCGTGCTTAGCTTCCGAGATCAGATGAGATCAGGCGTGTTCACGGTGGTGTGGCCGTAAGCAATTGCTCTTGGCACCAGACAGGACTTTAAACAGGAGAAAGGATGATTTTTTTTACCCCAAATGAAAATAGCTTACAGCACCTTGTATTCCCAGGCGGTCTCCCATCCAGGCACTAACCAGCCCCGACCGTGCTTAGTTTCCGAGATCAGACGAGATCGGGCGTGTTCGCAGTTGTGTGGCCATAAGCAATTGCTCCTGGCACCAGACAGGACTTTAAACAGGAGAAAGGATGATTTTTTTTACACCAAATGAAAATAGCTTACAGCACCTGGTATTCCCAGGCGGTCTCCCATCCAGGTACTAACCAGGCCCGACCGAGCTTAGCTTCCGAGATCAGACGAGATCGGGTGTGTTCGCAGTGGTGTGGCCGTAAGCAATTGGTCCTGGCACCAGACAGGACTTTAAACAGGAGAAAGGATAATTTTTTTTACCCCAAATAAAAATAGATTACAGCACCTGGTATTCCCAAGCGGTCTCCCATCCAAGTAGTAACCAGGCCCGACCGTGCTTAGCTTCCGAGATCAGACGAGATCTGGCGTGTTCGCAGTGGTGTGGCCGTAAGCAATTGCTCCTGGCACCAGACAGGACTTTAAACAGGAGAAAGGATCATTTTTTTTACCCCAAATGAAAATAGATTACAGCACCTGGTGTTCCCAGGCGGTCTCCCATCCAAGTACTAACCAGGCCCGACCGTGCTTAGCTTCCGAGATCAGAAGAGATCGGGCGTGTTAACGGTGGTGTGGCCGTAAGCAATTGCTCCTGGCACCAGACAGGACTTTAAACAGGAGAAAGGATGATTTTTTTTACCCCAAATGAAAATAGATTACAGCACCTGGTATTCCCAGGCGGTCTCCCATCCAAGTACTAACCAGGCCCGACCGTGCTCAGCTTCCAAGATCAGACGAGATCGGGCGTGTTCACGGTGGTGTGGCCGTAAGCAATTACTCCTGGCACCAGACAGGACTTTAAACAGGAGAAAGGATGAATTTTTTTGCCCCAAATGAAAATAGCTTACAGCACCTGGTATTCCCAGGCGGTCTCCCATCCAGGTACTAACCAGGCCCTACCTTGCTTAGCTTCCGAGATCAGACGAGATCGGGCGTGTTCGCAGTGGTGTGGCCGTAAGCAATTGGTCCTGGCACCAGACAGGACTTTAAACAGGAGAAAGGATCATTTTTTTTACCCCAAATGAAAATAGATTACAGCACCTGGTATTTCCAGGCGGTCTCCCATCCAGGTACTAACCAGGCCCGACCTTGCTTAGCTTCCGAGATCAGACGAGAACGGGCGTGTTCGCAGTGGTGTGGCCGTAAGCAATTGCTCCTGGCACCAGACAGGACTTTAAACAGGAGAAAGGATCATTTTTTTTACCCCAAATGAAAATAGATTACAGCACCTGGTATTCCCAGGCGGTCTCCCATCCAAGTACTAACCAGGCCCGACCGTGCTTAGCTTCCGAGATCAGACGAGATCGGGCGTGTTCACGGTGGTGTGGCCGTAAGCAACTGCTCCTGGCACCAGACAGGACTTTAAACAGGAGAAAGGATGATTTTTTTTACCCCAAATGAAAATAGCTTACAGCACCCGGTATTCCCAGGCGGTCTCCCATCCAGGTACTAACCAGCCCCGACCGTGCTTAGCTTCCGAGATCAGACGAGATCGGGCGTGTTCGCAGTGGTGTAGCCGTAAGCAATTGCTCCTGGCACCAGACAGGACTTTAAACAGGAGAAAGGATGATTTTTTTTACCCCAAATGAAAATAGCTTACAGCACCTGGTATTCCCAGGCGGTCTCCCATCCTGGTACCAACCAGGCCCGACCGTGCTTAGCTTCCGAGATCAGACGAGATCGGGCGTGTTCGCAGTGGTGTGGCCGTAAGCAATTGCTCCTGGCACCAGACAGGACTTTAAACAGGAGAAAGGATGATTTTTTTTACCCCAAATGAAAATAGCTTACAGCACCTGGTATTCCCAGGCGGTCTCCCATCCAGGTACTAACCAGGCCCGACCGTGCTTAGCTTCCGAGATCAGACGAGATCGGGCGTGTTCGCAGTGGTGTGGCCGTAAGCAATTCCTCCTGGCACCAGACAGGACTTTAAACCGGAGAAAGGATCATTTTTTTTACCCCAAATGAAAATAGCTTACAGCACCTGGTATTCCCAGGCGGTCTCCCATCCAGGTACTAACCAGGCCCGACCGTGCTTAACTTCCGAGATCAGACGAGATCGGGCGTGTTCGCAGTGGTGTGGCCGTAAGCAATTGCTCCTGGCACCAGACAGGACTTTAAACAGGAGAAAGGATCATTTTTTTTACCCCAAATGAAAATAGATTACAGCACCTGGTATTCCCAGGCGGTCTCCCATCCAAGTACTATCCAGGCCTGACCGTGCTTAGCTTCCGAGATCAGACGAGATCGGGCGTGTTCACGGTGGCGTGGCCGTAAGCAATTGCTTCGGGCACCAGACAGGACTTTAAACAGGAGAAAGGATGATTTTTTTTACCCCAAATGAAAATAGCTTACAGCACCTGGTATTCCCAGGCGGTCTCCCATCCAGGTACTAACCAGGCCCGACCGTGCTTAGCTTCCGAGATCAGACGAGATCGGGCGTGTTCGCAGTGGTGTGGCCGTAAGCAATTGCTCCTGGCACCAGACAGGACTTTAAACAGGAGAAAGGATGATTTTTTTTACCCCAAATGAAAATAGATTACAGCACCTGGTATTCCCAGGCGGTCTCCCATCCAAGTACTAACCAGGCCCGACCGTGCTTAGCTTCCGAGATCAGACGAGATTGGGCGTGTTCACGGTGGTGTGGCCGTAAGCAATTGCTCCTGGCACCAGACAGGACTTTAAACAGGAGAAAGGATGATTTTTTTTACCCCAAATGAAAATAGCTCACAGCACCTGGTATTCCCAGGCGGTCTCCCATCCAGGTACTAACCAGGTCCGACCGTGCTTAGCTTCTGAGATCAGATGAGATCGGGCGTGTTCGCAGTTGTGTGGCCGTAAGCAATTACTCCTGGCACCAGACAGGACTTTAAACAGGAGAAAGGATCATTTTTTTTTACCCCAAATGAAAATAGCTTACAGCACCTGGTATTCCCAGGCGGTCTCCCATCCAGGTACTAACCAGGCCCGACCGTGCTTAGCTTCCGAGATCAGACGAGATCGGGCGTGTTCGCAGTGGTGTGGCCGTAAGCAATTCCTCCTGGCACCAGACAGGACTTTAAACAGGAGAAAGGATGATTTTTTTTACCCCAAATGAAAATAGATTACAGCACCTGGTATTCCCAGGCGGTCTCCCATCCAAGTACTAACCAGGCCCGACCGTGCTTAGCTTCCGAGATCAGACGAGATTGGGCGTGTTCACGGTGGTGTGGCCGTAAGCAATTGCTCCTGGCACCAGACAGGACTTTAAACAGGAGAAAGGATGATTTTTTTTACCCCAAATGAAAATAGATTACAGCACCTGGTATTCCCAGGCGGTCTCCCATCCAAGTACTAACCAGGCCCGACCGTGCTAAGCTTCCGAGATCAGACGAGATCGGGCGTGTTCCCGGTGGTGTGGCCGTAAGCAATCGCTCCTGGCACCAGACAGGACTTTAAACAGGAGAAAGGATGATTTTTTTTAGCCCAAATGAAAATAGCTTACACCACCTGGTATTCCCAGGCGGTCTCCCATCCAGGTACTAACCAGTCGCGACCGTGCTTAGCTTCCGAGATCAGACGAGATCGGGCGTGTTCACGGTGGTGTGGCCGTAAGCAATTACTCCTGGCACCAGACAGGACTTTAAACAGGAGAAAGGATGATTTTTTTTACCCCAAATGAAAATAGCTTACAGCACCTGGTATTCCCAGGCGGTCTCCCATCCAGGTACTAACCAGGCCCGACCGTGCTTAGCTTCCGAGATCAGACGAGATCGGGCGTGTTCGCAATGGTGTGGCCGTAAGCAATTGCTCCTGGCACCAGACAGGACTTTAAACAGGAGAAAGGATCATTTTTTTTACCCCAAATGAAAATAGCTTACAGCACCTGGTATTCCCAGGCGGTGTCCCATCCAGGTACTAACCAGGTCCGACCGTGCTTAGCTTCCGAGATCAGACGAGATCGGGCGTGTTCGCAGTGGTGTGGCCGTAAGCAATTGCTCCTGGCACCAGACATGACTTTAAACAGGAGAACGGATCATTTTTTTTACCCCAAATGAAAATAGATTACAGCACCTGGTATTCCCAGGCGGTCTCCCATCCAAGTACTAACCAGGCCCGACCGTGCTTAGCTTCCGAGATCAGACGAGATCGGGCGTGTTCACGGTGGTGTGGCCGTAAGCATTTGCTCTTGGCACCAGACAGGACTTTAAACAGGAGAAAGGATGATTTTTTTTACCGCAAATGAAAATAGATTTCAGCACCTGGTATTCCCAGGCGGTCTCCCATCCAGGTACTAAACAGGCCCGACCGTGCTTAGCTTCCGAGATCAGACGAGATCGGGCGTGTTCGCAGTGGTGTGGCCGTAAGCAATTACTCCTGGCACCAGACAGGACTTTAAACCGGAGAAAGGATCATTTTTTTTACCCCAAATGAAAATAGCTTACAGCACCTGGTATTCCCAGGCGGTCTCCCATCCAGGTACTAACCAGGCCCGACCGTGCTTAACTTCCGAGATCAGACGAGATCGGGCGTGTTCGCAGTGGTGTGGCCGTAAGCAATTGCTCCTGGCACCAGACAGGACTTTAAACAGGAGAAAGGATCATTTTTTTTACCCCAAATGAAAATAGATTACAGCACCTGGTATTCCCAGGCGGTCTCCCATCCAAGTACTATCCAGGCCTGACCGTGCTTAGCTTCCGAGATCAGACGAGATCGGGCGTGTTCACGGTGGCGTGGCCGTAAGCAATTGCTTCGGGCACCAGACAGGACTTTAAACAGGAGAAAGGATGATTTTTTTTACCCCAAATGAAAATAGCTTACAGCACCTGGTATTCCCAGGCGGTCTCCCATCCAGGTACTAACCAGGCCCGACCGTGCTTAGCTTCCGAGATCAGACGAGATCGGGCGTGTTCGCAGTGGTGTGGCCGTAAGCAATTGCTCCTGGCACCAGACAGGACTTTAAACAGGAGAAAGGATGATTTTTTTTACCCCAAATGAAAATAGATTACAGCACCTGGTATTCCCAGGCGGTCTCCCATCCAAGTACTAACCAGGCCCGACCGTGCTTAGCTTCCGAGATCAGACGAGATTGGGCGTGTTCACGGTGGTGTGGCCGTAAGCAATTGCTCCTGGCACCAGACAGGACTTTAAACAGGAGAAAGGATGATTTTTTTTACCCCAAATGAAAATAGCTCACAGCACCTGGTATTCCCAGGCGGTCTCCCATCCAGGTACTAACCAGGTCCGACCGTGCTTAGCTTCTGAGATCAGATGAGATCGGGCGTGTTCGCAGTTGTGTGGCCGTAAGCAATTACTCCTGGCACCAGACAGGACTTTAAACAGGAGAAAGGATCATTTTTTTTTACCCCAAATGAAAATAGCTTACAGCACCTGGTATTCCCAGGCGGTCTCCCATCCAGGTACTAACCAGGCCCGACCGTGCTTAGCTTCCGAGATCAGACGAGATCGGGCGTGTTCGCAGTGGTGTGGCCGTAAGCAATTCCTCCTGGCACCAGACAGGACTTTAAACAGGAGAAAGGATGATTTTTTTTACCCCAAATGAAAATAGATTACAGCACCTGGTATTCCCAGGCGGTCTCCCATCCAAGTACTAACCAGGCCCGACCGTGCTTAGCTTCCGAGATCAGACGAGATTGGGCGTGTTCACGGTGGTGTGGCCGTAAGCAATTGCTCCTGGCACCAGACAGGACTTTAAACAGGAGAAAGGATGATTTTTTTTACCCCAAATGAAAATAGATTACAGCACCTGGTATTCCCAGGCGGTCTCCCATCCAAGTACTAACCAGGCCCGACCGTGCTAAGCTTCCGAGATCAGACGAGATCGGGCGTGTTCCCGGTGGTGTGGCCGTAAGCAATCGCTCCTGGCACCAGACAGGACTTTAAACAGGAGAAAGGATGATTTTTTTTACCGCAAATGAAAATAGATTTCAGCACCTGGTATTCCCAGGCGGTCTCCCATCCAGGTACTAAACAGGCCCGACCGTGCTTAGCTTCCGAGATCAGACGAGATCGGGCGTGTTCGCAGTGGTGTGGCCGTAAGCAATTACTCCTGGCACCAGACAGGACTTTAAACCGGAGAAAGGATCATTTTTTTTACCCCAAATGAAAATAGCTTACAGCACCTGGTATTCCCAGGCGGTCTCCCATCCAGGTACTAACCAGGCCCGACCGTGCTTAACTTCCGAGATCAGACGAGATCGGGCGTGTTCGCAGTGGTGTGGCCGTAAGCAATTGCTCCTGGCACCAGACAGGACTTTAAACAGGAGAAAGGATCATTTTTTTTACCCCAAATGAAAATAGATTACAGCACCTGGTATTCCCAGGCGGTCTCCCATCCAAGTACTATCCAGGCCTGACCGTGCTTAGCTTCCGAGATCAGACGAGATCGGGCGTGTTCACGGTGGCGTGGCCGTAAGCAATTGCTTCGGGCACCAGACAGGACTTTAAACAGGAGAAAGGATGATTTTTTTTACCCCAAATGAAAATAGCTTACAGCACCTGGTATTCCCAGGCGGTCTCCCATCCAGGTACTAACCAGGCCCGACCGTGCTTAGCTTCCGAGATCAGACGAGATCGGGCGTGTTCGCAGTGGTGTGGCCGTAAGCAATTGCTCCTGGCACCAGACAGGACTTTAAACAGGAGAAAGGATGATTTTTTTTACCCCAAATGAAAATAGATTACAGCACCTGGTATTCCCAGGCGGTCTCCCATCCAAGTACTAACCAGGCCCGACCGTGCTTAGCTTCCGAGATCAGACGAGATTGGGCGTGTTCACGGTGGTGTGGCCGTAAGCAATTGCTCCTGGCACCAGACAGGACTTTAAACAGGAGAAAGGATGATTTTTTTTACCCCAAATGAAAATAGCTCACAGCACCTGGTATTCCCAGGCGGTCTCCCATCCAGGTACTAACCAGGTCCGACCGTGCTTAGCTTCTGAGATCAGATGAGATCGGGCGTGTTCGCAGTTGTGTGGCCGTAAGCAATTACTCCTGGCACCAGACAGGACTTTAAACAGGAGAAAGGATCATTTTTTTTTACCCCAAATGAAAATAGCTTACAGCACCTGGTATTCCCAGGCGGTCTCCCATCCAGGTACTAACCAGGCCCGACCGTGCTTAGCTTCCGAGATCAGACGAGATCGGGCGTGTTCGCAGTGGTGTGGCCGTAAGCAATTCCTCCTGGCACCAGACAGGACTTTAAACAGGAGAAAGGATGATTTTTTTTACCCCAAATGAAAATAGATTACAGCACCTGGTATTCCCAGGCGGTCTCCCATCCAAGTACTAACCAGGCCCGACCGTGCTTAGCTTCCGAGTTCAGACGAGATTGGGCGTGTTCACGGTGGTGTGCCCGTAAGCAATTGCTCCTGGCACCAGACAGGACTTTAAACAGGAGAAAGGATGATTTTTTTTACCCCAAATGAAAATAGCTTACAGGACCTGGTATTCCCAGGCGGTCTCCCATCCAAGTACTAACCAGGCCCGACCGTGCTTAACTTCCGAGTTCAGACGAGATTGGGCGTGTTCACGGTGGTGTGCCCGTAAGCAATTGCTCCTGGCACCAGACAGGACTTTAAACAGGAGAAAGGATGATTTTTTTTACCCCAAATGAAAATAGCTTACAGCACCTGGTATTCCCAGGCGGTCTCCCATCCAGGTACTAACCAGGCCCGACCGTGCTTAGCTTCCGAGATCAGACGAGATCGGTCGTGTTCGCAGTGGTGTGGCCCTAAGCAATTGCTCCTGGCACCAGACAGGACTTTAAACAGGAGAAAGGATGATTTTTTTTACCCCAAATGAAAATAGCTTACAGCACCCGGTATTCCCAGGCGGTCTGCCATCCAGGTACTAACCAGGCCCGACCGTGTTTAGCTTCCGAGATCAGACGAGATCGGGCGTGTTCGCAGTGGTCTGGCCGTAAGCAATTGCTCCTGGCACCAGACATGACTTTAAACAGGAGAACGGATAATTTTTTTTACCCCAAATGAAAATAGATTACAGCACCTGGTATTCCCAGGCTGTCTCCCATCCATGTACTAACCAGGCCCGACCGTGCATAGCTTCCGCGATCAGACGAGATCGGGCGTGTTCGCAGTTGTGTGGCCGTAAGCAATTGCTCCTGGCACCAGACAGGACTTTAAACAGGAGAAAGGATCATTTTTTTTACCCCAAATGAAAATAAATTACAGCACCTGGTATTCCCAGGCGGTCTCCCATACAAGTACTATCCAGGCCCGACCGTGCTTAGCTTCCGAGATCAGACGAGATCGGGCGTGTTCACGGTGGTGTGGCCGTAAGCAATTGCTCCTGGCACCAGACAGGACTTTAAACAGGAGAAAGGATGATTTTTTTTACCCCAAATGAAAATAGCTTACAGCACCTGGTATTCCCAGGCGGTCTCCCATCCAGGTACTAACCAGGCCCGACCGTGCTTAGCTTCCGAGATCAGACGAGATCGGGCGTGTTCGCAGTGGTGTGGCCGTAAGCAATTGCTCCTGGCACCAGACAGGACTTTAAACAGGAGAACGGATCATTTTTTTTACCCCAAATGAAAATAGATTACAGCACCTGGTATTCCCAGGCGGTCTCCCATCCAAGTACTAATCAGGCCCGACCGTGCTTGGCTTCCGAGATCAGACGGGATCGGGCGTGTTCACGGTGGTGTGGCCGTAAGCAATTCCTCCTGGCACCAGACAGGACTTTAAACAGGAGAAAGGATGATTTTTTTTACCCCAAATGAAAATAGCTTACAGCACCTGGTATTCCCAGGCGGTCTCCCATCCAGGTACTAACCAGGCCCGACCGTGCTTAGCATCCGAGATCAGACGAGATCGGGCGTGTTCGCAGTGGTGTGGCCGTAAGAAATTGCTCCTGGCACCAGACATGACTTTAAACAGGAGAACGGATCATTTTTTTTACCCCAAATGAAAATAGCTTACAGCACCTGGTATTCCCAGGCGGTCTCCCATCCAGGTACTAACCAGGCCCCACCGTGCTTAGCTTCCGAGATCAGACGAGATCGGGCGTGTTCACGGTGGTGTGGCCGTAAGCAATTGCTCCTGGCACCAGACAGGACTTTAAACAGGAGAAAGGATGATTTTTTTTACCCCAAATGAAAATAGCTTACAGCACCTGGTATTCCCAAGCGGTCTCCCATCCAGGTACTACCCAGGCCCGACCGTGCTCAGCTTCCGAGATCAGACGAGATCGGGCGTGTTCGCAGTGGTGTGGCCGTAAGCAATTTCTCCTGGCACCAGACAGGACTTTAAACAGGAGAAAGGATCATTTTTTTTACCCCAAATGAAAATAAATTACAGCACCTGGTATTCCCAGGCGGTCTCCCATACAAGTACTATCCAGGCCCGACCGTGCTTAGCTTCCGAGATCAGACGAGATCGGGCGTGTTCACGGTGGTGTGGCCGTAAGCAATTGCTCCTGGCACCAGACAGGACTTTAAACAGGAGAAAGGATGATTTTTTTTACCACAAATGAAAACAGCTTACAGCACCTGGTATTCCCAGGCGGTCTCCCATCCAAGTACTAACCAGGCCCGACCGTGCTTTGCTTCCGAGATCAGACGAGATCGGGCGTGTTCATGGTGGTGTGGCCGTAAGCAAATGCTCCTGGCACCAGACAGGACTTTAAACAGGAGAAAGGATGATTTTTTTTACCCCAAATGAAAATAGCTTACAGCACCTGGTATTCCCAGGCGGTCTCCCATCCAGGTACTAACCAGGCCCGACCGTGCTTAGCTTCCGAGATCAGACGAGATCGGGCGTGTTCGCAGTGGTGTGGCCGTAAGCAATTACTCCTGGCACCAGACAGGACTTTAAACAGGAGAACGGATCATTTTTTTTACCCCAAATGAAAATAGATTACAGCACCTGGTATTCCCAGGCGGTCTCCTATCCAAGTACTAACCAGGCCCGACCGTGCTTAGCTTCCGAGATCAGACGAGATCGGGCGTGTTCACGGTGGTGTGGCCGTAAGCAATTGCCCTTGGCACCAGACAGGACTTTAAACAGGAGAAAGGATGATTTTTTTTACCCCAAATGAAAATAGCTTACAACACTTGGTATTCCCAGGTGGTCTCCCATCGAGGTACTAACCAGGCCCGACCG
>NC_140271.1:21513282-21515782 GCF_964030765.1 Micromesistius poutassou | reverse complement strand
AAGCAATTGCTCCTGGCACCAGACAGGACTTTAAACAGGAGAAAGGATGATTTTTTTTACCCCAAATGAAAATAGCTTACAGCACCTGGTATTCCCAGGCGGTCTCCCATCCAAGTACTAACCAGGCCCGACCGTGCTTAGCTTCCGAGATCAGACGAGATCGGGCGTGTTCACGGTGGTGTGGCCGTAAGCAATTGCTCCTGGCACCAGACAGGACTTTAAACAGGAGAAAGGATGATTATTTTTTACACCAAATGAAAATAGCTTACAGCACCTGGTATTCCCAGGCGGTCTCCCATCCAGGTACTAACCAGGCCCGACCGTGCTTAGCTTCCGAGATCAGACGAGATCGGGCGTGTTCCCAGTGGTGTGGCCTTAAGCAATTTCTCCTGGCACCAGACAGGACTTTAAACAGGAGAAAGGATCATTTTTTTTACCCCAAATGAAAATAGATTACAGCACCTGGTAATCCCAGGCGGTCTCCCATCCAAGTACTAACCAGGCCCCACCGTGCTTAGCTTCCGAGATCAGACGAGATCGGGCGTGTTCACGGTGGTGTGGCCATAAGCAATTGCTCCTGGCACCAGACAGGACTTTAAACAGGAGAAAGGATGATTTTTTTTACCCAAATGAAAACACAATTACAGCACCTGTTATTCCCAGGCGGTCTCCCATCCAAGTACTAACCAGGCCCGACCTTGCTTAGCTTCCGAGATCAGACGAGATCGGGCGTGTTCCCAGTGGTGTGGCCGTAAGCAGTTGCTCCTGGCACCAGACAGGACTTTAAACAGGAGAAAGGATCATTTTTTTTTACCCCAAATGAAAATAGATTACAGCACCTGGTATTCCCAGGCGGTCTCCCATCCAAGTACTAACCAGGCCCGACCGTGCTTAGTTACCGAGATCAGACGAGATCGGGCGTGTTCACGGTGGTGTGGCCGTAAGGAATTGCTCCTGGCACCAGACAGGACTTTAAACAGGAGAAAGGATGATTTTTTTTACCCCAAATGAAAATAGCTTACAGCACCTGGTATTCCCAGGCGGTCTCCCATCCAAGTACTAACCTGGCCCGACCGTGCTTAGCTTCCGAGATCAGATGAGATCGGGCGTGTTCGCAGTGGTGTGGCCGTAAGCAATTACTCCTGGCACCAGACAGGACTTTAAACAGGAGAAAGGATGATTTTTTTTACCCCAAATGAAAATAGTTTACAGCACCTGGTATTCCCAGGCGGTCTCCCATCCAGGTACTGACCTGGCCCGACCGTGCTTAGCTTCCGAGATCAGACGAGATCGGGCGTGTTCGCAGTGGTGTGGCCGTAAGCAATTGCTCCTGGCACCAGACAGGACTTTAAACAGGAGAAAGGATGATTTTTTTTACCCCAAATGAAAATAGATTACAGCACCTGGTATTCCCAGGCGGTCTCCCATCCAGGTACTAACCAGGCCTGACCGTGCATAGCTTCCGAGATCAGACGAGATCGGGCGTGTTCGCAGTGGTGTGGCCGTAAGCAATTGCTCCTGGCACCAGACAGGACTTTAAACAGGAGAAAGGATCATTTTTTTTACCCCAAATGAAAACACAATTACAGCACCTGTTATTCCCAGGCGGTCTCCCATCCAAGTACTAACCAGGCCCGACCTTGCTTAGCTTCCGAGATCAGACGAGATCGGGCGTGTTCACGGTGGTGTGGCCGTAAGCAGTTGCTCCTGGCACCAGACAGGACTTTAAACAGGAGAAAGGATCTTTTTTTTTTTACCCCAAATGGAAATAGATTACAGCACCTGGTATTCCCAGGCGGTGTCCCATCCAAGTACTAACCAGGCCCGACCTTGCTTAGCTTCCGAGATCAGGCGAGATCGGGCGTGTTCACGGTGGTGTGGCCGTAAGCAGTTGCTCCTGGCACCAGACAGGACTTTAAACAGGAGAAAGGATCATTTTTTTTTACCCCAAATGGAAATAGATTACAGCACCTGGTATTCCCAGGCGGTCTCCCATCCAAGTACTAACCAGGCCCGACCGTGCTTAGCTTCCGAGATCAGACGAGATCGGGCGTGTTCCCAGTGGTGTGGCCTTAAGCAATTGCTCCTGGCACCAGACAGGACTTTAAACAGGAGAAAGGATCATTTTTTTTACCCCAAATGAAAATAGATTACAGCACCTGGTAATCCCAGGCGGTCTCCCATCCAAGTACTAACCAGGCCCCACCGTGCTTAGCTTCGGAGATCAGACGAGATCGGGCGTGTTCACGGTGGTGTGGCCATAAGCAATTGCTCCTGGCACCAGACAGGACTTTAAACAGGAGAAAGGATGATTTTTTTTACCCAAATGAAAACACAATTACAGCACCTGTTATTCCCAGGCGGTCTCCCATCCAAGTACTAACCAGGCCCGACCTTGCTTAGCTTCCGAGATCAGACGAGATCGGGCGTGTTCACGGTGGTGTGGCCGTAAGCAGTTGCTCCTGGCACCAGACAGGACTTTAAACAGGAGAAAGGATCA
>NC_140271.1:21488282-21503282 GCF_964030765.1 Micromesistius poutassou | reverse complement strand
GCACCTGGTATTCCCAGGCGGTCTCCCATCGAAGTACTAACCAAGCCCGACCGTGCTTAGCTTCCGAGATCAGACGAGATCGGGCGTGTTCACGGTGGTGTGGCCGTAAGCAATTGCTCCTGGCACCAGACAGGACTTTAAACAGGAGAAAGGATGATTTTTTTTACCCCAAATGAAAATAGCTTACAGCACCTGGTATTCCCAGGCGGTCTCCCATCCAGGTACTAACCAGGACCGACCGTGCTTAGCTTCCGAGATCAGACGAGATCGGGCGTGTTCACGGTGGTGTGGCCGTAAGCAATTGCTCCTGGCACCAGACAGGACTTTAAACAGGAGAAAGGATGATTTTTTTTACCCAAATGAAAACCCAATTACAGCATCTGTTATTCCCAGGCGGTCTCCCATCCAAGTACTAACCAGGCCCGACCTTGCTTAGCTTCCGAGATCAGACGAGATCGGGCGTGTTCACGGTGGTGTGGCCGTAAGCAGTTACTCCTGGCACCAGACAGGACTTTAAACAGGAGAAAGGATGATTTTTTTTACCCCAAATGAAAATAGCTTACAGCACCTGGTATTCCCAGGCGGTCTCCCATCCAGTTACTAACCAGGCCAGACCGTGCTTAGCTTCCGAGATCAGACGAGATCGGGCGTGTTCGCAGTTGTGTGGCCGTAAGCAAATCCTCCTGGCACCAGACAGGACTTTAAACAGGAGAAAGGATCATTTTTTTTACCCCAAATGAAAATAGATTATAGCACCTGGTATTCCCAGGCGGTCTCCCATCCAAGTACTAACCAGGCCCGACCGTGCTTAGCTTCCGAGATCAGACGAGATCGGGCGTGTTCACGGTGGTGTGGCCGTAAGCAATTGCTCCTGGCACCAGACAGGACTTTAAACAGGAGAAAGGATGATTTTTTTTACCCCAAATGAAAATAGCTTACAGCACCTGGTATTCCCAGGCGGTCTCCCATCCAGGTACTAACCAGGACCGACCGTGCTTAGCTTCCGAGATCAGACGAGATCGGGCGTGTTCACGGTGGTGTGGCCGTAAGCAATTGCTCCTGGCACCAGACAGGACTTTAAACAGGAGAAAGGATGATTTTTTTTACCCCAAATGAAAATAGCTTACAGCACCTGGTATTCCCAGGCGGTCTCCCATCCAGGTACTAACCAGGCCCGACCGTGCTTAGCTTCCGAGATCAGACGAGATCGGGCGTGTTCGCAGTTGTGTGGCCGTAAGCAAATGCTCCTGGCACCAGACAGGACTTTAAACAGGAGAAAGGATCATTTTTTTTACCCCAAATGAAAATAGATTACAGCACCTGGTATTCCCAGGCGGTCTCCCATCCAAGTACTAACCAGGCTCGACCGTGCTTAGCTTCCGAGATCAGACGAGATCGGGCGTGTTCACGGTGGTGTGGCCGTAAGCAATTACTCCTGGCACCAGACAGGACTTTAAACAGGGGAAAGGATGATTTTTTTTACCCCAAATGAAAATAGCTTACAGCACCTGGTATTCCCAGGCGGTCTCCCATCCAGGTACTAACCAGGCCCGACCGTGCTTAGCTTCCGAGATCAGATGAGATCGGGCGTGTTCGCAGTGGTGTGGCCTTAAGCAATTGCGCCTGGCACCAGACAGGACTTTAAACAGGAGAAAGGATGATTTTTTTTACCCCAAATGAAAATAGATTACAGCACCTGGTATTCCCAGGCGGTCTCCCATCCAAGTACTAACCAGACCCGACCGTGCTTGGCTTCCGAGATCAGACGAGATCGGGCGTGTTAACGGTGGTGTGGCCGTAAGCAATTGCTCCTGGCACCAGACAGGACTTTAAACAGGAGAAAGGATGATTTTTTTTACCCCAAATGAAAATAGCTTACAGCACCTGGTATTCCCAGGCGGTCTCCCATCCAAGTACTAACCAGGCCCGACCGTGCTTAGCTTCCGAGCTCAGAAGAGATCGGGCGTGTTCACGGTGGTGTGGCCGTAAGCAATTGCTCCTGGCACCAGACAGGACTTTAAACAGGAGAAAGGATGATTTTTTTTACCCCAAATGAAAATAGCTTACAGCACCTGGTATTCCCAGGCGGTCTCCCATCCAAGTACTAATCAGTCCCGACCGTACTTAGCTTCCGAGATCAGACGAGATCGGGCGTGTTCACGGTGGTGTGGCCGTAAGAAATTGCTCCTGGCACCAGACAGGACTTTAAACAGGAGAAAGGATGGTTTTTTTACCCCAAATGAAAATAGCTTACAGCACCTGGTATTCCCAGGCGGTCTCCCATCCAGGTACTAACCAGGCCCGACCGTGCTTAGCTTCCGAGATCAGACGAGATCGGGCGTGTTCGCAGTGGTGTGGCCGTAAGCTATTGCTCCTGGCACCAGACAGGACTTTAAACAGGAGAAAATATCATTTTTTTTACCCCAAATGAAAACAGATTACAGCACCTGGTATTCCCAGGCGGTCTCCCATCCAAGTACTAACCAAGCCCGACCGTGCTTAGCTTCCGAGATCAGACGAGATCGGGCGTGTTCATGGTGGTGTGGCCGTAAGCAATTGCTCCTGGCACCAGACAGGACTTTAAACAGGAGAAAGGATGATTTTTTTTTACCCCAAATGAAAATAGCTTACAGGACCTGGTATTCCCAGGTGGTCTCCCATCCAGGTACTAACCAGTCCCGACCGTGCTTAGCTTCCGAGATCAGACGAGATCGGGCGTGTTCGCAGTGGTGTGGCCGTAAGCAATTACTCCTGGCACCAGACAGGACTTTAAACAGGAGAAAGGATAATTTTTTTTACCCCAAATGAAAACACAATTACAGCACCTGTTATTCCCAGGCGGTCTCCCATCCAAGTACTAACCAGGCCCGACCGTGCTTAGCTTCCGAGACCAGACGACATCGGGCGTGTTCGCAATGGTGTGGCCGTAAGCAATTTCTCCTGGCACCAGACAGGACTTTAAACAGGAGAAAGGATCATTTTTTTTTACCCCAAATGAAAATAGATTACAGCACCTGGTATTCCCAGGCGGTCTCCCATCCAAGTACTAACCAGGCCCGACCGTGCTTAGCTTCCGAGATCAGACAAGATCGGGCGTGTTCACGGTGGTGTGGCCGTAAGCAATTCCTCCTAGCACCAGACAGGACTTTAAACAGGAGAAAGGATCATTTTTTTTACCCCAAATGAAAATAGCTTACAGCACCTGGTATTCCCAGGCGGTCTCCCATCCAGGTACTAACCAGGCCCGACCGTGCTTAGCTTCCGAGATCAGACGAGATCGGGCGTATTCGCAGTGGTGTGGCAATAAGCAATTGCTCCTGGCACCAGACAGGACTTTAAACAGGAGAAAGGATCATTTTTTTTACCCCAAATGAAAATAGATTACAGCACCTGGTATTCCCAGGCGGTCTCCCATCGAAGTACTAACCAAGCCCGACCGTGCTTAGCTTCCGAGATCAGACGAGATCGGGCGTGTTCACGGTGGTGTGGCCGTAAGCAATTGCTCCTGGCACCAGACAGGACTTTAAACAGGAGAAAGGATGATTTTTTTTACCCCAAATGAAAATAGCTTACAGCACCTGGTATTCCCAGGCGGTCTCCCATCCAGGTACTAACCAGGACCGACCGTGCTTAGCTTCCGAGATCAGACGAGATCGGGCGTGTTCACGGTGGTGTGGCCGTAAGCAATTGCTCCTGGCACCAGACAGGACTTTAAACAGGAGAAAGGATGATTTTTTTTACCCAAATGAAAACCCAATTACAGCATCTGTTATTCCCAGGCGGTCTCCCATCCAAGTACTAACCAGGCCCGACCTTGCTTAGCTTCCGAGATCAGACGAGATCGGGCGTGTTCACGGTGGTGTGGCCGTAAGCAGTTACTCCTGGCACCAGACAGGACTTTAAACAGGAGAAAGGATGATTTTTTTTACCCCAAATGAAAATAGCTTACAGCACCTGGTATTCCCAGGCGGTCTCCCATCCAAGTACTAATCTGGCCCGACCGTGCTTAGCTTCCGAGATCAGATGAGATCGGGCGTGTTCGCAGTGGTGTGGCCGTAAGAAATTGCTCCTAGCACCAGACAGGACTTTAAACAGGAGAAAGGATGATTTTTTTTACCCCAAATGAAAATAGCTTACAGCACCTGGTATTCCCAGGCGGTCTCCCATCCAGGTACTAACCTGGCCCGACCGTGCTTAGCTTCCGAGATCAGACGAGATCGCGCGTGTTCGCAGTGGTGTGGCCGTAAGCAATTGCTCCTGGCACCAGACAGGACTTTAAACAGGAGAAAGGATGATTTTTTTTACCCCAAATGAAAATAGATTACAGCACCTGGTATTCCCAGGCGGTCTCCCATCCAGGTACTAACCAGGCCTGACCATGCATAGCTTCCGAGATCAGACGAGATCGGGCGTGTTCGCAGTGGTGTGGCCGTAAGCAATTGCTTCTGGCACCAGACAGGACTTTAAACAGGAGAAAGGATGATTTTTTTTACCCCAAATGAAAATAGCTTACAGCACCTGGTATCCCCAGGCGGTCTCCCATCCAGGTACTAACCTGGCCCGACCGTGCTTAGCTTCCGAGATCAGACGAGATCGGGCGTGTTCGCAGTGGTGTGGCCGTAAGCAATTGCTCCTGGCACCAGACAGGACTTTAAACAGGAGAAAGGATGATTTTTTTTACCCCAAATGAAAATAGATTACAGCACCTGGTATTCCCAGGCGGTCTCCCATCCAGGTACTAACCAGGCCCGACCGTGCATAGCTTCCGAGATCAGACGAGATCGGGCGTGTTCGCAGTGGTGTGACCGTAAGCAATTGCTCCTGGCACCAGACAGGACTTTAAAAAGGAGAAAGGATCATTTTTTTTACCCCAAATGAAAATAGATTACAGCACCTGGTATTCCCAGGCGGTCTCCCATCCAAGTACTAACCAGGCCCCACCGTGCTTAGCTTCCGAGATCAGACGAGATCGGGCGTGTTCACGGTGGTGTGGCCGTAAGCAATTGCTCCTGGCACCAGACAGGACTTTAAACAGGAGAAAGGATGATTTTTTTTACCCCAACTGAAAATAGCTTACAGCACCTGGTATTCCCAGGCGGTCTCCCATCCAGGTACTAACCAGGCCCGACCGTGCTTAGCTTCCGAGATCAGACGAGATCGGGCATGTTCGCAGTGGTGTGGCCGTAAGCAATTGCTCCTGGCACCAGACAGGACTTTAAACAGGAGAAAGGATCATTTTTTTTACCCCAAATGAAAACACAATTACAGCACCTGTTATTCCCAGGCGGTCTCCCATCCAAGTACTAACCAGGCCCGACCGTGCTTAGCTTCCGAGATCAGACGAGATCGGGCGTGTTCATGGTGGTGTGGCCGTAAGCAATTACTCCCGACACCAGACAGGACTTTAAACGGGAGAAAGGATGATTTTTTTTTACCCCAAATGAAAATAGCTTACAGCACCTGGTATTCCCAGGCGGTCTCCCATCCAGGTACTAACCTGGCCCGACCGTGCTTTGCTTCCGAGATCAGACGAGATCGGGCGTGTTCGCAGTGGTGTGGCCGTAAGCAATTGCTCCTGGCACCAGACAGGACTTTAAACAGGAGAAAGGATGATTTTTTTTACCCCAAATGAAAATAGATTACAGCACCTGGTATTCCCAGGCGGTCTCCCATCCAGGTACTAACCAGGCCCGACCGTGCATAGCTTCCGAGATCAGACGAGATCGGGCGTGTTCGCAGTGGTGTGGCCGTAAGCAATTGCTTCTGGCACCAGACAGGACTTTAAAAAGGAGAAAGGATCATTTTTTTTTACCCCAAATGAAAATAGATTACAGCACCTGGTATTCCCAGGCGGTCTCCCATCCAAGTACTAACCAGGCCCCACCGTGCTTAGCTTCCGAGATCAGACGAGATCGGGCGTGTTCACGGTGGTGTGGCCGTAAGCAATTGCTCCTGGCACCAGACAGGACTTTAAACAGGAGAAAGGATGATTTTTTTTACCCCAAATGAAATTAGCTTACAGCACCTGGTATTCCCAGGCGGTCTCCCATCCAGGTACTAACCAGGCCCGACCGTGCTTAGCTTCCGAGATCAGACGAGATCGGGCATGTTCGCAGTGGTGTGGCCGTAAGCAATTGCTCCTGGCACCAGACAGGACTTTAAACAGGAGAAAGGATAATTTTTTTTACCCCAAATGAAAACACAATTACAGCACCTGTTATTCCCAGGCGGTCTCCCATCCAAGTACTAACCAGGCCCGACCGTGCTTAGCTTCCGAGATCAGACGAGATCAGGCGTGTTCATGGTGGTGTGGCCGTAAGCAATTACTCGCGACACCAGACAGGACTTTAAACGGGAGAAAGGATGATTTTTTTTACCCCAAATGAAAATAGCTTACAGCACCTGGTATTCCCAGGCGGTCTCCCATCCAGGTACTAACCTGGCCCGACCGTGCTTTGCTTCCGAGATCAGACGAGATCGGGCGTGTTCGCAGTGGTGTGGCCGTAAGCAATTGCTCCTGGCACCAGACAGGACTTTAAACAGGAGAAAGGATGATTTTTTTTACCCCAAATGAAAATAGATTACAGCACCTGGTATTCCCAGGCGGTCTCCCATCCAGGTACTAACCAGGCCCGACCGTGCATAGCTTCCGAGATCAGACGAGATCGGGCGTGTTCGCAGTGGTGTGGCCGTAAGCAATTGCTTCTGGCACCAGACAGGACTTTAAAAAGGAGAAAGGATCATTTTTTTTTACCCCAAATGAAAATAGATTACAGCACCTGGTATTCCCAGGCGGTCTCCCATCCAAGTACTAACCAGGCCCCACCGTGCTTAGCTTCCGAGATCAGACGAGATCGGGCGTGTTCACGGTGGTGTGGCCGTAAGCAATTGCTCCTGGCACCAGACAGGACTTTAAACAGGAGAAAGGATGATTTTTTTTACCCCAAATGAAAATAGCTTACAGCACCTGGTATTCCCAGGCGGTCTCCCATCCAGGTACTAACCAGGCCCGACCGTGCTTAGCTTCCGAGATCAGACGAGATCGGGCGTGTTCACGGTGGTGTGGCCGTAAGCAATTACTCCTGGCACCAGACAGGACTTTAAACAGGAGAAAGGATCATTTTTTTAACCCCAAATGAAAATAGATTACAGCACCTGGTATTCCCAGGCGGTCTCCCATCCAAGTACTAACCAGGCCCGACCGTGCTTAGCTTCCGAGATCAGACGAGATCGGGCGTGTTCACGGTGGTGTGGCCGTACGCAATTGCTCCTGGCACCAGACAGGACTTTAAACAGGAGAAAGGATGATTTTTTTTACCCCAAATGAAAATTGCTTACAGCACCTGGTATTCCCAGGCGGTCTCCCATCCAGGTACTAACCAGGCCCGACCGTGCTTAGCTTCCGAGATCAGACGAGATCGGGCGTGTTCGCAGTGGTGTGGCCGTAAGCTATTGCTCCTGGCACCAGACAGGACTTTAAACAGGAGAAAAGATCATTTTTTTTACCCCAAATGAAAATAGATTACAGCACCTGGTATTCCCAGGCGGTCTCCCATCCAAGTACTAACCAAGCCCGACCGTGCTTAGCTTCCGAGATCAGACGAGATCGGGCGTGTTCGCAGTGGTGTGGCCGTAAGCAATTGCTCCTGGCACCAGACAGGACTTTAAACAGGAGAAAGGATGATTTTTTTTACCCCAAATGAAAATAGATTACAGCACCTGGTATTCCCAGGCGGTCTCCCATCCAGGTACAAACCAGGCCCGACCGTGCATAGCTTCCGAGATCAGACGAGATCGGGCGTGTTCGCAGTGGTGTGGCCGTAAGCAATTGCTCCTGGCACCAGACAGGACTTTAAAAAGGAGAAAGGATAATTTTTTTTACCCCAGATGAAAATAGATTACAGCACCTGGTATTCCCAGGCGGTCTCCCATCCAAGTACTAACCAGGCCCCACCGTGCTTAGCTTCCGAGATCAGACGAGATCGGGCGTGTTCACGGTGGTGTGGCCGTAAGCATTTCCTCCTGGCACCAGACAGGACTTTAAACAGGAGAAAGGATGATTTTTTTTACCCCAAATGAAAATAGCTTACAGCACCTGGTATTCCCAGGCGGTCTCCCATCCAGGTACTAACCAGGCCCGACCGTGCTTAACTTCCGAGATCAGACGAGATCGGGCGTGTTCACGGTGGTGTGGCCGTACGCAATTGCTCCTGGCACCAGACAGGACTTTAAACAGGAGAAAGGATGATTTTTTTTACCCCAAATGAAAATTGCTTACAGCACCTGTTATTCCCAGGCGGTCTCCCATCCAGGTACTAACCAGGCCCGACCGTGCTTAGCTTCCGAGATCAGTCGAGATCGGGCGTGTTCGCAGTGGTGTGGCCGTAAGCTATTGCTCCTGGCACCAGACAGGACTTTAAACAGGAGAAAAGATCATTTTTTTTACCCCAAATGAAAATAGATTACAGCACCTGGTATTCCCAGGCGGTCTCCCATCCAAGTACTAACCAAGCCCGACCGTGCTTAGCTTCCGAGATCAGACGAGATCGGGCGTGTTCGCAGTGGTGTGGCCGTAAGCAATTGCTCCTGGCACCAGACAGGACTTTAAACAGGAGAAAGGATGATTTTTTTTACCCCAAATGAAAATAGATTACAGCACCTGGTATTCCCAGGCGGTCTCCCATCCAGGTACAAACCAGGCCCGACCGTGCATAGCTTCCGAGATCAGACGAGATCGGGCGTGTTCGCAGTGGTGTGGCCGTAAGCAATTGCTCCTGGCACCAGACAGGACTTTAAAAAGGAGAAAGGATAATTTTTTTTACCCCAAATGAAAATAGATTACAGCACCTGGTATTCCCAGGCGGTCTCCCATCCAAGTACTAACCAGGCCCCACCGTGCTTAGCTTCCGAGATCAGACGAGATCGGGCGTGTTCACGGTGGTGTGGCCGTAAGCATTTCCTCCTGGCACCAGACAGGACTTTAAACAGGAGAAAGGATGATTTTTTTTACCCCAAATGAAAATAGCTTACAGCACCTGGTATTCCCAGGCGGTCTCCCATCCAGGTACTAACCAGGCCCGACCGTGCTTAACTTCCGAGATCAGACGAGATCGGGCGTGTTCGCAGTGGTGTGGCCGTAAGCAATTGCTCCTGGCACCAGACAGGACTTTAAACAGGAGAAAGGATGATTTTTTTTACCCCAAATGAAAATAGCTTACAGCACCTGGAATTCCCAGGCGGTCTCCCATCCAGGTACTAACCAGGCCCGACCGTGCTTAGCTTCCGAGATCAGACGAGATCGGGCGTGTTCGCAGTGGTGTGGCCGTAAGCAATTGCTCCTGGCACCAGACAGGACTTTAAACAGGAGAAAGGATCATTTTTTTTACCCCAAATGAAAATAGATTACAGCACCTGGTATTCCCAGGCGGTCTCCCATCCAAGTACTAACCAAGCCCGACCGTGCTTAGCTTCCGAGATCAGACGAGATCGGGCGTGTTCACGGTGGTGGGGCCGTAAGCAATTGCTCCTGGCACCAGACAGGACTTTAAACAGGAGAAAGGATCATTTTTTTTACCCCAAATGAAAATAGATTACAGCACCTGGTATTCCCAGGCGGTCTCCCATCCAAGTACTAACCAAGCCCGACCGTGCTTAGCTTCCGAGATCAGACGAGATCGGGCGTGTTCACGGTGGTGGGGCCGTAAGCAATTGCTCCTGGCACCAGACAGGACTTTAAACAGGAGAAAGGATGATTTTTTTTACCCCAAATGAAAATAGCTTACAGCACCTGGTATTCCCAGGCGGTCTCCCATCCAGGTACTAACCAGGCCCGACCGTGCTTAGCTTCCGAGATCAGACGAGATCGGGCGTGTTCGCAGTGGTGTGGCCTTAAGCAATTGCTCCTGGCACCAGACAGGACTTTAAACAGGAGAAAGGATGATTTTTTTTACCCCAAATGAAAATAGATTACAGCACCTGGTATTCCCAGGCGGTCTCCCATCCAGGTACTAACCAGGCCCGACCGTGCTTAACTTCCGAGATCAGACGAGATCGGGCGTGTTCGCAGTGGTGTGGCCGTAAGCAATTGCTCCTGGCACCAGACAGGACTTTAAACAGGAGAAAGGATGATTTTTTTTACCCCAAATGAAAATAGCTTACAGCACCTGGAATTCCCAGGCGGTCTCCCATCCAGGTACTAACCAGGCCCGACCGTGCTTAGCTTCCGAGATCAGACGAGATCGGGCGTGTTCGCAGTGGTGTGGCCGTAAGCAATTGCTCCTGGCACCAGACAGGACTTTAAACAGGAGAAAGGATCATTTTTTTTACCCCAAATGAAAATAGATTACAGCACCTGGTATTCCCAGGCGGTCTCCCATCCAAGTACTAACCAAGCCCGACCGTGCTTAGCTTCCGAGATCAGACGAGATCGGGCGTGTTCACGGTGGTGTGGCCGTAAGCAATTGCTCCTGGCACCAGACAGGACTTTAAACAGGAGAAAGGATGATTTTTTTTACCCCAAATGAAAATAGCTTACAGCACCTGGTATTCCCAGGCGGTCTCCCATCCAAGTACTAACCAGGCCAGACCGTGCTTAGCTTCCGAGATCAGACGAGATCGGGCGTGTTCACGGTGGTGTGGCCGTAAGCAATTGCTCCTGGCACCAGACAGGAATTTAAACAGGAGAAAGGATGATTTTTTTTACCCCAAATGAAAACAGCTTACAGCACCTGGTATTCCCAGGCGGTCTCCCATCAAAGTACTAACAAGGCCCGACCGTGCTTAGCTTCCGAGATCAGACGAGATCGGGCGTGTTCACGGTGGTGTGGCCGTAAGCAATTGCTCCTGGCACCAGACAGGACTTTAAACAGGAGAAAGGATGATTTTTTTTACCCCAAATGAAAATAGCTTACAGCACCTGGTATTCCCAGGCGGTCTCCCATCCAAGTACTAACCAGGCCAGACCGTGCTTAGCTTCCGAGATCAGACGAGATCGGGCGTGTTCACGGTGGTGTGGCCGTAAGCAATTGCTCCTGGCACCAGACAGGACTTTAAACAGGAGAAAGGATGATTTTTTTTACCCCAAATGAAAATAGATTACAGCACCTGGTATTCCCAGGCGGTCTCCCATCCAAGTACTAACCAGACCCGACCGTGCTTAGCTTCCGAGATCAGACGAGATCGGGCGTGTTTACGGTGGTGTGGCCGTAAGCAATTGCTCCTGGCACCAGACAGGACTTTAAACAGGAGAAAGGATGATTTTTTTTACCCCAAATGAAATTAGCTTACAGCACCTGGTATTCCCAGGCGGTCTCCCATCCAGGTGCTAACCAGGCCCGACCGTGCTTAGCTTCCGAGATCAGACGAGATCGAGCGTGATCGCAGTGGTGTGGCCGTAAGCAATTGCTCCTGGCACCAGACAGGACTTTAAACATGAGAAAGGATCTTTTTTTTACCCCAAATGAAAATAGATTACAGCACCTGGTATTCCCAGGCGGTCTCCCATCCAAATACTAACCAGGCCTGACCGTGCTCAGCTTCCGAGATCAGACGAGATCGGGCGTGTTCACGGTGGTGTGGCCGTAAGCAATGGCTCCTGGCACCAGACAGGACTTTAAACAGGAGAAAGGATCATTTTTTTTACCCCAAATGAAAATAGATTACAGCACCTGGTATTCCCAGGCGGTCTCCCATCCAAGTACTAACCAGGCCCGACCGTGCTTAGCTTCCGAGATCAGACGAGATCGGGCGTGTTCACGGTGGTGTGGCCGTAAGCAATTGCTCCTGGCACCAGACAGGACTTTAAACAGGAGAAAGGATGATTTTTTTTACCCCAAATGAAAATAGCTTACAGCACCTGGTATTCCCAGGCGGTCTCCCATCCAGGTACTAACCAGGCCCGACCGTGCTTAGCTTCCGAGATCAGACGAGATCGGGCGTGTTCACGGTGGTGTGGCCGTAAGCAATTGCTCCTGGCACCAGACAGGACTTTAAACAGGAGAAAGGATGATTTTTTTTACCCCAAATGAAAATAGATTACAGCACCTGGTATTCCCAGGCGGTCTCCCATCCAAGTACTAACCAGACCCGACCGTGCTTAGCTTCCGAGATCAGACGAGATCGGGCGTGTTTACGGTGGTGTGGCCGTAAGCAATTGCTCCTGGCACAAGACAGGACTTTAAACAGGAGAAAGGATGATTTTTTTTACCCCAAATGAAATTAGCTTACAGCACCTGGTATTCCCAGGCGGTCTCCCATCCAGGTACTAACCAGGCCCGACCGTGCTTAGCTTCCGAGATCAGACGAGATCGAGCGTGATCGCAGTGGTGTGGCCGTAAGCAATTGCTCCTGGCACCAGACAGGACTTTAAACAGGAGAAAGGATCATTTTTTTAACCCCAAATGAAAATAGATTACAGCACCTGGTATTCCCAGGCGGTCTCCCATCCAAGTACTAACCAGGCCCGACCGTGCTTAGCTTCCGAGATCAGACGAGATCGGGCGTGTTCACGGTGGTGTGGCCGTACGCAATTGCTCCTGGCACCAGACAGGACTTTAAACAGGAGAAAGGATGATTTTTTTTACCCCAAATGAAAATTGCTTACAGCACCTGGTATTCCCAGGCGGTCTCCCATCCAGGTACTAACCAGGCCCGACCGTGCTTACCTTCCGAGATCAGACGAGATCGGGCGTGTTCGCAGTGGTGTGGCCGTAAGCAATTGCTCCTGGCACCAGACAGGACTTTAAAAAGGAGAAAGGATAATTTTTTTTACCCCAAATGAAAATAGATTACAGCACCTGGTATTCCCAGGCGGTCTCCCATCCAAGTACTAACCAGGCCCCACCGTGCTTAGCTTCCGAGATCAGACGAGATCGGGCGTGTTCACGGTGGTGTGGCCGTAAGCATTTCCTCCTGGCACCAGACAGGACTTTAAACAGGAGAAAGGATGATTTTTTTTACCCCAAATGAAAATAGATTACAGCACCTGGTATTCCCAGGCGGTCTCCCATCCAGGTACTAACCAGGCCCGACCGTGCTTAACTTCCGAGATCAGACGAGATCGGGCGTGTTCGCAGTGGTGTGGCCGTAAGCAATTGCTCCTGGCACCAGACAGGACTTTAAACAGGAGAAAGGATGATTTTTTTTACCCCAAATGAAAATAGCTTACAGCACCTGGAATTCCCAGGCGGTCTCCCATCCAGGTACTAACCAGGCCCGACCGTGCTTAGCTTCCGAGATCAGACGAGATCGGGCGTGTTCGCAGTGGTGTGGCCGTAAGCAATTGCTCCTGGCACCAGACAGGACTTTAAACAGGAGAAAGGATAATTTTTTTTACCCCAAATGAAAATAGATTACAGCACCTGGTATTCCCAGGCGGTCTCCCATCCAAGTACTAACCAACCCCGACCGTGCTTAGCTTCCGAGATCAGACGAGATCGGGCGTGTTCACGGTGGTGGGGCCGTAAGCAATTGCTCCTGGCACCAGACAGGACTTTAAACAGGAGAAAGGATGATTTTTTTTACCCCAAATGAAAATAGCTTACAGCACCTGGTATTCCCAGGCGGTCTCCCATCCAGGTACTAACCAGGCCCGACCGTGCTTAGCTTCCGAGATCAGACGAGATCGGGCGTGTTCGCAGTGGTGTGGCCTTAATCAATTGCTCCTGGCACCAGACAGGACTTTAAACAGGAGAAAGGATCATTTTTTTTTACCCCAAATGAAAATAGATTACAGCACCTGGTATTCCCAGGCGGTCTCCCATCCAAGTACTAACCAGGCCCGACCGTGCTTAGCTTCCGAGATCAGACGAGATCGGGCGTGTTCACGGTGGTGTGGCCGTAAGCAATTGCTCCTGGCACCAGACAGGACTTTAAACAGGAGAAAGGATGATTTTTTTTACCCCAAATGAAAACAGCTTACAGCACCTGGTATTCCCAGGCGGTCTCCCATCAAAGTACTAACCAGGCCCGACCGTGCTTAGCTTCCGAGATCAGACGAGATCGGGCGTGTTCACGGTGGTGTGGCCGTAAGCAATTGCTCCTGGCACCAGACAGGACTTTAAACAGGAGAAAGGATGATTTTTTTTACCCCAAATGAAAATAGATTACAGCACCTGGTATTCCCAGGCGGTCTCCCATCCAAGTACTAACCAGGCCCCACCGTGCTTAGCTTCCGAGATCAGACGAGATCGGGCGTGTTCACGGTGGTGTGGCCGTAAGCATTTCCTCCTGGCACCAGACAGGACTTTAAACAGGAGAAAGGATGATTTTTTTTACCCCAAATGAAAATAGATTACAGCACCTGGTATTCCCAGGCGGTCTCCCATCCAGGTACTAACCGGGCCCGACCGTGCTTAGCTTCCGAGATCAGACGAGATCGGGCGTGTTCGCAGTGGTGTGGCCGTAAGCAATGCCTCCTGGCACCAGACAGGACTTTAAACAGGAGAAAGGATCATTTTTTTTACCCCAAATGAAAATAGATTACAGCACCTGGTATTCCCAGGCGGTCTCCCATCCAAGTACTAACCAGGCCCGACCGTGCTTAGCTTCCGAGATCAGACGAGATCGGGCCTGTTCACGGTGGTGTGGCCGTACGCAATTGCTCCTGGCACCAGACAGGACTTTAAACAGGAGAAAGGATGATTTTTTTTACCCCAAATGAAAATTGCTTACAGCACCTGGTATTCCCAGGCGGTCTCCCATCCAGGTACTAACCAGGCCCGACCGTGCTTACCTTCCGAGATCAGACGAGATCGGGCGTGTTCGCAGTGGTGTGGCCGTAAGCAATTGCTCCTGGCACCAGACAGGACTTTAAAAAGGAGAAAGGATAATTTTTTTTACCCCAAATGAAAATAGATTACAGCACCTGGTATTCCCAGGCGGTCTCCCATCCAAGTACTAACCAGGCCCCACCGTGCTTAGCTTCCGAGATCAGACGAGATCGGGCGTGTTCACGGTGGTGTGGCCGTAAGCATTTCATCCTGGCACCAGACAGGACTTTAA
>NC_140271.1:21468282-21483282 GCF_964030765.1 Micromesistius poutassou | reverse complement strand
CCGAGATCAGACGAGATCGGGCGTGTTCACGGTGGTGTGGCCGTAAGCAATTGCAACTGGCACCAGACAGGACTTTAAACAGGAGAAAGGATGATTTTTTTTACCCCAAATGAAAATAGCTTACAGCACCTGGTATTCCCAGGCGGTCTCCCATCCAGTTACTAACCAGGCCCGACCGTGCTTAGCTTCCGAGATCAGACGAGATCGGGCGTGTTCGCAGTTGTGTGGCCGTAAGCAAATCCTCCTGGCACCAGACAGGACTTTAAACAGGAGAAAGGATCATTTTTTTTACCCCAATTGAAAATAGATTACAGCACCTGGTATTCCCAGGCGGTCTCCCATCCAAGTACTAACCAGGCCCCACCGTGCTTAGCTTCCGAGATCAGACGAGATCGGGCGTGTTCACGGTGGTGTGGCCGTAAGCAATTGCTCCTGGCACCAGACAGGACTTTAAACAGGAGAAAGGATGATTTTTTTTACCCCAAATGAAAATAGCTTACAGCACCTGGTATTCCCAGGCGGTCTCCCATCCAGGTACTAACCAGGCCCGACCGTGCTTAGCTTCCGAGATCAGACGAGATCGGGCGTGTTCGCAGTGGTGTGGCCGTAAGCAATTGCTCCTGGCACCAGACAGGACTTTAAACAGGAGAAAGGATCTTTTTTTTTTACCCCAAATGAAAATAGATTACAGCAACTGGTATTCCCAGGCGGTCTCCCATCCATGTACTAACAAGTACCGACTGTGCTTAGCTTCCGAGATCAGACGAGATCGGGCGTGTTCACGGTGGTGTGGCCGTAAGCAATTACTCCTTGCACCAGACAGGACTTTAAACAGAAGAAAGGATGATTTTTTTTTACCCCAAATGAAAATAGCTTACAGCACCTGGTATTCCCAGGCGGTCTCCCATCCAGGTACTAACCAGGCCCGACCGTGCTTAGCTGCCGAGATCAGACGAGATCGGGCGTGTTCGCAGTGGTGTGGCCGTAAGCAATTGCTCCTGGCACCAGACAGGACTTTAAACAGGAGAAAGGATCATTTTTTTTACCCCAAATGAAAACACAATTACAGCACCTGTTATTCCCAGGCGGTCTCCCATCCAAGTACTAACCAGGCCCGACCGTTCTTAGCTTCCGAGATCAGACGAGATCGGGCGTGTTCATGGTGGTGTGGCCGTAAGCAATTACTCCCGACACCAGACAGGACTTTAAACAGGAGAAAGGATGATTTTTTTTACCCCAAATGAAAATAGCTTACAGCACCTGGTATTCCCAGGCGGTCTCCCATCCAGGTACTAACCAGGCCCGACCGTGCTTAGCTTCCGAGATCAGACGAGATCGGGCGTGTTCACGGTGGTGTGGCCGTAAGCAATTGCTCCTGGCACCAGACAGGACTTTAAACAGGAGAAAGGATCATTTTTTTAACCCCAAATGAAAATAGATTACAGCACCTGGTATTTCCAGGCGGTCTCCCATCCAAGTACTAACCAGGCCCGACCGTGCTTAGCTTCCGAGATCAGACGAGATCGGGCGTGTTCACGGTGGTGTGGCCGTACGCAATTGCTCCTGGCACCAGACAGGACTTTAAACAGGAGAAAGGATGATTTTTTTTACCCCAAATAAAAATTGCTTACAGCACCTGGTATTCCCAGGCGGTCTCCCATCCAGGTACTAACCAGGCCCGACCGTGCTTAGCTTCCGAGATCAGACGAGATCGGGCGTGTTCGCAGTGGTGTGGCCGTAAGCTATTGCTCCTGGCACCAGACAGGACTTTAAACAGGAGAAAAGATCATTTTTTTTACCCCAAATGAAAATAGATTACAGCACCTGGTATTCCCAGGCGGTCTCCCATCCAAGTACTAACCAAGCCCGACCGTGCTTAGCTTCCGAGATCAGACGAGATCGGGCGTGTTCATGGTGGTGTGGCCGTAAGCAATTGCTCCTGGCACCAGACAGGACTTTAAACAGGAGAAAGGATGATTTTTTTTTACCCCAAATGAAAATAGCTTACAGCACCTGGTATTCCCAGGTGGTCTCCCATCCAGGTACTAACCAGTCCCGACCGTGCTTAGCTTCCGAGATCAGACGAGATCGGGCGTGTTCGCAGTGGTGTGGCCGTAAGCAATTACTCCTGGCACCAGACAGGACTTTAAACAGGAGAAAGGATAATTTTTTTTACCCCAAATGAAAACACAATTACAGCACCTGTTATTCCCAGGCGGTCTCCCATCCAAGTACTAACCAGGCCCGACCGTGCTTAGCTTCCGAGACCAGACGACATCGGGCGTGTTCGCAGTGGTGTGGCCGTAAGCAATTTCTCCTGGCACCAGACAGGACTTTAAACAGGAAAAAGGATCATTTTTTTTTACCCCAAATGAAAACAGCTTACAGCACCTGGTATTCCCAGGCGGTCTCCCATCCAAGTACTAACCTGGCCCGACCGTGCTTAGCTTCCGAGATCAGATGAGATCGGGCGTGTTCGCAGTGGTGTGGCCGTAAGCAATTGCTCCTGGCACCAGACAGGACTTTAAACAGGAGAAAGGATGATTTTTTTTACCCCGAATGAAAATAGCTTACAGCACCTGGTATTCCCAGGCGGTCTCCCATCCAGGTACTTACCAGGCCCGACCGTGCATAGCTTTCAAGATCAGACGAGATCGGGCGTGTTTGCAGTTGTGTGGCCGTAAGCAATTGCTCCTGGCACCAGACAGGACTTTAAACAGGAGAAAGGATCATTTTTTTTACCCCAAATGAAAATAGATTACAGCACCTGGTATTCCCAGGCGGTCTCCCATCCAAGTACTAACCAGGCCCGACCGTGCTTAGCTTCCGAGATCAGACGAGATCGGGCGTGTTCACGGTGGTGTGGCCGTAAGCAATTGCTCCTGGCACCAGACAGGACTTTAAACAGGAGAAAGGATGATTTTTTTTACCCCAAATGAAAATAGCTTACAGCACCTGGTATTCCCAGGCGGTCTCCCATCCAGGTACTAACCAGGCCCCACCGTGCTTAGCTTCCGAGATCAAACGAGATCGGGCGTGTTCGCAGTGTTGTGGCCGTAAGCAATTGCTCCTGGCGCCAGACAGGACTTTAAACGGGAGAAAGGATCATTTTTTTTACCCCAAATGAAAATAGATTACAGCACCTGGTATTCCCAGGCGGTCTCCCATCCAAGTACTAACCAGGCCCGACCATGCTTAGCTTCCGAGATCAGACGAGATCGGGCGTGTTCACGGTGGTGTGGCCGTAAGCAATTGCTCCTGGCACCAGACAGGACTTTAAACAGGAGAAAGGATGATTTTTTTTTACCCCAAATGAAAATAGCTTACAGCACCTGGTATTCCCAGGCGGTCTCCCATCCAGGTACTAACCAGGCCCGACCGTGCTTAGCTTCCGAGATCAGACGAGATCGGGCGTGTTCGCAGTGGTGTGGCCGTAAGCAATTGCTCCTGGCACCAGACAGGACTTTAAACAGGAGAAAGGATCATTTTTTTTACCCCAAATGAAAACACAATTACAGCACCTGTTATTCCCAGGCGGTCTCCCATCCAAGTACTAACCAGGCCCGACCGTGCTTAGCTTCCGAGATCAGACGAGATCGGGCGTGTTCATGGTGGTGTGGCCGTAAGCAATTACTCCCGGCACCAGACAGGACTTTAAACAGGAGAAAGGATGATTTTTTTTACCCCAAATGAAAATAGCTTACAGCACCTGGTATTCCCAGGCGGTCTCCCATCCAGGTACTAACCTGGCCCGACCGTGCTTTGCTTCCGAGATCAGACGAGATCGGGCGTGTTCGCAGTGGTGTGGCCGTAAGCAATTGCTCCTGGCACCAGACAGGACTTTAAACAGGAGAAAGGATGATTTTTTTTACCCCAAATGAAAATAGATTACAGCACCTGGTATTCCCAGGCGGTCTCCCATCCAGGTACTAACCAGGCCCGACCGTGCATAGCTTCCAAGATCAGACGAGATCGGGCGTGTTCGCAGTGGTGTGGCCGTAAGCAATTGCTTCTGGCACCAGACAGGACTTTAAAAAGGAGAAAGGATCATTTTTTTTTACCCCAAATGAAAATAGATTACAGCACCTGGTATTCCCAGGCGGTCTCCCATCCAGGTACTAACCAGGCCCGACCGTGCTTAGCTTCCGAGATCAGACGAGATCGGGCTTGTTCACGGTGGTGTGGCCGTAAGCAATTGCTCCTGGCACCAGACAGGACTTTAAACAGGAGAAAGGATCATTTTTTTAACCCCAAATGAAAATAGATTACAGCACCTGGTATTCCCAGGCGGTCTCCCATCCAAGTACTAACCAGGCCCGACTGTGCTTAGCTTCCGAGATCAGACGAGTTCGGGCGTGTTCACTGTGGTGTGGCCGTACGCAATTGCTCCTGGCACCAGACAGGACTTTAAACAGGAGAAAGGATGATTTTTTTTACCCCAAATGAAAATAGCTTACAGCACCTGGTATTCCCAGGCGGTCTCCCATCCAAGTACTAACCAGGCCCGACCGTCCTTAGCTTCCGAGATCAGACAAGATCGGGCGTGTTCACGGTGGTGTGGCCGTAAGCAATTCCTCCTAGCACCAGACAGGACTTTAAACAGGAGAAAGGATCATTTTTTTTACCCCAAATGAAAATAGCTTACAGCACCTGGCATTCCCAGGCGGTCTCCCATCCAGGTACTAACCAGGCCCGACCGTGCTTAGCTTCCGAGATCAGACAAGATCGGGCGTGTTCACGGTGGTGTGGCCGTAATCAATTCCTCCTAGCACCGGACAGGACTTTAAACAGGAGAAAAGATCTTTTTTTTTTACCCCAAATGAAAATAGATTACAGCACCTGTTATTCCCAGGCGGTCTCCCATCCAAGTACTAACCAGGCCCGACCGTGCTTAGCTTCCGATATCAGACGAGATCGGGCGTGTTCATGGTGGTGTGGCCGTAAGCAATTACTCCCGGCACCAGACAGGACTTTAAACAGGAGAAAGGATGATTTTTTTTACCCCAAATGAAAATAGCTTACAGCACCTGGTATTCCCAGGCGGTCTCCCATCCAGGTACTAACCAGGCCCGACCGTGCTTAGCTTCCGAGATCAGACGAGATCAGGCGTGTTCGCAGTGGTGTGGCCGTAAGCAATTGCTCCTGGCACCAGACAGGACTTTAAACAGGAGAAAGGATCATTTTTTTTACCCCTAATGAAAACACAATTACAGCACCTGTTATTCCCAGGCGGTCTCCCATCCAAGTACTAACCAGGCCCGACCGTGCTTAGCTTCCGAGATCAGACGAGATCGGGCGTGTTTTTTTTTTTTTTTTTTTTTTATTCGCACAAAATATATACATACACCATCATACATAAATAACACAAATAAAACAAGCAAGATACTTCAGATCCATTTCAAACCAAAATAACTACAAACAATACTGGGTTAGCCGGGATGCTTTTGTAACAACTTTCAATACACTGGCCTCTCAACAAAATCAAGAAAAAGTCGTGAACTTAAAACACTAATTGACAAAACAAAAAATAGTAATCAGTCACCCTGCTGACCACTTTGCCGCATCTCCAGCCCGCAGGCGCCCCCTTCGATTCATCCGAAATCCAACTCCACTTCCCCATCGTCTCTAGGCACAACAAAAGTGCTCCCCTCCACAAACCCTCCGAGGAACTCCTCTTCCCCAATATAACTATAAACCATATTCACATCTCTTCTCATTATACTTTTAAAAACACTCCATACCTCAACTCTCTTCTTCTCATAATGGGCCAAATTCCTCCTGAGCTTGACAGCAAACCTTGCGTGGCTTAAAACATAATTTAACAGATTAACATTGCAACCTTCCACCTTACTTGTCACCCCAAACAGCCACAACTCTATCCATTCCTTTCTCTCCACAAACCCTCCACCCCAACATCTGTTTATTAATCCTTTAATTTTCACAAAGTATCCCTCCAACTCACAACATTCAACAAACTCATGCATACACGTTTCCACCCCCACTCCGCACACATCACATTCCTTCCTCACATTCCCATCAAACCTGCTGATTATTAAATTGTTAAACACCCTATTGTGCCGTAAAAGGAAATCAAAATTTTCACATTCAATACAGTTCCATTTCACTCTTAAATTCCTCCATATTCCCCCTACATCCATATCACTCATCATTCTAACCCATACTTTCTCTGCAGCCGGTCTCCTCACATTCTCCCCTCTTAAACATCTATATATTACTCTCGTTTTCACACTCTTCAGACTCACCCTCCTTTCTCCTTCCCCCACATACATTTCTATCTCTCCTTCTCCATTCATCACAGCCTCTCTCTCAATCATCCCAACCCATTGTCTCGGCATACCCTCCTTGATCCTTTCCAACACTCCCTGTGCCGTACCCAACCATATTTCATCCCCTCTTTCCCTCACCTCATCGACCATTACCTGTGCCCTCATGAATCCAGGTACATACTCATAGACTAAATCCTTCACCTTCCTGACCCCTGCTCTCCAAATCACCCTGTTATAAATTGTGTTCCCTTCAAATGTGATTTTTGGATTTAAAAACAGTGGTTGCTCCCATACCTGCTTTACATCCTTACACTCATACTTGACACATTTCACAAACTCTCCCCACGCTCCCAACACCTCCTTATAAAACTCAGATATTCCAACCAACATACCTTTCTTTAGTTCCATATACACTCCACTCTCTCCACACCCACCACACTTATTAATTGCTTCCCTAAAAAACACCTTCCATATATGATCCCTCTTGTCCTTTAAATATCTCACCACCATTTTCACCCTAAGTGCTTTCTTTTTCCTATCTAAATTAATCAATTTTAACCCACCATCCTCATACTCATTTTCCATCACCTCCCTAGCTATCCTAACTCCCTTCCCACCCCACACAAACTCCTTCACCATTCTCTCCACCTCCTTCAAAACTCTATCAGGCACATCCAAAACATTCATTGCATACACAAGCTTGCTCATTACCAGCGCATTCACAACTGTCACCTTCCCCTTCAGCTTCAACCCTCTAAGTTTCCAAAACCCTAACGTCTTCCTAATACCATTCATTATCCCTTCAAACTGCATATCTCTCCCTTCTTTATCCTCTATCCCTAAGTTCACACCTAACATCCTAAAATAATCCTTTTTCTCTTTCAATCCTATCTCCCTCCTACCTGCTCTCTCCACACCTACATACATGATTTCTGACTTTTCTATGTTTATTTTTGCCCCTGATGCCCTGCCATATAGCTCTACACTACCTAAAACCTCACCTACACTTTCCCTGTCCCTTACTGTAACTGTCGTGTCGTCCGCATACTGAAATAATAAACTAACCCGCCCCTCTGGCAACTCTATGCCCCTGATCCTATCATTTTGCATGAGTAGTGCCGCTAGCGGCTCTGCCGACAAGGAGTACAGCAGGGCCGACAGCGGACAGCCTTGCCTAACCGACCTTTCTAATCTAAATGCGTCTGTGACTATCCCATTGATTTTAACACAACTCACTGCCCTGTCGTACATTCTCTTTATCCAACCTACCAACCTGTGCCCAAAACCAAATTTACCTAACACTCTATATAAATAATCATGATCCACCCTATCAAATGCTTTGTTCAGATCTATACTTACGACTATCCCCCCTTTATCTCTCTTCATAAATTCAATTGTGTCCCTGATACTGTTTATTGTGTCCGCTATGTCCCTACCTGGTATACTATATGCCTGCGTGCTTCCCACCACCTTCCCTATTACCTGTTTGATCCTGTTGGCTAACACCCTTGCTAAAACTTTATAATCACCATTCAGCATACTAAGTGGCCTATAATTCTGTAGCTTAACCCTGCTCCCTTTCTTGTGTATCATCGTTACTATCCCTGTCGACATGCTCAGCGGCATCTCGCCCTCCTCCTCTATCCATCTAAATAACCTCTCTAGCACTGGCACTAATTCCTCCCTAAACTCAACATAAAATTCACCAATTAACCCATCTATCCCTGGACTCTTATTTCTCCCTAGCCCACCTATCGCTTCATTTATTTCACCCGTCCCTATTCCTGTCTCACACATCTCCCTATCGTCATCGCTCACCCTAGCTTTCACACTATCCAACACCTGCATCATACTCTCCTCATCCACTTCTTCTTTTCTAAATAAATCCCTATAAAAATCTTCTACTCTTTCAACTATCCCTACAAAATCAGTAATCATCTCCCCTTCCTTTCCTTCCACCTTTTCTAAATAATTCTTCTTCTGCTTCGTCTTTTCTAATCCTAAAAAGAATCCTGTACATTTTTCTCCCTCAATCACATATCTAGCCCTACTTCTGACTATTGCACCCATACACCTCCTCTGTTCTATCTCCTTCAGTTCATCCTTCATTCTGATATACTTCCCCAAATCATAGCCTGCCTCCTCATCCGCTCTCTTTGCCTCTCTAGCTAAATCTCCCTTTAACCTCCTCTCTCTCTCTCTCTGTATCATATTCCTGCCTCTGCTATAACCCATACTCAATTCTTTTATCTCTCCTTTCAAACTCTCCCACCACCTCCCAATGTCCTCCTCATACATTCTCTCGTTCTTCCTCCTCAATATACATTCTCTCACTTTCCTTTTGTACTTTTCTTCTCTCAGCAACTCACCGTTCATACACCACACGCCTCCCCCTCTCCTCTCAAACCCCTGACCTAAGTTAAACCCTAACACCATGTGATCACTGAGCGCAGTAACCTTGTACTCAATTCTCCCTATCCTACCTGCAATGCCATTTGTACTCAAAACTAAATCTAACCTGCTCTGTTTTAATACTCCTCTCACCACTTGCCTCCTTGAAAAAACCCTCCCCTCTGGATTCCTTTCTCTCCACACATCCATTAAACCATTCACTCTCATCACCTCTTTCAACACACCTCTTGACGAGTCATTCCTGAAACACACACTCGCAGAAACATCCAACCTCCCACACCACACGTTAAAATCACCCACCACCAAACAGTTTTCCACACACATTCCCCCCAATCCCTCAAAAAAAACCCTCCTCTCCTTCTCCTCATTCGGCGCATACACATTCAACAATCGACATATTTTACCCAAGTACTCAAAGGTAATTCCTATCACCCTCCCATCACCATCATCCACACACTTCGTCACATTCTCAACCACTCCCCTTTTCACTAAAATTGCTACCCCTCTAGATTTAACACCACCATTATTCACATACATGTCCCCCATCCATTCTCTCTCAACCACTCTCATAACCTCCTCATCCCAATGTGTCTCTTATAAACATATTATGTCAGCCTCACACACCATCAAGGTTTGCTGCCTCCTGTTCCTGTCCCTTAGCCCGTTAGCGTTAAGAGAAGATATTCTGATCATTAAAAGTATACATGAGAAGAGATTCCACACGTTATGTTCTTAATTCGCACTTTTTTTCCCCTTATCTTCTCTCTCCTTCCTCCCCGATGGTCTTTTCCTATTTCCACCCACCACCTCCATGTTTTCCTCCCCTCTGTCTGATATATCCGAACCCACCCACCTCCTGCTTTCTGTCGTATCCGAAGCCCTCCACCCCCACTTATTCCCCCTTGCCTCCGACCTTCCCTCTCCCTGTCCCACCACAGTCATTCCACTCTTTTCCCCGTTCTTCTCCCCTCCTTTCGCTCCCTCACCCACGCTTCTCCGCTC
This sequence comes from Micromesistius poutassou, assembly GCF_964030765.1. NCBI lineage: Eukaryota > Metazoa > Chordata > Actinopteri > Gadiformes > Gadidae > Micromesistius > Micromesistius poutassou. Next base: position 21,473,581 of record NC_140271.1, on the reverse strand, counting down.
CTCTCGTTCGTCCGTCCCTCTCACCGCACTGTCCACGCTGTAGCCGTTCTCCTCCCTTTCCTTCTCTCCTCTCGTTTCCGTTGTCTCTTCCGCTGCCGTCTCGTCCTCTGCCTCTCCATCCTGCTCCTCGTCCTCGTCCATCTCCTCTCCTTCCCCGCCGACTCCCACGCCACTTCCTTCCGAATCAGTCGCCTCCGCTCCGCTGCCGCCTTCTCCGCCCTCTCCTCTCGGTCGCTCCTCCTCCTCGTCGACGTCCGTCTCCCGGCCCCCGCCTTCTCCTCCTTGTCGCCTCTGTTCTCCGTCTGTGCCACATTCTCTTGCGTAGTGCCCCTGTCCATGGCACCTGTGGCATCTAAACTCCGGGCAGTCCCTCAGGATGTGCCCCGGTTGGATACACATCCTGCATACCCTCTCCTGTCTGTCGTGAATCACCCGAAAGTATTGGGGACCCGTAGCTGTACTGAACTTTGTTGAGTACGGCAATGACCTGACCAAGTCATTGAACTTCACTTTTAAAAACCTGGTCCCGTCTGCAATGTTCGTGCCCGGCCACATTCTCCTTTTGATCGGTGAGGCAGCTGAGACCCCCCACCCCTGTAGCTTCAGCAAAACGTCATTGTCCGTGGTGTACGCCGGAAGCTCCAGGAATGACACCACCGTTTCGTCACTTGTGAGCTCTTTAGCGACTATCCTGACCCCTTTTATTTTGAAGCCATCCATGAGTTTATTTTTCCCGCTGAGATATCCCATTGTTAATTCATACTTCCTCATCCCGGTTTTACGGCACGCCATCAACTCCCCACACTCCTCCCTCGTCGCTTTTAACAGCTCCATCACCGTTATTGTATCCTCACCGATCAGTTCCACACTCACGGTCAGTTCCTTCTCATACTTGTTATCTCCCGCCACTTCTCCCCTCTGGTCTTTCTTTCCGCCATCTTCTCCATCCAAGCCTTTTCCGTTTCCATTTCCCGTTTCCATTATGTCCGTCCGTGTTATGTTCCTTCCCCAAACAAATGGGAGGATTATCTTCCCCCAAACAGTGCCTCACTGATTGGGGGAGGTGTATCGAAGAAAATCAAAAAACAAACAAAAAAAAAGGCACTTAAGCACGCTTAGAGGTAGCACAAACACTCAGCTGCTCTCTGCTCTCTTCCTGCTTCCTGCTTGCGCACCTGAAACCAACTAGCTCCGACACTGTAGGGGGCGTCAGGGTGGTGTGGCCGTAAGCAATTACTCCTGGCACCAGACAGGACTTTAAACAGGAGAAAGGATGAATTTTTTTGCCCCAAATGAAAATAGCTTACAGCACCTGGTATTCCCAGGCGGTCTCCCATCCAGGTACTAACCAGGCCCGACCGTGCTTAGCTTCCGAGATCGGACGAGATCGGGCGTGTTCGCAGTGGTGTGGCCGTAAGCAATTGCTCCTGGCACCAGACAGGACTTTAAACAGGAGAAAGGATCATTTTTTTTACCCCAAATGAAAATAGATTACAGCACCTGGTATTCCCAGGCGGTCTCCCATCCAAGTACTAACCAGGCCCGACCATGCTTAGCTTCCGAGATCAGTCGTGTTCACGGCGGTGTGGCCGTAAGCAACTGCTCCTGGCACCAGACAGGACTTTAAACAGGAGAAAGGATGATTTTTTTTACCCCAAATGAAAATAGCTTACAGCACCTGGTATTCCCAGGCGGTCTCCCATCCAGGTACTAACCAGGCCCGACCGTGCTTAGCTTCCGAGATCAGACGATATCGGGCGTGTTTGCAGTGGTGTGGCCGTAAGCAATTGCTCCTGGCACCAGACAGGACTTTAAACAGGAGAAAGGATCTTTTTTTTTTTACCCCAAATGAAAATAGATTACAGCACCTGGTATTGCCAGGCGGTCTCCCATCCAAGTACTATCCAGGCCTGACCGTGCGTACCTTCCGAGATCAGACGAGATCGGGCGTGTTCACTGTGGTGTGGCCGTAAGCAATTGCTTCGGGCACCAGACAGGACTTTAAACAGGAGAAAGGATGATTTTTTTTACCCCAAATGAAAATAGCTTACAGCACCTGGTATTCCCAGGCGGTCTCCCATCCAGGTACTAACCAGGCCGACCGTGCTTAGCTTCCGAGATCAGACGAGATCGGGCGTGTTCGCAGTGGTGTTGCCGTGAGCAATTGCTCCTGGCACCAGACAGGACTTTAAACAGGAGAAAGGATGATTTTTTTTACCCCAAATGAAAATAGCTTACAGCACCTGGTATTCCCAGGCGGTCTCCCATCCAGGTACTAACCAGGCCCGACCGAGCTTAGCTTCCGAGATCAGACGAGATCGGGTGTGTTCGCAGTGGTGTGGCCGTAAGCAATTGCTCCTGGCACCAGACAGGACTTTAAACAGGAGAAAGGATAATTTTTTTTACCCCAAATGAAAATAGATTACAGCACCTGGTATTCCCAAGCGGTCTCCCATCCAAGTACTTACCAGGCCCGACCGTGCTTAGCTTCCGAGATCAGACGAGATCTGGCGTGTTCGCAGTGGTGTGGCCGTAAGCAATTACTCCTGGCACCAGACAGGACTTTAAACAGGAGAAAGGATGATTTTTTTTACCCCAAATGAAAATAGATTACAGCACCTGGTATTCCCAGGCGGTCTCCCATCCAAGTACTAACCAGGCCCGACCGTGCTCAGCTTCCGAGATCAGGCGAGATCGGGCGTGTTCACGGTGGTGTGGCTGTAAGCAATTACTCCTGGCACCAGACAGGACTTTAAACAGGAGAAAGGATGAATTTTTTTGCCCCAAATGAAAATAGCTTACAGCACCTGGTATTCCCAGGCGGTCTCCCATCCAGGTACTAACCAGGCCCGACCGAGCTTAGCTTCCGAGATCAGACGAGATCGGGTGTGTTCGCAGTGGTGTGGCCGTAAGCAAATGCTCCTGGCACCAGACAGGACTTTAAACAGGAGAAAGGATAATTTTTTTTACCCCAAATGAAAATAGATTACAGCACCTGGTATTCCCAAGCGGTCTCCCATCCAAGTACTAACCAGGCCCGACCGTGCTTAGCTTCCGAGATCAGACGAGATCTGGCGTGTTCTCAGTGGTGTGGCCGTAAGCAATTGCTCCTGGCACCAGACAGGACTTTAAACAGGAGAAAGGATCATTTTTTTTACCCCAAATGAAAATAGATTACAGCACCTGGTGTTCCCAGGCGGTCTCCCATCCAGGTACTAACCAGGCCCGACCGTGCTTAGCTTCCGAGATCAGACGAGATCGGGCGTGTTAACGGTGGTGTGGCCGTAAGCAATTGCTCCTGGCACCAGACAGGACTTTAAACAGGAGAAAGGATGATTTTTTTTACCCCAAATGAAAATAGATTACAGCACCTGGTATTCCCAGGCGGTCTCCCATCCAAGTACTAACCAGGCCCGACCGTGCTCAGCTTCCGAGATCAGACGAGATCGGTCGTGTTCACGGTGGTGTGGCCGTAAGCAACTGCTCCTGGCACCAGACAGGACTTTAAACAGGAGAAAGGATGATTTTTTTTACCCCAAATGAAAATAGCTTACAGCACCTGGTATTCCCAGGCGGTCTCCCATCCAGGTACTAACCAGGCCCGACCGTGCTTAGCTTCCGAGATCAGACGATATCGGGCGTGTTCGCAGTGGTGTGGCCGTAAGCAATTGCTCCTGGCACCAGACAGGACTTTAAACAGGAGAAAGGATGATTTTTTTTACCCCAAATGAAAATAGCTTACAGCACCTGGTATTCCCAGGCCGTCTCCCATCCAGGTACTAACCAGGCCCGACCGTGCTTAGCTTCCGAGATCAGACGAGATTGGGCGTGTTCGCAGTGGTGTGGCCGTAAGCAATTGCTCCTTGCACCAGACAGGACTTTAAACAGGAGAAAGGATCATTTTTTTTACCCCAAATGAAAATAGATTACAGCACCTGGTATTCCCAGGCTGTCTCCCATCCAAGTACTATCCAGGCCTGACCCTGCTTAGCTTCCGATATCAGACGAGATCGGGCTTGTTCACGGTGGTGTGGCCGTAAGCAATTGCTTCGGGCACCAGACAGGACTTTAAACAGGAGAAAGGATGATTTTTTTTACCCCAAATGAAAATAGCTTACAGCACCTGGTATTCCCAGGCGGTCTCCCATCCAGGTACTAACCAGGCCCGACCGTGCTTAGCTTCCGAGATCAGACGAGATCGTGCGTGTTCGCAGTGGTGTGGCCGTAAGCAATTGCTCCTGGCACCAGACAGGACTTTAAACAGGAGAAAGGATGATTTTTTTTACCCCAAATGAAAATAGATTACAGCACCTGGTATTCCCAGGCGGTTTCCCATCCAAGTACTAACCAGGCCCGACCGTGCTTAGCTTCCGAGATCAGACGAGATCGGGCGTGTTCACGGTGGTGTGGCCGTAAGCAATTACTCCTGGCACCAGACAGGACTTTAAACAGGAGAAAGGATGATTTTTTTTACCCCAAATGAAAATAGCTTACAGCACCTGGTATTCCCAGGCGGTCTCCCATCCAGGTACTAACCAGGCCCGACCGTGCTTAGCTTCCGAGATCAGACAAGATCGGGCGTGTTCGCAGTGGTGTGGCCGTAAGCAATTGCTCCTGGCACCAGACAGGACTTTAAACAGGAGAAAGGATCATTTTTTTTACCCCAAATGAAAATAGATCACAGCACCTGGTATTCCCAGGCGGTCCCCCATCCAAGTACTACCCAGGCCCGACCGTGCTTACCTTCCGAGATCAGACGAGATCGGGCGTGTTCACTGTGGTGTGGCCGTAAGCAATTGCTTCGGGCACCAGACAGGACTTTAAACAGGAGAAAGGATGATTTTTTTTACCCCAAATGAAAATAGATTACAACACCTGGTATTCCCAGGCGGTCTCCCATCCAAGTACTAACCAGGCCCGACCGTGCTTAGCTTCAGAGATCAGACGAGATCGGGCGTGTTCACGGTGGTGTGGCCGTAAGCAATTACTCCTGGCACCAGACAGGACTTTAAACAGGAGAAAGGATGATTTTTTTTACCCCAAATGAAAATAGCTTACAGCACCTGGTATTCCCAGGCGGTCTCCCATCCAGGTACTAACCAGGCCCGACCGTGCTTAGCTTCCGAGATCAGACGAGATCTGGCGTGTTCGCAGTGGTGTGGCCGTAAGCAATTGCTCCTGGCACCAGACAGGACTTTAAACAGGAGAAAGGATGATTTTTTTAAACGCAAATGAAAATAGCTTACAGCACCTGGTATTCCCAGGCGGTCTCCCATCCAGGTACTAACCAGGCCCGACC
>NC_140271.1:21460782-21465782 GCF_964030765.1 Micromesistius poutassou | reverse complement strand
AGCAATTGCTCCTGGCACCAGACAGGACTTTAAACAGGAGAAAGGATGATTTTTTTAAACGCAAATGAAAATAGCTTACAGCACCTGGTATTCCCAGGCGGTCTCCCATCCAGGTACTAACCAGGCCCGACCGAGCTTAGCTTCCGAGATCAGACGAGATCGGTCGTGTTCACGGTGGTGTGGCCGTAAGCAACTGCTCCTGGCACCAGACAGGACTTTAAACAGGAGAAAGGATGATTTTTTTTACCCCAAATGAAAATAGCTTACAGCACCTGGTATTCCCAGGCGGTCTCCCATCCAGGTACTAACCAGGCCCGACCGTGCTTAGCTTCCGAGATCAGACGAGATCTGGCGTGTTCGCAGTGGTGTGGCCGTAAGCAATTGCTCCTGGCACCAGACAGGACTTTAAACAGGAGAAAGGATGATTTTTTTTACCCCAAATGAAAATAGCTTACAGCACATGGTATTCCCAGGCGGTCTCCCATCCAGGTACTAACCAGGCCCGACCGAGCTTAGCTTCCGAGATCAGATGAGATCGGGTGTATTCGCAGTGGTGTGGCCGTAAGCAATTGCACCTGGCACCAGACAGGACTTTAAACAGGAGAAAGGATCATTTTTTTTACCCCAAATGAAAATAGATTACTGCACCTGGTATTCCCAGCCGGTCTCCCATCCAAGTACCATCCAGGCCTGACCCTGCTTAGCTTCCGATATCAGACGAGATCGGGCGTGTTCACGCTGGTGTGGCCGTAAGCAATTGCTTCGGGCACCAGACAGGACTTTAAACAGGAGAAAGGATGATTTTTTTTACCCCAAATGAAAATACCTTACAGCACCTGGTATTCCCAGGCGGTCTCCCATCCAGGTACTAACCAGGCCCGACCGTGCTTAGCTTCCGAGATCAGACAAGATCGGGCGTGTTCGCAGTGGTGTGGCCGTAAGCAATTGCTCCTGGCACCAGACAGGACTTTAAACAGGAGAAAGGATCATTTTTTTTACCCCAAATGAAAATAGATCACAGCACCTGGTATTCCCAGGCGGTCCCCCATCCAAGTACTACCCAGGCCCGACCGTGCTTACCTTCCGAGATCAGACGAGATCGGGCGTGTTCACTGTGGTGTGGCCGTAAGCAATTGCTTCGTGCACCAGACAGGACTTTAAACAGGAGAAAGGATGATTTTTTTTACCCCAAATGAAAATAGCTTACAGCACCTGGTATTCCCAGGCGGTCTCCCATCCAGGTACTAACCAGGCCCGACCGTGCTCAGCTTCCGAGATCAGACGAGATCGGGCGTGTTCACGGTGGTGTGGCCGTAAGCAATTACTCCTGGCACCAGACAGGACTTTAAACAGGAGAAAGGATGAATTTTTTTGCCCCAAATGAAAATAGCTCACAGCCCCTGTTATTCCCAGGCGGTCTCCCATCCAGGTACTAACCAGGCCGGACCGTGCTTAGCTTCCGAGATCAGACGAGATCGGGCGTGTTCGCAGTGGTGTGGCCGTAAGCAATTGCTCCTGGCACCAGACAGGACTTTAAACAGGAGAAAGGATCATTTTTTTTACCCCAAATGAAAATAGATTACAGCACCTGGTATTCCCAGGCGGTCTCCCATCCAAGTACTAACCAGGCCCGACCGTGCTTAGCTTCCGAGATCAGACGAGATCGGTCGTGTTCACGGCGGTGTGGCCGTAAGCAACTGCTCCTGGCACCAGACAGGACTTTAAACAGGAGAAAGGATGATTTTTTTTACCCCAAATGAAAATAGCTTACAGCACCTGGTATTCCCAGGCGGTCTCCCATCCAGGTACTAACCAGGCCCGACCGTGCTTAGCTTCCGAGATCAGACGATATCGGGCGTGTTTGCAGTGGTGTGGCCGTAAGCAATTGCTCCTGGCACCAGACAGGACTTTAAAGAGGAGAAAGGATAATTTTTTTTTACCCCAAATGAAAATAGATTACAGCACCTGGTATTGCCAGGCGGTCTCCCATCCAAGTACTATCCAGGCCTGACCGTGCGTACCTTCCGAGATCAGACGAGATCGGGCGTGTTCGCAGTGGTGTGGCCGTGAGCAATTGCTCCTGGCACCAGACAGGACTTTAAACAGGAGAAAGGATCATTTTTTTTACCCCAAATGAAAACAGATTACAGCACCTGGTATTCCCAGGCGGTCTCCCATCCAAGTACTATCCAGGCCTGACCGTGCTTACCTTCCGAGATCAGATGAGATCGTGCGTGTTCACTGTGGTGTGGCCGTAAGCAATTGCTTCGGGCACCAGACAGGACTTTAAACAGGAGAAAGGATGATTTTTTTTACCCCAAATGAAAATAGCTTACAGCACCTGGTATTCCCAGACGGTCTCCCATCCAGGTACTAACCAGGCCCAACCGTGCTTAGCTTCCGAGATCAGACGAGATCGTGCGTGTTCGCAGTGGTGTGGCCGTAAGCAATTGCTCCTGGCACCAGACAGGACTTTAAACAGGAGAAAGGATGATTTTTTTTACCCCAAATGAAAATAGATTACAGCACCTGGTATTCCCAGGCGGTCTCCCATCCAAGTACTAACCAGGCCCGACCGTGCTCAGCTTCCTAGATCAGACGAGATCTGGCGTGTTCACGGTGGTGTGGCCGTAAGCAATTACTCCTGGCACCAGACAGGACTTTAAACAGGAGAAAGGATGAATTTTTTTGCCCCAAATGAAAATAGCTTACAGCACCTGGTATTCCCAGGCGGTCTCCCATCCAGGTACTAACCAGGCCCGACCGTGCTTAGCTTCCGAGATCAGACGAGATCGGGCGTGTTCGCAGTGGTGTGGCCGTAAGCAATTGCTCCTGGCACCAGACAGGACTTTAAACAGGAGAAAGGATCATTTTTTTTACCCCAAATGAAAATAGATTACAGCACCTGGTATTCCCAGGCGGTCTCCCATCCAAGTACTAACCAGGCCCGACCGTGCTTAGCTTCCGAGATCAGACGAGATCGGTCGTGTTCACGGTGGTGTGGCCGTAAGCAACTACTCCTGGCACCAGACAGGACTTTAAACAGGAGAAAGGATGATTTTTTTTACCCCAAATGAAAATAGCTTACAGCACCTGGTATTCCCAGGCGGTCTCCCATCCAGGTACTAACCAGGCCCGACCGTGCTTAGCTTCCGAGATCAGACGATATCGGGCGTGTTCGCAGTGGTGTGGCCGTAAGCAATTGCTCCTGGCACCAGACAGGACTTTAAACAGGAGAAAGGATGATTTTTTTTACCCCAAATGAAAATAGCTTACAGCACCTGGTATTCCCAGGCGGTCTCCCATCCAGGTACTAACCAGGTCCGACCGTGCTTAGCTTCTGAGATCAGAGGAGATCGGGCGTGTTCGCAGTTGTGTGGCCGTAAGCAATTACTCCTGGCACCAGACAGGACTTTAAACAGGAGAAAGGATCATTTTTTTTTACCCCAAATGAAAATAGCTTACAGCACCTGGTATTCCCAGGCGGTCTCCCATCCAGGTACTAACAAGGGCCGACTGTGCTTAGCTTCCGAGATCAGACGAGATCGGGCGTGTTCACGGTGGTGTGGCCGTAAGCAATTGCTCCTGGCACCAGACAGGACTTTAAACAGGAGAAAGGATGATTTTTTTTACCCCAAATGAAAATAGCTAACAGCACCTGGTATTCCCAGGCGGTCTCACATCCAGGTACTAACCAGGCCCGACCGTGCTTAGCTTCCGAGATCAGACGAGATCGGGCGTATTCGCAGTGGTGTGGCCGTAAGCAATTGCTCCTGGCACCAGACAGGACTTTAAACAGGAGAAAGGATGATTTTTTTTACCCCAAATGAAAATAACTTACAGCACCTGGTATTCCCAGGCGGTCTCCCATCCAGGTACTAACCAGGCCCGACCGTGCTTAGCTTCCGAGATCAGACGAGATCGGGCGTGTTCGCAGTGGTGTGGCCGTAAGCAATTGCTCCTGGCACCAGACAGGACTTTAAACAGGAGAAAGGATAATTTTTTTTACCCCAAATGAAAACACAATTACAGCACCTGGTATTCCCAGGCTGTCTCCCATCCAAGTACTAACCAGGCCCGCCCGTGCTTAGCTTCCGAGATCAGACGAGATCGGGCGTGTTCACGGTGGTGTGGCCGTGAGCAATTGCTCCTGGCACCAGACAGGACTTTAAACAGGAGAAAGGATCATTTTTTTTACCCCAAATGAAAATAGATTACAGCACCTGGTATTCCCAGGCGGTCTCCCATCCAAGTACTAACCAGGCCCGACCGTGCTTAGCTTCCGAGATCAGACGAGATCGGGCGTGTTCACGGTGGTGTGGCCGTAAGCAATTGCTCCTGGCACCAGACAGGACTTTAAACAGGAGAAAGGATCATTTTTTTTACCCCAAATGAAAATAGATTATAGCACCTGGTATTCCCAGGCGGTCTCCCATCCAAGTACTATCCAGGCCCGACCGTGCTTAGCTTCCGAGATCAGACGAGATCGGGCGTGTTCACGGTGGTGTGGCCGTAAGCAATTGCTCCTGGCACCAGACAGGACTTTAAACAGGAGAAAGGATGATTTTTTTTACCCCAAATGAAAACAGCTTACAGCACCTGGTATTCCCAGGCGGTCTCCCATCCAGGTACTAACCAGGCCCCACCGTGCTTAGCTTCCGAGATCAAACGAGATCGGGCGTGTTCGCAGTGGTGTGGCCGTAAGCAATTGCTCCTGGCGCCAGACAGGACTTTAAACAGGAGAAAGGATCATTTTTTTTACCCCTAATGAAAATAGATTACAGCACCTGGTATTCCCAGGCGGTCTCCCATCCAAGTACTAACCAGGCCCGACCGTGCTTAGCTTCCGAGATCAGACAAGATCGGGCGTGTTCACGGTGGTGTGGCCGTAAGCAATTCCTCCTAGCACCAGACAGGACTTTAAACAGGAGAAAGGATCATTTTTTTTACCCCAAATGAAAATAGCTTACAGCACCTGGTATTCCCAGGCGGTCTCCCAT
>NC_140271.1:21448282-21455782 GCF_964030765.1 Micromesistius poutassou | reverse complement strand
ATTAAACAGGAGAAAGGATGATTTTTTTTACCCCAAATGAAAATAGCTTACAGCACCTGGTAATCCCAGGCGGTCTCCCATCCAAGAACTAACCAGGCCTGACCGTGCTTAGCTTCCGCGCTCCGACGAGATCGGGCCTGTTCACAGTGGTGTGGCCGTAAGCATTTTCTCCTGGCACCAGACAGGACTTTAAACATGAGAAAAGATGATTTTTTTTACCCCAAATGAAAATCTCTTACCGCACCTGGTATTCCCAGGCGGTCTCCCATCCAAGTACTAAACAGGCTCGACCATGCTTAGCTTCCGAGATCAGACGAGATTGGGCGTGTTCACGGTGTTGTGGCCGTAAGCAACTGCTCCTGGCACCAGACAGGACTTTAAACAGGAGAAAAGATGATTTTTTTTACCCCAAATGAAAATAACTTACTTCACCTGGTATTCCCAGGCGGTCTCCCGTCCAAGTACTAACCAGGCCCGACCGTGCTTAGCTTCCGAGATCAGAAGAGATCGGGCGTGTTCACGGTGGTGTGGCCGTAAGCAATTGCTCCTGGCACCAGACAGGACATTAAACAGGAGAAAGGATGATTTTTTTTACCCCAAATGAAAATAGATTACAGCACCTGGTATTCCCAGGCGGTCTCCCATCCAAATACTAACCAGGCCCGACCGTGCTTAGCTTCCGAGATCAGACGAGATCGGGCGTGTTCGCAGTGGTGTGGCCGTAAGAAATTGCTCCTGGGACCAGACAGAACTTTAAACAGGAGAAAGGATCATTTTTTTTACCCCAAATGAAAATAGATTACAGCACCTGGTATTCCCAGGCGGTCTCCCATCCAAGTACTAACCAGGCCCGACTGTGCTTAGCTTCCGAGATCAGACAAGATCGGGCGTGTTCGCAGTGGTGTGGCCGTAAGCAATTGCTCCTTGCACCAGACAGGACTTTAAACAGGAGAAAGGATCATTTTTTTTACCCCAAATGAAAACAGATTACAGCACCTGGTATTCCCAGGCGGTCTCCCATCCAGGTACTAACCAGGCCCGACCGTGCTTAGCTTCCGCGCTCCGACGAGTTCGGGCCTGTTCACAGTTGTGTGCCCGTAAGCATTTGCTCCTGGCACCAGACAGGACTTTAAACATGAGAAAGGATGATTTTTTTTTACCGCAAATGAAAATAGCTTATAGCACCTGGTATTCCCAGCCGGTCTCCCATCCAAGTACTAACCAGCACGACCATGCTTAGCTTCCAATATCAGACGAGATCGGGCGTGTTCACTGTGGTGTGGCCGTAAGCAATTGCTCCTGGCACCAGACAGGACTTTAAACAGGAGAAAGGATGATTTTTTTTTACCCCAAATGAAAATAGCTTACAGCACCTGGTATTCCCAGGCGGTCTCCCATCCAAGTACTAACCAGGCCCGACCGTGCTTAGCTTCCGAGATCCGACGAGATCGGGCGTGTTCGCAGTGGTGTGGCCGTAAGCAATTGCTCCTGGCACCAGACAGGACTTTAAACAGGAGAAAGGATCATTTTTTTTACCCCAAATGAAAATAGCTTACCGCACCTGGTATTCCCAGGCGGTCTCCCATCCAAGAACTAACCAGGCCTGACCGTGCTTAGCTTCCGCGCTCCGACGAGATCGGGCCTGTTCACAGTGGTGTGGCCGTAAGCATTTTCTCCTGGCACCAGACAGGACTTTAAACATGAGAAAAGATGATTTTTTTTACCCCAAATGAAAATCTCTTACCACACCTGGCATTCCCAGGCGGTCTCCCATCCAAGTACTAAACAGGCTCGACCATGCTTAGCTTCCGAGATCAGACGAGATTGGGCGTGTTCACGGTGTTGTGGCCGTAAGCAACTGCTCCTGGCACCAGACAGGACTTTAAACAGGAGAAAAGATGATTTTTTTTACCCCAAATGAAAATAACTTACTTCACCTGGTATTCCCAGGCGGTCTCCCGTCCAAGTACTAACCAGGCCCGACCGTGCTTAGCTTCGGCGATCAGACGAGATCGGGCGTGTTCACGGTGGTGTGGACGTAAGCAATTGCTCCTGGCACCAGACAGGACTTTAAACAGGAGAAAGGATGATTTTTTTTTACCCCAAATGAAAATAGCTTACAGCACCTGGTATTCCCAGGCGGTCTCCCATCCAAGTACTAACCAGGCCCGACCGTGCTTAGCTTCCGAGATCAGACGAGATCGGGCGTGTTCACGGTGGTGTGGCCGTAAGCAATTGCTCCTGGCACCAGAAAGGACTTTAAACAGGAGAAAGGATGATTTTTTTTACCCCAAATGAAAATAGCTTACAGCACCTGGTATTCCCAGGCGGTCTCCCATCCAAGTACTAACCAGGCCCGACCGTGCTTAGCTTCCGAGATCAGACGAGATCGGGCGTGTTCACGGTGGTGTGGCCGTAAGCAACTGCTCCTGGCACCAGACAGGACTTTAAACAGGAGAAAAGATGATTTTTTTTACCCCAAATGAAAATAACTTACTTCACCTGGTATTCCCAGGCGGTCTCCCGTCCAAGTACTAACCAGGCCCGACCGTGCTTAGCTTCTGCGATCAGACGAGATCGGGCGTGTTCACGGTGGTGTGGCCGTAAGCAATTGCTCCTGGCACCAGACAGGACTTTAAACAGGAGAAAGGATGATTTTTTTTTACCCCAAATGAAAATAGCTTACAGCACCTGGTATTCCTAGGCGTTCTCCCATCCAAGTACTAACCAGGCCCGACCGTGGTTAGCTTCCGAGATCAGACGAGATCGGGCGTATTCACGGTGGTTTGCCCGTTAGCAATTGCTCCTGGCACCAGACAGGACTTTAAACAGGAGAAAGGATCATTTTTTTTACCCCAAATGAAAGTAGCTTACAGCACCTGGTATTCCCACGCGGTCTCCCATCCAGGTACTAACCAGGCCCAACCGTGCTTAGCTTCCGAGATCAGTCGAGATCGGGCGTGTTCGCAGTGGTGTGGCCGTAAGCAATTGCTCCTGGCACCAGACAGGACTTTAAACAGGAGAAAGGATCATTTTTTTTACCCCAAATGAAAATAGCTTACAGCACCTGGTAATCCCAGGCGGTCTCCCATCCAAGAACTAACCAGGCCTGACCGTGCTTAGCTTCCACGCTCCGACGAGATCGGGCCTGTTCACAGTGGTGTGGCCGTAAGCATTTGCTCCTGGCACCAGACAGGACTTTAAACAGGAGAAAATATCATTTTTTTTACCCCAAATGAAAATAGATTACAGCACCTGGTATTCCCAGGCGGTCTCCCATCCAGGTACTAACCAGGCCCGACCGTGCTTAGCTTCCGAGATCAGACGAGATCGGGCGTGTTCGCAGTGGTGTGGCCGTAAGCAATTGCTCCTGGCACCAGACAGGACTTTAAACAGGAGAAAGGATCATTTTTTTTACCCCAAATGAAAATAGATTACAGCACCTGGTATTCCCAGGCGGTCTCCCATCCAAGTACTAACCAGGCCCGACCGTGCTTAGCTTCCGAGATCAGACGAGATCGGGCGTGTTCACGGTGGTGTGGCCGTAAGCAATTGCTCCTGGCACCAGACAGGACTTTAAACAGGAGAAAGGATGATTTTTTTTACCCCAAATGAAAATATCTTACAGCACCTGGTATTCCCAGGCGGTCTCCCATCCAGGTACTAACCAGGCCGGACCGTGCTTAGCTTCCGAGATCAGACGAGATCGGGCGTGTTCGCAGTGGTGTGGCCGTAAGCAATTGCTCCTGGCACCAGACAGGACTTTTAACAGGAGAAAGGATGATTTTTTTTACCCCAAATGAAAATAGCATACAGCACCTGGTATTCCCAGGTGGTCTCCGATCCAGGTACTAACCAGGCCCGACCTTGCTTAGCTTCCGAGATCAGACGAGATCGGGCGTGTTCGCAGTGGTGTGGCCGTAAGCAATTGCTCCTGGCACCAGACAGGACTTTAAACAGGAGAAAGGATGTTTTTCTTTGCTCCAAATGAAAATAGCTTACAGCACCTGGTATTCCCAGGCGGTCTCCCATCCAGGTACTAACCAGGCCCGACCGTGCTTAGCTTCCGAGATCAGAAGAGATCAGGCGTGTTCGCAGTGGTGTGGCCGTAAGCAATTACTCCTGGCACCAGACAGGACTATAAACAGGAGAAAGGATCATTTTTTTTACCCCAAATGAAAATAGATTACAGCACCTGGTATTCCCAGGCGGTCTCCCATCCAAGTACTAACCAGGCCCGACCGTGCTTAGCTTCCGAGATCAGACGAGATCGGGCGTGTTCACGGTGGTGTGGCCATAAGCAATTGCTCCTGGCACCAGACAGGACTTTAAACAGGAGAAAGGATGATTTTTTTTACCCCAAATGAAAATAGCTTACAGCACCTGGTATTCCCAGGCGGTATCCCATCCAGGTACTAACCAGGCCCAACCGTGCTTAGCTTCCGAGATCAGACGAGATCGGGCGTGTTCGCAGTGGTGTGGCCGTAAGCAATTGCTCCTGGCACCAGACAGGACTTTAAACAGGAGAAAGGATGATTTTTTTTACCCCAAATGAAAATAGCTTACAGCACCTGGTTTTCCCAGGCGGTCTCCCATCCAGGTACTAACCAGGCCCGACCGTGCTTAGCTTCCGATATCAGACGAGATCGGGCGTGTTCGCAGTGGTGTGGCCGTAAGCAATTGCTCTTGGCACCAGACAGGACTTTAAACAGGAGAAAGGATAATTTTTTTTACCCCAAATGAAAATAGATTACAGCACCTGGTATTCCCAGGCGGTCTCCCATCCAAGTACTAACCAGGCCCGACCGTGCTTAGCTTCCGAGATCAGACGAGATCGGGCGTGTTCACGGTGGTGTGGCCATAAGCAATTAATCCTGGCACCAGACAGGACTTTAAACAGGAGAAAGGATGATTTTTTTTACCCCAAAAGAAAATAGCTTACAGCACCTGGTATTCCCAGGCGGTCTCCCATCCAGGTACTAACCAGGCCGGACCGTGCTTAGCTTCCGAGATCAGACGAGATCGGGCGTGTTCGCAGTGGTGTGGCCGTAAGCAATTGCTCCTGGCACCAGACAGGACTTTAAACAGGAGAAAGGATGATTTTTTTTACCCCAAATGAAAATAGCATACTGCACCTGGTATTCCCAGGCGGTCTCCCATCCAGGTACTAACCAGGCCCGACCTTGCTTAGCTTCCGAGATCAGACGAGATCGGGCGTGTTCGCAGTGGTGTGGCCGTAAGCAATTGCTCCTGGCACCAGACAGGACTTTAAACAGGAGAAAGGATCATTTTTTTTACCACAAATGAAAATAGATTACAGCACCTGGTATTCCCAGGCGGTCTCCCATCCAAGTACTAACCAGGCCCGACCGTGCTTAGCTTCCGAGATCAGACGAGATCGGGCGTGTTCACGGTGGTGTGGCCGTAAGCAATTGCTCCTGGCACCAGACAGGACTTTAAACAGGAGAAAGGATGATTTTTTTTACCCCAAATGAAAATAGCTTACAGCACCTGGTATTCCCAGGCGGTCTCCCATCCAGGTACTAACCAGGCCCGACCGTGCTTAGCTTCTGAGATCCGACGAGATCGGGCGTGTTCGCAGTGGTGTGGCCGTAAGCAATTGCTCCTGGCACCAGACAGGACTTTAAACAGGAGAAAGGATGATTTTTTTTGCTCCAAATGAAAATAGCTTACAGCACCTGGTATTCCCAGGCGGTCTCCCATCCAAGTACTAACCAGGCCCGACTGTGCTTAGCTTCCGAGATCAGACGAGAACGGGCGTGTTCACGGTGGTGTGGCCGTAAGCAATTTCTCCTGGCACCAGACAGGACTTTAAACAGGAGAAAGGATGATTTTTTTTACCCCAAATGAAAATAGCTTACAGCACCTGGTATTCCCAGGCATTCTCCCATCCAGGTACTAACCAGGCCCGACCGTGCTTAGCTTCCGAGATCAGACGAGATCGGGCGTGTTCGCAGTGGTGTGGCCGTAAGCAATTGCTCCTGGCACCAGACAGGACTTTAAACAGGTGAAAGGATCATTTTTTTTACCCCAAATGAAAATATCTCACAGCACCTGGTATTCCCAGGCGGTCTCCCATCCAGGTACTAACCAGGCCGGACCGTGCTTAGCTTCCGAGATCAGACGAGATCGGGCGTGTTCGCAGTGGTGTGGCCGTAAGCAATTCCTCCTGGCACCAGACAGGACTTTAAACAGGAGAAAGGATGATTTTTTTTACCCCAAATGAAAATAGCATACAGCACCTGGTATTCCCAGGTGGTCTCCGATCCAGGTACTAACCAGGCCCGACCTTGCTTAGCTTCCGAGATCAGACGAGATCGGGCGTGTTCGCAGTGGTGTGGCCGTAAGCAATTGCTCCTGGCACCAGACAGGACTTTCAACAGGAGAAAGGATGATTTTTTTTGCTCCAAATGAAAATAGCTTACAGCACCTGGTATTCCCAGGCGGTCTCCCATCCAGGTACTAACCAGGCCGACCGTGCTTAGCTTCCGAGATCAGAAGAGATCAGGCGTGTTCGCAGTGGTGTGGCCGTAAGCAATTAATCCTGGCACCAGACAGGACTTTAAACAGGAGAAAGGATCATTTTTTTTACCCCAAATGAAAAAAGATTACAGCACCTGGTATTCCCAGGCGGTCTCCCATCCAAGTACTAACCGGGCCCGACCGTGCTTAGCTTCCGAGATCAGACGAGATCGGGCGTGTTCACGGTGGTGTGGCCGTAAGCAATTGCTCCTGGCACCAGACAGGACTTTAAACAGGAGAAAGGATGATTTTTTTTACCCCAAATGAAAATATCTTACAGCACCTGGTATTCCCAGGCGGTCTCCCAACCAGGTACTAACCAGGCCGGACCGTGCTTAGCTTCCGAGATCAGACGAGATCGGGCGTGTTCGCAGTGGTGTGGCCGTAAGCAATTGCTCCTGGCACCAGACAGGACTTTAAACAGGAGAAAGGATGATTTTTTTTACCCCAAATGAAAATAGCATACAGCACCTGGTATTCCCAGGTGGTCTCCGATCCAGGTACTAACCAGGCCCGACCTTGCTTAGCTTCCGAGATCAGACGAGATCGGGCGTGTTCGCAGTGGTGTGGCCGTAAGCAATTGCTCCTGGCACCAGACAGGACTTTAAACAGGAGAAAGGATGATTTTTTTTACCCCAAATGAAAATAGCTTACAGCACCTGGTATTCCCAGGCATTCTCCCATCCAGGTACTAACCAGGCCCGACCGTGCTTAGCTTCCGAGATCAGACGAGATCGGGCGTGTTCGCAGTGGTGTGGCCGTAAGCAATTGCTCCTGGCACCAGACAGGACTTTAAACAGGTGAAAGGATCATTTTTTTTACCCCAAATGAAAATAGAATACAGCACCTGGTAATCCCAGGCGGTCTCCCATCCAAGTACTAACCAGGCCCGACCGTGCTTAGCTTCCGAGATCAGACGAGATCGGGCGTGTTCACGGTGGTGTGGCCGTAAGCAAT
>NC_140271.1:21398282-21443282 GCF_964030765.1 Micromesistius poutassou | reverse complement strand
CTAACCAGGCCCGACCGTGATTAGCTTCCGAGATCAGACGAGATCGGGCGTGTTCGCAGTGGTGTGGCCGTAAGCAATTGCTCCTGGCACCAGACAGGACTTTAAACAGGAGAAAGGATCATTTTTTTACCCCAAATGAAAATGGCTTACGGCACCTGGTATTCTCAGTCGGTCTCCCATCCAGGTACTAACCAGGCCCGACCGTGCTTAGCTTCCGAGATCAAACGAGATCGGGCGTGTTCGCAGTGGTGTGCCCGTAAGCAATTGCTCCTGGCACCAGACAGGACTTTAAACAGGAGAAAGGATCATTTTTTTTACCCCAAATAAAAATAGATTACAGCACCTGGTATTCCCAGGCGGTCTCCCATCCAAGTACTAACCAGCCCCGACCGTGCTTAGCTTCCGAGATCAGACGAGATCGGGCGTGTTCCCGGTGGTGTGGCCGTAAGCAATTGCTCCGGGCACCAGACAGGACTTTAAACAGGAGAAAGGATGATTTTTTTTACCCCAATTGAAAATAGCTTACAGCACCTGGTATTCCCAGGCGGTCTCCCATCCAGGAACTAACCAGGCACGACCGTGCTTAGCTTCCGAGATCAGACGAGATCGGGCGTGTTCGCAGTGGTGTGGCCGTAAGCAATTGCTCCTAGCACCAGACAGGACTTTAAACAGGAGAAAGGATCATTTTTTTTACCCCAAATGAAAATAGATTACAGCACCTGGTATTCCCAGGCAGTCTCCCATCAAAGTACTAACCAGGCCCGACCGTGCTTAGCTTCCGAGATCAGACGAGATTGGGCGTGTTCACGGTGGTGTGGCCGTAAGCAATTGCTCCTGGCACCAGACAGGACTTTAAACAGGAGAAAGGATGATTTTTTTTACCCCAAATGAAAATAGCTTACAGGACCTGGTATTCCCAGGCGGTCTCCCATCCAGGTACTAACCAGGCCCGACCGTGCTTAGCTTCCGAGATCAGACGAGATCGGGCGTGTTCGCAGTGGTGTGGCCGTAAGCAATTGCTCCTGGCACCAGACAGGACTTTAAACAGGTGAAAGGATCATTTTTTTTACCCCAAATGAAAATAGATTACAGTACCTGGTATTCCCAGGCGGTCTCCCATCCAAGTACTAACCAGGCCTGACCATGCTTAGCTTCCGAGATCAGACGAGATCGGGCGTGTTCACGGTGGTGTGGCCGTAAGCATTTGCTCCTGGCACCAGACAGGACTTTAAACAGGAGAAAGGATCATTTTTTTTACCCCAAATGGAAATAGATTACAGCACCTGGTATACCCAGGCGGTCTCCCATCCAAGTACTAACCAGGCCCGACCGTGCTTAGCTTCCGAGATCAGACGAGATCTGGTGTGTTCACGGTGGTGTGGCAGTAAGCAATTGCTCCTGGCACCAGACAGGACTTTAAACAGGAGAAAGGATGATTTTTTTTAACCCAAATGAAAACAGCTTACAGCACCTGGTATTCCCAGGCGGTCTCCCATCCAGGTACTAACCAGGCCCGACCGTGCTTAGCTTCCGAGATCAGACGAGATCGGGCGTGTTCGCAGTGGTGTGGCCGTAAGCAATTGATCCTGGCACCAGACAGGACTTTAAACAGGTGAAAGGATCATTTTTTTTACCCCAAATGAAAATAGATTACAGTACCTGGTATTCCCAGGCGGTCTCCCATCCAAGTACTAACCAGGCCTGACCATGCTTAGCTTCCGAGATCAGACGAGATCGGGCGTGTTCACGGAGGTGTGGCAGTAAGCAATTGCTCAAGGCACCAGACAGGACTTTAAACAGGAGAAAGGATGATTTTTTTTACCCCAAATGAAAATAGCTTACAGCACCTGGTATTCCCAGGCGGTCTCCCATCCAGGTACTAACCAGGCCCGACCGTGCTGAGCTTCCGAGATCAGGCGGGTTCGCAGTGGTGTGGCCGTAAGCAATTGCTCCTGGCACCAGACAGGACTTTAAACAGGAGAAAGGATGATTTTTTTTACCCCAAATGAAAATAGATTACAGCACCTGGTATTCCCAGGCGGTCTCCCATCCAAGTACTAACCAGGCCTGAACGTGCTTAGCTTCCGAGATCAGACGAGATCGGGCGTGTTCACGGTGGTGTGGCCGTAAGCAATTGCTCCGGGCACCAGACAGGACTTTAAACAGGAGAAAGGATGATTTTTTTTACCCCAAATGAAAATAGCTTACAGCACCTGGTATTCCCAGGCGGTCTCCCATCCAGGTACTAACCAGTCCCGACCGTGCTTAGCTTCCGAGATCAGACGAGATCGGGCGTGTTCCCGTTGGTGTGGCCGTAAGCAATTGCTCCGGGCACCAGACAGGACTTTAAACAGGAGAAAGGATGATTTTTTTTACCCCAAATGAAAATAGCTTACAGCACCTGCTATTCCCATGCGGTCTCCCATCCAGGTACTAACCAGACCCGACCGTGCTTAGCTTCCGAGATCAGACGAGATCGGGCGTGTTCGCAGTGGTGTGGCCGTAAGCAATTGCTCCTGGCACCAGACAGGACTTTAAACAGGAGAAAGGATCATTTTTTTTACCCCAAATGAAAATAGATTACAGCACTGGTATTCCCAGGCGGTCTCCCATCCAAGTACTAACCATGCCCGACCGTGCTTAGCTTCCGAGATCAGACGAGATCGGCCGTGTTCCCGGTGGTGTGGCCGTAAGCAATTGTTCCTGGCACCAGACAGGACTTTAAACAGGAGAAAGGATGATTTTTTTTACCCCAAATGAAAATAGCTTACAGCACCTGGTATTCCCAGGCGGTCTCCCATCCAGGTACTAACCAGGCCCGACCGTGCTTAGCTTGCGAGATCAGACGAGATCGGGCGTGTTCGCAGTGGTGTGGCCGTAAGCAATTGCTCCTAGCACCAGACAGGACTTTAAACAGGAGAAAGGATCATTTTTTTTACCCCAAATGAAAATAGATTACAGCACCTGGTAATCCCAGGCGGTCTCCCATCCAAGTACTAACCAAGCCCGACCGTGCTTAGCTTCCGAGATCAGACGAGATCGGGCGTGTTCACGGTGGTGTGGCCGTAAGCAATTGCTCTTGGCACCAGACAGGACTTTAAACAGGAGAAAGGATGATTCTTTTTACCCCAAATGAAAATAGCTTACAGCACCTGGTATTCCCAGGCGGTCTCCCATCCAGGTAATAACCAGGCCCGACCGTGCTTCGCTTCCGAGATCAGACGAGATCGGGCGTGTTCGCAGTGGTGTGGCCGTAAGCAATTGCTCCTGGCACCAGACAGGACTTTAAACAGGAGAAAGGATGATTTTTTTTACCCCAGATGAAAATAGCTTACAGCACCTGGTATTCCCAGGCGGTCTCCCATCCAGGTACTAACCAGGCCCGACCGTGCTTAGCTTCCGAGATCAGACGAGATCGGGCGTGTTCGCAGTGGTGTGGCCGTAAGCAATTGCTCCTGGCACCAGACAGGACTTTAAACAGGAGAAAGGATCATTTTTTTTACCCCAAATGAAAATAGATTACAGCACCTGGTATTCCCAGGCGGTCTCCCATCCAAGTACTAACCAGGCCCGACCGTGCTTAGCTTCCGAGATCAGACGAGATCGGGCGTGTTCACGGTGGTGTGGCCGTAAGCAATTGCTCTTGGCACCAGACAGGACTTTAAACAGGAGAAAGGATGATTTTTTTTACCCCAAATGAAAATAGCTTACAGCACCTGGTATTCCCAGGCGGTCTCCCATCCAGGTAATAACCAGGCCCGACCGTGCTTCGCTTCCGAGATCAGACGAGATCGGGCGTGTTCGCAGTGGTGTGGCCGTAAGCAATTGCTCCTGGCACCAGACAGGACTTTAAACAGGAGAAAGGATGATTTTTTTTACCCCAGATGAAAATAGCTTACAGCACCTGGTATTCCCAGGCGGTCTCCCATCCAGATACTAACCAGGCCCGACCATGCTTAGCTTCCGAGATCAGTCGAGATCGGGCGTGTTCGCAGTGGTGTGGCCGTAAGCAATTGCTCCTGGCACCAGACAGGACTTTAAACAGGAGAAAGGATCATTTTTTTTTACCCCAAATGAAAAAAGCTTACAGCACCTGGTATTCCCAGGCGGTCTCCCATCCAAGTACTAACCAGGCCCGACCGTGCTTAGCTTCCGAGATCAGACGAGATCCGGCGTGTTCACGGTGGTGTGGCCGTAAGCAATTACTCCTGGCGCCAGACAGGACTTTAAACAGGAGAAAGGATGATTTTTTTTACCCCAAATGAAAATAGATTACAGCACCTGGTATTCCCAGGCGGTCTCCCATCCAAGTACTAACCAGGCCTGAACGTGCTTAGCTTCCGAGATCAGACGAGATCGGGCGTGTTCACGGTGGTGTGGCCGTAAGCAATTGCTCCGGGCACCAGACAGGACTTTAAACAGGAGAAAGGATGATTTTTTTTACCCCAAATGAAAATAGCTTACAGCACCTGGTATTCCCAGGCGGTCTCCCATCCAGGTACTAACCAGTCCCGACCGTGCTTAGCTTCCGAGATCAGACGAGATCGGGCGTGTTCCCGGTGGTGTGGCCGTAAGCAATTGCTCCGGGCACCAGACAGGACTTTAAACAGGAGAAAGGATGATTTTTTTTACCCCAAATGAAAATAGCTTACAGCACCTGCTATTCCCATGCGGTCTCCCATCCAGGTACTAACCAGACCCGACCGTGCTTAGCTTCCGAGATCAGACGAGATCGGGCGTGTTCGCAGTGGTGTGGCCGTAAGCAATTGCTCCTGGCACCAGACAGGACTTTAAACAGGAGAAAGGATCATTTTTTTTACCCCAAATGAAAATAGATTACAGCACTGGTATTCCCAGGCGGTCTCCCATCCAAGTACTAACCATGCCCGACCGTGCTTAGCTTCCGAGATCAGACGAGATCGGCCGTGTTCCCGGTGGTGTGGCCGTAAGCAATTGTTCCTGGCACCAGACAGGACTTTAAACAGGAGAAAGGATGATTTTTTTTACCCCAAATGAAAATAGCTTACAGCACCTGGTATTCCCAGGCGGTCTCCCATCCAGGTACTAACCAGGCCCGACCGTGCTTAGCTTCCGAGATCAGACGAGATCGGGCGTGTTCGCAGTGGTGTGGCCGTAAGCAATTGCTCCTAGCACCAGACAGGACTTTAAACAGGAGAAAGGATCATTTTTTTTACCCCAAATGAAAATAGATTACAGCACCTGGTAATCCCAGGCGGTCTCCCATCCAAGTACTAACCAAGCCCGACCGTGCTTAGCTTCCGAGATCAGACGAGATCGGGCGTGTTCACGGTGGTGTGGCCGTAAGCAATTGCTCTTGGCACCAGACAGGACTTTAAACAGGAGAAAGGATGATTCTTTTTACCCCAAATGAAAATAGCTTACAGCACCTGGTATTCCCAGGCGGTCTCCCATCCAGGTAATAACCAGGCCCGACCGTGCTTCGCTTCCGAGATCAGACGAGATCGGGCGTGTTCGCAGTGGTGTGGCCGTAAGCAATTGCTCCTGGCACCAGACAGGACTTTAAACAGGAGAAAGGATGATTTTTTTTACCCCAGATGAAAATAGCTTACAGCACCTGGTATTCCCAGGCGGTCTCCCATCCAGGTACTAACCAGGCCCGACCGTGCTTAGCTTCCGAGATCAGACGAGATCGGGCGTGTTCGCAGTGGTGTGGCCGTAAGCAATTGCTCCTGGCACCAGACAGGACTTTAAACAGGAGAAAGGATCATTTTTTTTACCCCAAATGAAAATAGATTACAGCACCTGGTATTCCCAGGCGGTCTCCCATCCAAGTACTAACCAGGCCCGACCGTGCTTAGCTTCCGAGATCAGACGAGATCGGGCGTGTTCACGGTGGTGTGGCCGTAAGCAATTGCTCTTGGCACCAGACAGGACTTTAAACAGGAGAAAGGATGATTTTTTTTACCCCAAATGAAAATAGCTTACAGCACCTGGTATTCCCAGGCGGTCTCCCATCCAGGTAATAACCAGGCCCGACCGTGCTTCGCTTCCGAGATCAGACGAGATCGGGCGTGTTCGCAGTGGTGTGGCCGTAAGCAATTGCTCCTGGCACCAGACAGGACTTTAAACAGGAGAAAGGATGATTTTTTTTACCCCAGATGAAAATAGCTTACAGCACCTGGTATTCCCAGGCGGTCTCCCATCCAGATACTAACCAGGCCCGACCATGCTTAGCTTCCGAGATCAGTCGAGATCGGGCGTGTTCGCAGTGGTGTGGCCGTAAGCAATTGCTCCTGGCACCAGACAGGACTTTAAACAGGAGAAAGGATCATTTTTTTTTACCCCAAATGAAAAAAGCTTACAGCACCTGGTATTCCCAGGCGGTCTCCCATCCAAGTACTAACCAGGCCCGACCGTGCTTAGCTTCCGAGATCAGACGAGATCCGGCGTGTTCACGGTGGTGTGGCCGTAAGCAATTACTCCTGGCGCCAGACAGGACTTTAAACAGGATAAAGGATGATTTTTTTTACCCCAAATGAAAATAGCTTACAGCACCTAGTATTCCCAGGCGGTCTCCCATCGAGGTACTAACCAGGCCCGACCGTGCTTAGCTTCCGAGATCAGACGAGATCGGGCGTGTTCGCAGTGGTGTGGCCGTAAGCAATTACTCCTGGCACCAGACAGGACTTTAAACAGGAGAAAGGATGATTTTTTTTACCCCAAATGAATACAGCACCTGGTATTCCCAGGCGGTCTCCCATCCAGGTACTAACCAGGCCCGACCGTGCTTAGCTTCCGAGATCAGACGAGATCGGGCGTGTTCGCAGTGGTGTGGCCGTAAGCAATTGCTCCTGGCACCAGACAGGACTTTAAACAGGAGAAAGGATCATTTTTTTTACCCCAAATGAAAATAGATTACAGCACCTGGTATTCCCAGGCGGTCTCCCATCCAAGTACTAACCAGGCCCGACCGTGCTTAGCTTCCGAGATCAGACGAGATCGGGCGTGTTCACGGTGGTGTGGCCGTAAGCAATTGCTCTTGGCACCAGACAGGACTTTAAACAGGAGAAAGGATGATTTTTTTTACCCCAAATGAAAATAGCTTACAGCACCTGGTATTCCCAGGCGGTCTCCCATCCAGGTAATAACCAGGCCCGACCGTGCTTCGCTTCCGAGATCAGACGAGATCGGGCGTGTTCGCAGTGGTGTGGCCGTAAGCAATTGCTCCTGGCACCAGACAGGACTTTAAACAGGAGAAAGGATGATTTTTTTTACCCCAGATGAAAATAGCTTACAGCACCTGGTATTCCCAGGCGGTCTCCCATCCAGATACTAACCAGGCCCGACCATGCTTAGCTTCCGAGATCAGTCGAGATCGGGCGTGTTCGCAGTGGTGTGGCCGTAAGCAATTGCTCCTGGCACCAGACAGGACTTTAAACAGGAGAAAGGATCATTTTTTTTTACCCCAAATGAAAAAAGCTTACAGCACCTGGTATTCCCAGGCGGTCTCCCATCCAAGTACTAACCAGGCCCGACCGTGCTTAGCTTCCGAGATCAGACGAGATCCGGCGTGTTCACGGTGGTGTGGCCGTAAGCAATTACTCCTGGCGCCAGACAGGACTTTAAACAGGATAAAGGATGATTTTTTTTACCCCAAATGAAAATAGCTTACAGCACCTAGTATTCCCAGGCGGTCTCCCATCGAGGTACTAACCAGGCCCGACCGTGCTTAGCTTCCGAGATCAGACGAGATCGGGCGTGTTCGCAGTGGTGTGGCCGTAAGCAATTACTCCTGGCACCAGACAGGACTTTAAACAGGAGAAAGGATGATTTTTTTTACCCCAAATGAATACAGCACCTGGTATTCCCAGGCGGTCTCCCATCCAGGTACTAACCAGCCCCGACCGTGCTTAGCTTTCGAAATCAGACGAGATCTGGCGTGTTCACGGTGGTGTGGCCGTAAGCAATTGCTCCTGGCAACAGACAGGACTTTAAACAGGAGAAAGGATCATTTTTTTTACCCCAAATGAAAATAGATTACAGCACCTGGTATTCCCAGGAGGTCTCCCATCCAAGTACTAACCAGGCCCGACCGTGCTTAGCTTCCGAGATCAGACGAGATCGGGCGTGTTCGCAGTGGTGTGGCCGTAAGCAATTGCTCCTGGCACCAGACAGGACTTTAAACAGGAGAAAGGATCATTTTTTTTACCCCAAATGAAAATAGATTACAGCACCTGGTATTCCCAGGCGGTCTCCCATCCAGGTACTAACCAGGCCCGACCGTGCTTAGCTTCCGAGATCAGACGAGATCGGGCGTGTTCGCAGTGGTGTGGCCGTAAGCAATTGCTCCTGGCACCAGACAGGACTTTAAACAGGAGAAAGGATCATTTTTTTTACCCCAAATGAAAATTGATTACAGCACATGGTATTCCCAGGTGGTCTCCCATCCAAGTACTAACCAGGCCCGACCGTGCTTAGGTTCCGAGATCAGACGAGATCGGGCGTGTTCCCGGTGGTGTGGCCGTAAGCAAATGCTCCTGGCACCAGACAGGACTTTAAACAGGAGAAAGGATGATTTTTTTTACCCCAAATGAAAATAGCTTAAAGCACCTAGTATTCCCAGGCGGTCTCCCACCCAGGTACTAACCAGGCCCGACCGTGCTTAGCTTCCGAGATCAGACGAGATCGAGCGTGTTCCCGGTGGTGTGGCCGTAAGCAATTGCTCCTGGCACCAGACAGGACTTTAAACAGGAGAAAGGATGATTTTTTTTACCCCAAATGAAAATAGCTTACAGCACCTGGTATTCCCAGGCGGTCTCCCATCCAGGTACTAACCAGGCCCGACCGTGCTTAGCTTCCGAGATCAGACGAGATCGGGCGTGTTCGCAGTGGTGTGGCCGTAAGCAATTGCTCCTGGCACCAGACAGGACTTTAAACAGGAGAAAGGATCATTTTTTTTACCCCAAATGAAAATTGATTACAGCACATGGTATTCCCAGGTGGTCTCCCATCCAAGTACTAACCAGGCCCGACCGTGCTTAGGTTCCGAGATCAGACGAGATCGGGCGTGTTCCCGGTGGTGTGGCCGTAAGCAAATGCTCCTGGCACCAGACAGGACTTTAAACAGGAGAAAGGATGATTTTTTTTACCCCAAATGAAAATAGCTTAAAGCACCTAGTATTCCCAGGCGGTCTCCCACCCAGGTACTAACCAGGCCCGACCGTGCTTAGCTTCCGAGATCAGACGAGATCGAGCGTGTTCCCGGTGGTGTGGCCGTAAGCAATTGCTCCTGGCACCAGACAGGACTTTAAACAGGAGAAAGGATGATTTTTTTTACCCCAAATGAAAATAGCTTACAGCACCTGGTATTCCCAGGCGGTCTCCCATCCAGGTACTAACCAGGCCCGACCGTGCTTAGCTTCCGAGATCAGACGAGATCGGGCGTGCTCGCAGTGGTGTGGCCATAAGCAATTACTCCTGGCACCAGACAGGACTTTAAACAGGAGAAAGGATCATTTTTTTTACCCCAAATGAAAATAGATTACAGCACATGGTATTCCCAGGCGGTCTCCCATCCAAGTACTAACCAGGCCCGACCGTGCTTAGGTTCCGAGATCAGACGAGATCGGGCGTGTTCCCGGTGGTGTGGCCGTAAGCAAATGCTCCTGGCACCAGACAGGACTTTAAACAGGGGAAAGGATGATTATTTTTTTACCCCAAATGAAAATAGCTTAAAGCACCTGGTATTCCCAGGCGGTCTCCCATCCAGGTACTAACCAGGCCCGACCGTGCTTAGCTTCCGAGATCAGACGAGATCGGGCGTGTTCCCGGTGGTGTGGCCGTAAGCAATTGCTCCTGGCACCAGACAGGACTTTAAACAGGAGAAAGGATGATTTTTTTTACCCCAAATGAAAATAGCTTACAGCACCTGGTATTCCCAGGCGGTCTCCCATCCAGGTACTAACCAGGCCCGACCGTGCTTAGCTTCCGAGATCAGACGAGATCGGGCGTGTTCGCAGTGGTGTGGCCGTAAGCAATTGCTCCTGGCACCAGACAGGACTTTAAACAGGAGAAAGGATCATTTTTTTTACCCCAAATGAATACAGCACCTGGTATTCCCAGGCGGTCTCCCATCCAGGTACTAACCAGGCCCGACCGTGCTTAGCTTCCGAAATCAGACGAGATCGGGCGTGTTCACGGTGGTGTGGCCGTAAGCAATTGCTTCTGGCACCAGACAGGACTTTAAACAGGAGAAAGGATCATTTTTTTTTACCCCAAATGAAAATACATTACAGCACCTGGTATTCCCAGGCGGTCTCCCATCCAAGTACTAACCAGGCCCGACCGTGCTCAGCTTCCGAGATCAGACGAGATCGGGCGTGTTCGCAGTGGTGTGGCCGTAAGCAATTGCTCCTGGCACCAGACAGGTCTTTAAACAGGAGAAAGGATCATTTTTTTTACCCCAAATGAAAATAGATTACAGCACCTGGTATTCCCAGGCGGTCTCCCATCCAGGTACTAACCAAGCCCGACCGTGCTTAGCTTCCGAGATCAGACGAGATCGGGCGTGTTCGCAGTGGTGTGGCCGTAAGCAATTGCTCCTGGCACCAGACAGGACTTTAAACAGGAGAAAGGATCATTTTTTTTACCCCAAATGAAAATAGATTACAGCACCTGGTATTCCCAGGCGGTCTCCCATCCAAGTACTAACCAGGCCCGTCCGTGCTTAGCTTCCGAGATCAGACGAGATCGGGCGTGTTCACGGTGGTGTGGCCGTAATCAATTGCTCCTGGCACCAGACAGGACTTTAAACAGGAGAAAGGATGATTTTTTTTACCCCAAATGAAAATAGCTTACAGCACCTGGTATTCCCAGGCGGTCTCCCATCCAGGTACTAACCAGGCCCGACCGTGCTTAGCTTCCGAGATCAGACGAGATCGGGCGTGTTCGCAGTGGTGTGGCCGTAAGCAATTGCTCCTGGCACCAGACAGGACTTTAAACAGGAGAAAGGATCATTTTTTTTACCCCAAATGAATACAGCACCTGGTATTCCCAGGCGGTCTCCCATCCAAGTACTAACCAGGCCCGTCCGTGCTTAGCTTCCGAGATCAGACGAGATCGGGCGTGTTCACGGTGGTGTGGCCGTAATCAATTGCTCCTGGCACCAGACAGGACTTTAAACAGGAGAAAGGATGATTTTTTTTACCCCAAATGAAAATAGCTTACAGCACCTGGTATTCCCAGGCGGTCTCCCATCCAGGTACTAACCAGGCCCGACCGTGCTTAGCTTCCGAGATCAGACGAGATCGGGCGTGTTCGCAGTGGTGTGGCCGTAAGCAATTACTCCTGGCACCAGACAGGACTTTAAACAGGAGAAAGGATCATTTTTTTTACCCCAAATGAATACAGCACCTGGTATTCCCAGGCGGTCTCCCATCCAGGTACTAACCAGGCCCGACCGTGCTTAGCTTCCGAAATCAGACGAGATCGGGCGTGTTCACGGTGGTGTGGCCGTTAGCAATTGCTTCTGGCACCAGACAGGACTTTAAACAGGAGAAAGGATCATTTTTTTTTACCCCAAATGAAAATAGATTACAGCACCTGGTATTCCCAGGCGGTCTCCCATCCAAGTACTAACCAGGCCCGACCGTGCTTAGCTTCCGAGGTCAGACGAGATCGGGCGTGTTCGCAGTGGTGTGGCCGTAAGCAATTGCTCCTGGCACCAGACAGGACTTTAAACAGGAGAAAGGATCATTTTTTTTACCCCAAATGAAAATAGATTACAGCACCTGGTATTCCCAGGCGGTCTCCCCTCCAAGTACTAACCAGGCCCGACCGTGCTTAGCTTCCGAGATCAGACGAGATCGGGCGTGTTCGCAGTGGTGTGGCCGTAAGGAATTGCTCCTGGCACCAGACAGGACTTTAAACAGGAGAAAGGATCATTTTTTTTTACCCCAAATGAAAATAGATTATAGCACCTGGTATTCCCAGGCGGTCTCCCATCAAAGTACTAACCAGGCCCGACCGTGCTTAGCTTCCGAAATCAGACGAGATCGGGCGTGTTCACGGTGGTGTGGCCGTAAGCAATTGCTCCTGGCACCAGACAGGACTTTAAACAGGAGAAAGGATCATTTTTTTTACCCCAAATGAAATTATCTTACAGCACCTGGTATTCCCAGGCGGTCTCCCATCCAGGTACTAACCAGGCCCGACCGTGCTTAGCTTCCGAGATCAGACGAGATCGGGCATGTTCGCAGTGGTGTGGCCGTAACCAATTACTCCTGGCACCAGACAGGACTTTAAACAGGAGAAAGGATCATTTTTTTTACCCCAAATGAAAATAGATTACAGCACCTGGTATTCCCAGGCGGTCTCCCATCCAAGTACTAACCAGGCCCGTCCGTGCTTAGCTTCCGAGGTCAGACGAGAACGGGCGTGTTCACGGTGGTGTGGCCGTAATCAAATGCTCCTGGCACCAGACAGGACTTTAAACAGGAGAAAGGATGATTTTTTTTACCCCAAATGAAAATAGCTTACAGCACCTGGTATTCCCAGACGGTCTCCCATCCAGGTACTAACCAGGCCCGACCGTGCTTAGCTTCCGAGATCAGACGAGATCGGGCGTGTTCACAGTGGTGTGGCCGTAAGCAATTACTCCTGGCACCAGACAGGACTTTAAACAGGAGAAAGGATCATTTTTTTTACCCCAAATGAATACAGCACCTGGTATTCCCAGGCGGTCTCCCCTCCAAGTACTAACCAGGCCCGACCGTGCTTAGCTTCCGAGATCAGACGAGATCGGGCGTGTTCACGGTGGTGTGGCCGAAAGCAAGTGCTCCTGGCACCAGACAGGACTTTAAACAGGAGAAAGGATGATTTTTTTTACCCCAAATGAAAATAGCTTACAGCACCTGGTATTCCCAGGCGGTCTCCCATCCAAGTACTAACCAGGCCCGACCGTGCTTAGCTTCCGAGATCAGACGAGATCGGGCGTGTTCACGGTGGTGTGGCCGAAAGCAATTGCTCCTGGCACCAGACAGGACTTTAAACAGGAGAAAGGATCTTTTTTTTTTACCCCAAATGAAAATAGATTACAGCACCTGGTATTCCCAGGCGGTCTCCCATCCAAGTACTAACCAGGCCCGACCGTGCTTAGCTTCCGAAATCAGACGAGATCGGGCGTGTTCACGGTGATGTGGCCGTAAGCAATTGCTCCTGGCACCAGACAGGACTTTAAACAGGAGAAAGGATCATTTTTTTTACCCCAAATGAAAATAGATTATAGCACCTGGTATTCCCAGGCGGTCTCCCATCCAAGTACTAACCAGGCCCGACCGTGCTTAGCTTCCGAAATCAGACGAGATCGGGCATGTTCACGGTGGTGTGGCCGTAAGCAATTGCTCCTGGCACCAGACAGGACTTTAAACAGGAGAAAGGATGATTTTTTTTACCCCAAATGAAAATAGCTTACAGCACCTGGTATTCCCAGGCGGTCTCCCATCCAAGTACTAACCAGGCCCGACCGTGCTTAGCTTCCGAGATCAGACGAGATCGGGCGTGTTCACGGTGGTGTGGCCGAAAGCAATTGCTCCTGGCACCAGACAGGACTTTAAACAGGAGAAAGGATCATTTTTTTTTACCCCAAATGAAAATAGATTACAGCACCTGGTATTCCCAGGCGGTCTCCCATCCAAGTACTAACCAGGCCCGACCGTGCTTAGCTTCCGAAATCAGACGAGATCGGGCGTGTTCACGGTGATGTGGCCGTAAGCAATTGCTCCTGGCACCAGACAGGACTTTAAACAGGAGAAAGGATCATTTTTTTTACCCCAAATGAAAATAGATTATAGCACCTGGTATTCCCAGGCGGTCTCCCATCCAAGTACTAACCAGGCCCGACCGTGCTTAGCTTCCGAAATCAGACGAGATCGGGCATGTTCACGGTGGTGTGGCCGTAAGCAATTGCTCCTGGCACCAGACAGGACTTTAAACAGGAGAAAGGTTGATTTTTTTTACCCCAAATGAAAATAGCTTACAGCACCTGGTATTCCCAGGCGGTCTCCCATCCAGGTACTAACCAGGCCCGACCGTGCTTAGCTTCCGAGATCAGACGAGATCGGGCGTGTTCGCAGTGGTGTGGCCGTAAGCAATTGCTCCTGGCACCAGACAGGACTTTAAACAGGAGAAAGGATCATTTTTTTTACCCCAAATGAAAATTGATTACAGCACATGGTATTCCCAGGCGGTCTCCCATCCAAGTACTAACCAGGCCCGACCGTGCTTAGGTTCCGAGATCAGACGAGATCGGGCGTGTTCCCGGTGGTGTGGCCGTAAGCAAATGCTCCTGGCACCAGACAGGACTTTAAACAGGAGAAAGGATGATTTTTTTTACCCCAAATGAAAATAGCTTAAAGCACCTGGTATTCCCAGGCGGTCTCCCATCCAGGTACTAACCAGGCCCGACCGTGCTTAGCTTCCGAGATCAGACGAGATCGGGCGTGTTCCCGGTGGTGTGGCCGTAAGCAATTGCTCCTGGCACCAGACAGGACTTTAAACAGGAGAAAGGATGATTTTTTTTACCCCAAATGAAAATAGCTTACAGCACCTGGTATTCCCAGGCGGTCTCCCATCCAGGTACTAACCAGGCCCGACCGTGCTTAGCTTCCGAGATCAGACGAGATCGGGCGTGCTCGCAGTGGTGTGGCCATAAGCAATTACTCCTGGCACCAGACAGGACTTTAAACAGGAGAAAGGATCATTTTTTTTACCCCAAATGAAAATAGATTACAGCACATGGTATTCCCAGGCGGTCTCCCATCCAAGTACTAACCAGGCCCGACCGTGCTTAGGTTCCGAGATCAGACGAGATCGGGCGTGTTCCCGGTGGTGTGGCCGTAAGCAAATGCTCCTGGCACCAGACAGGACTTTAAACAGGGGAAAGGATTATTTTTTTTTACCCCAAATGAAAATAGCTTAAAGCACCTGGTATTCCCAGGCGGTCTCCCATCCAGGTACTAACCAGGCCCGACCGTGCTTAGCTTCCGAGATCAGACGAGATCGGGCGTGTTCCCGGTGGTGTGGCCGTAAGCAATTGCTCCTGGCACAAGACAGGACTTTAAACAGGAGAAAGGATGATTTTTTTTACCCCAAATGAAAATAGCTTACAGCACCTGGTATTCCCAGGCGGTCTCCCATCCAGGTACTAACCAGGCCCGACCGTGCTTAGCTTCCGAGATCAGACGAGATCGGGCAAGTTCGCAGTGGTGTGGCCGTAAGCAATTGCTCCTGGCACCAGACAGGACTTTAAACAGGAGAAAGGATCATTTTTTTTACCCCAAATGAATACAGCACCTGGTATTCCCAGGCGGTCTCCCATCCAGGTACTAACCAGGCCCGACCGTGCTTAGCTTCCGAAATCAGACGAGATCGGGCGTGTTCACGGTGGTGTGGCCGTAAGCAATTGCTTCTGGCACCAGACAGGACTTTAAACAGGAGAAAGGATCATTTTTTTTTACCCCAAATGAAAATAGATTACAGCACCTGGTATTCCCAGGCGGTCTCCCATCCAAGTACTAACCAGGCCCGACCGTGCTTAGCTTCCGAGATCAGACGAGATCGGGCGTGTTCGCAGTGGTGTGGCCGTAAGCAATTGCTCCTGGCACCAGACAGGACTTTAAACAGGAGAAAGGATCATTTTTTTTACCCCAAATGAAAATAGATTACAGCACCTGGTATTCCCAGGCGGTCTCCCATCCAGGTACTAACCAAGCCCGACCGTGCTTAGCTTCCGAGATCAGACGAGATCGGGCGTGTTCGCAGTGGTGTGGCCGTAAGCAATTACTCCTGGCACCAGACAGGACTTTAAACAGGAGAAAGGATCATTTTTTTTACCCCAAATGAATACAGCACCTGGTATTCCCAGGCGGTCTCCCATCCAGGTACTAACCAGGCCCGACCGTGCTTAGCTTCCGAAATCAGACGAGATCGGGCGTGTTCACGGTGGTGTGGCCGTTAGCAATTGCTTCTGGCACCAGACAGGACTTTAAACAGGAGAAAGGATCATTTTTTTTTACCCCAAATGAAAATAGATTACAGCACCTGGTATTCCCAGGCGGTCTCCCATCCAAGTACTAACCAGGCCCGACCGTGCTTAGCTTCCGAGGTCAGACGAGATCGGGCGTGTTCGCAGTGGTGTGGCCGTAAGCAATTGCTCCTGGCACCAGACAGGACTTTAAACAGGAGAAAGGATCATTTTTTTTACCCCAAATGAAAATAGATTACAGCACCTGGTATTCCCAGGCGGTCTCCCCTCCAAGTACTAACCAGGCCCGACCGTGCTTAGCTTCCGAGATCAGACGAGATCGGGCGTGTTCGCAGTGGTGTGGCCGTAAGGAATTGCTCCTGGCACCAGACAGGACTTTAAACAGGAGAAAGGATCATTTTTTTTTACCCCAAATGAAAATAGATTATAGCACCTGGTATTCCCAGGCGGTCTCCCATCAAAGTACTAACCAGGCCCGACCGTGCTTAGCTTCCGAAATCAGACGAGATCGGGCGTGTTCACGGTGGTGTGGCCGTAAGCAATTGCTCCTGGCACCAGACAGGACTTTAAACAGGAGAAAGGATCATTTTTTTTACCCCAAATGAAATTATCTTACAGCACCTGGTATTCCCAGGCGGTCTCCCATCCAGGTACTAACCAGGCCCGACCGTGCTTAGCTTCCGAGATCAGACGAGATCGGGCGTGTTCGCAGTGGTGTGGCCGTAACCAATTACTCCTGGCACCAGACAGGACTTTAAACAGGAGAAAGGATCATTTTTTTTACCCCAAATGAAAATAGATTACAGCACCTGGTATTCCCAGGCGGTCTCCCATCCAAGTACTAACCAGGCCCGTCCGTGCTTAGCTTCCGAGGTCAGACGAGAACGGGCGTGTTCACGGTGGTGTGGCCGTAATCAAATGCTCCTGGCACCAGACAGGACTTTAAACAGGAGAAAGGATGATTTTTTTTACCCCAAATGAAAATAGCTTACAGCACCTGGTATTCCCAGACGGTCTCCCATCCAGGTACTAACCAGGCCCGACCGTGCATAGCTTCCGAGATCAGACGAGATCGGGCGTGTTCGCAGTGGTGTGGCCGTAAGCAATTACTCCTGGCACCAGACAGGACTTTAAACAGGAGAAAGGATCATTTTTTTTACCCCAAATGAATACAGCACCTGGTATTCCCAGGCGGTCTCCCATCCAGGTACTAACCAGGCCCGACCATGCTTAGCTTCCGAAATCAGACGAGATCGGGCGTGTTCACGGTGGTGTGGCCGTAAGCAATTGCTTCTGGCACCAGACAGGACTTTAAACAGGAGAAAGGATCATTTTTTTTACCCCAAATGAAAATAGATTACAGCACCTGGTATTCCCAGGCGGTCTCCCATCCAAGTACTAACCAGGCCCGACCGTGCTTAGCTTCCGAGATCAGACGAGATCGGGCATGTTCGCAGTGGTGTGGCCGTAAGCAATTGCTCCTGGCACCAGACAGGACTTTAAACAGGAGAAAGGATCTTTTTTTTTTACCCCAAATGAAAATAGATTACAGCACCTGGTATTCCCAGGCGGTCTCCCATCCAGGTACTAACCAGGCCCGACCGTTCTTAGCTTACGAGATCAGACGAGATCGGGCGTGTTCGCAGTGGTGTGGCCGTAACCAATTACTCCTGGCACCAGACAGGACTTTAAACAGGAGAAAGGATCATTTTTTTTACCCCAAATGAAAATAGATTACAGCACCTGGTATTCCCAGGCGGTCTCCCATCCAAGTACTAACCAGGCCCGATCGTGCTTAGCTTCCGAGATCAGACGAGATCGGGCGTGTTCGCAGTGGTGTGGCCGTAAGCAATTGCTCCTGGCACCAGACAGGACTTTAAACAGGAGAAAGGATAATTTTTTTTACCCCAAATGAAAATAGATTACAGCACCTGGTATTCCCAGGCGGTCTCCCCTCCAAGTACTAACCAGGCCCGACCGTGCTTAGCTTCCGAGATCAGACGAGATCGGGCGTGTTCACGGTGGTGTGGCCGAAAGCAAGTGCTCCTGGCACCAGACAGGACTTTAAACAGGAGAAAGGATGATTTTTTTTACCCCAAATGAAAATAGCTTACAGCACCTGGTATTCCCAGGCGGTCTCCCATCCAAGTACTAACCAGGCCCGACCGTGCTTAGCTTCCGAGATCAGACGAGATCGGGCGTGTTCACGGTGGTGTGGCCGAAAGCAATTGCTCCTGGCACCAGACAGGACTTTAAACAGGAGAAAGGATCATTTTTTTTTACCCCAAATGAAAATAGATTACAGCACCTGGTATTCCCAGGCGGTCTCCCATCCAAGTACTAACCAGGCCCGACCGTGCTTAGCTTCCGAAATCAGACGAGATCGGGCGTGTTCACGGTGATGTGGCCGTAAGCAATTGCTCCTGGCACCAGACAGGACTTTAAACAGGAGAAAGGATCATTTTCCTCCTCATCCTCATCCTCATCGTCGTCCGCTTATCCGGGGTCGGGTCGCGGGGGCAGCAGCTCAAGCAGGGGGCCCCAGACTTCCCTTTCCCGGGCCACATTGACCAGCTCTGACGGGGGGATCCCGAGGCGTTCCCAGGCCAGTGTTGAGATATAATCTCTCCACCTAGTCCTGGGTCTTCCCCGGGGTCTCCTCCCCACTGGTCGTGCCTGGAACACCTCCCAAGGAAGGCGTCCAGTGGGCATCCTTACCAGATGCCCGAACCACCTCAACTGACTCCTTTCTAAGCAAAGGAGCAGCGGCTCTAATCCGAGTTCCTCCCGGATGACTGAACTTCTCACCCTATCCCTAAGGGAGAAGCCAGCCACCCTCCTGAGAAAACTCATCTCGGCCGCTTGTATCCGCGATCTCGTCCTTTCGGTCATCACCCACCCCTCATGACCATAGGTGAGGGTAGGAACGAAGATCGACCGGTAGATCGAGAGCTTTGCCTTGCGGCTCAGCTCTCTTTTCGTCACAACAGTGCGGTAAAGCGAACGCAATACCGCCCCCGCTGCTCCGATTCTCCGGCCAATCTCACGCTCCATCGTACCCTCACTCGCGAACAAGACCCCGAGGTACTTAAACTCCTTCACTTGGGCTAAGGACTCATTTCCTACCCGGAGAGGGCAATCCACCGGTTTCCTGCTAAGAGTCATGGCCTCAGATTTAGTGGTGCTGATCCTCATCCCAGCCGCTTCACACTCGGCCGCCAGCCGATCCAGTGAGTGCTGAAGGTCACAGGCCGATGATGCCATCAGGACCACATCATCTGCAAAGAGCAGTGATGCGATCCTCAGATCACCGAACTGCAACCCCTCCCCACCACGACTACGCCTCGATATCCTGTCCATGAATATCACAAACAGGATTGGTGACAAGGCGCAGCCCTGGCGGAGGCCAACACCCACCGGGAACGGAACTGACTGGCTGCCGAGAACGCGGACACAGCTCTCGCTTTGGGAGTACAGAGATTGGATGGCCCTGAGGAGTGAACCCCTTACCCCGTACTCCCGCAGCACCTCCCACAGTTTCTCCCGGGGGACCCGGTCATATGCCTTCTCCAAATCCACAAAACACATGTAGACCGGATGGGCATACTCCCAGGCCCCCTCCAGGATCCTTGCGAGAGTGAAGAGCTGATCCGTAGTTCCACGTCCAGGGCGAAAACCGCATTGTTCCTCTTCAATCTGAGGTTCGACAATCGGCCGAACCCTCCTTTCCAGCACCTTAGAGTAGACTTTCCCAGGGAGGCTGAGAAGTGTGATACCCCGGTAATTGGCACACACTCTCCGGTCCCCCTTTTTGAACAGGGGAACCACCACCCCGGTTTGCCACTCCTTTGGCACTGTACCCGACTCCCACGCAATGTTGAATAGGCGTGTCAGCCAAGACAGCCCCTCAACACCCAGAGCTTTTAGCATTTCTGGCTGGATCTCATCAATCCCTGGGGCTTTGCCACTGCGGAGATGTTTAACTACCTCAGTGACTTCCACCAGGGAAATTGACGATGAACCACCATCAACTTCGAGCTCTGCCTCCATCATAGAGGACGTGTTAGTCGGATTCAGGAGTTCCTCAAAGTGTTCCTTCCAACGTTCGACTACCTCCTCAGTCGAGGTCAACAGAGTCCCACCCTTACTGTACACAGCTTGGATGTTTCCCCGTTTCCCCCTTCTGAGGTGTCGGATGGTCTTCCAGAAACACTTTGGTGCCGACCGAAAGTCCTTCTCCATGTCCTCTCCGAACTTCTCCCACACCCACTGCTTAGCCTCCGACACGGCAGCGGCTGCAGCCCTTCGAGCCCGCCGGTACCCTGCAACTGCGTCCGGAGTCCTCCGGGATAACATACCCCGGAAGGCCTCCTTCTTCAGTCGGACGGCTTCCCTGACCACCGGTGTCCACCATGGTGTCCGAGGGTTACCGCCCCTTGAGGAACCTAAGACCCTGAGGCCACAGCTCACCACCGCAGCTTCAGCAATGGAGGCTTTGAACACCGCCCACTCTGGCTCAATGCCCCCAACCTCCACAGGGATGCTAGAAAAGCTCCGCCGGAGGTGTGAGTTGAAGATCTCTAGGACGGGAGCCTCCTCCAGACGTTCCCAATTCACCCGCACTACCCGTTTGGGCTTACCAGGTCTGTCCAGACTCTTCCCCCATTCCCTGATCCAACTCACCACCAGATGGTGGTCGGTTGACAGTTCTGCCCCTCTCTTCACCCGAGTGTCCAAAACATAAGGCCTCAGATCAGCTGACACGATCACGAAATCGATCATCGATCTTCGGCCTAGGGTACTCTGGTACCAGGTACACTTATGAGCACCCTTATGTTCGAACATGGTGTTTGTTATGGACAATCCATGACTAGCACAGAAGTCCAGTAACAGACGACCACTCGGGTTTAGATCAGGGAGGCCGTTCCTCCCCACCACGCCTCTCCAGGTGTCTCCATCGTTGCCCACGTGGGCGTTGAAGTCTCCCAGCAGAACTACGGAGTCCCCTACCGGAGCCCCATACAGGACTCCATTCAGGGTCTCCAAGAAGGCCGAGTACTCTGAACTGCTGTTCGGTGCATACGCACAAACAACAGTCAGAGTTTTCCCCCCCACCACCCTTAGGCGTAGGGAGGCGACCCTCTCGTCCACCGGGGTAAACTCCAACACCGCGGCGCTCAGCCGGGGATTTATGAGTATCCCCACACCCGCCCGGCGCCTTACGCCCTGGGCAACTCCAGAGAAGAATAGAGTCCAACCCCTATCCAGGAGTACGGTACCAGAGCTGAGACTGTGCGTAGAGGTGAGCCCCACCAGATCTAACTGGTAGCGCTCCACCTCCCTCACAAGCTCCGGTTCCTTTCCCCACAGTGAGGTGACGTTCCACGTCCCCAGAGCCAGCTTCTGCCGCTCGGGTCTGGTCCGTCGGGACCCCTGCCTTTCACTGCCACCCATGTGGCAGCGCACCCGACCCCAGCGGGTCTCCCTGCAGGTGGTGGGCCCACAGGGCGAAGAGGGGGGGGGTGCCACGTAGCTTGTTCGGGCTGTGCCCGACCGGGCTCCGTGGCAAACCCGGCCACCAGGCGCTCGCCGGCGAGCCCTCCGTCTGGGCCTGGCTCCAGACGGGGGCCCCGGGCTTCCTCCGGGCAGGGTCTCTCCTCCTCTTTTTAGTTTATTCATTGGGGTCTTCTGAACCATTCTTAGTCTGGCCCCTCACCTGAGACCACTCTGCCATGGGAGACCCTACCAGGAGCACATGGCTCCAGACAACACAGCCCTCAGGTTCACAGGGACACGCAAACCTCTCCACCACGATAAGGTGACGGTTCCAGGAGAGGTTTCATTTTTTATACCCCAAATGAAAATAGATTATAGCACCTGGTATTCCCAGGCGGTCTCCCATCCAAGTACTAACCAGGCCCGACCGTGCTTAGCTTCCGAAATCAGACGAGATCGGGCATGTTCACGGTGGTGTGGCCGTAAGCAATTGCTCCTGGCACCAGACAGGACTTTAAACAGGAGAAAGGATGATTTTTTTTACCCCAAATGAAAATAGCTTACAGCACCTGGTATTCCCAGGCGGTCTCCCATCCAGGTACTAACCAGGCCCGACCGTGCTTAGCTTCCGAGATCAGACGAGATCGGGCGTGTTCGCAGGTGGTGTGGCCGTAAGCAATTACTCCTGGCACCAGACAGGACTTTAAACAGGAGAAAGGATCATTTTTTTTACCCCAAATGA
Source organism: Micromesistius poutassou (assembly GCF_964030765.1). NCBI lineage: Eukaryota > Metazoa > Chordata > Actinopteri > Gadiformes > Gadidae > Micromesistius > Micromesistius poutassou. Next base: position 21,421,020 of record NC_140271.1, on the reverse strand, counting down.
AAATAGATTACAGCACCTGGTATTCCCAGGCGGTCTCCCATCCAAGTACTAACCAGGCCCGACCGTGCTTAGCTTCCGAGATCAGACGAGATCGGACGTGTTCGCAGTGGTGTGGCCGTAAGCAATTGCTCCTGGCACCAGACAGGACTTTAAACAGGAGAAAGGATCATTTTTTTTACCCCAAATGAAAATAGATTACAGCACCTGGTATTCCCAGGCGGTCTCCCCTCCAAGTACTAACCAGGCCCGACCGTGCTTAGCTTCCGAGATCAGACGAGATCGGGCGTGTTCACGGTGGTGTGGCCGAAAGCAATTGCTCCTGGCACCAGACAGGACTTTAAACAGGAGAAAGGATGATTTTTTTTACCCCAAATGAAAATAGCTTACAGCACCTGGTATTCCCAGGCGGTCTCCCATCCAAGTACTAACCAGGCCCGACCGTGCTTACCTCCCAAGATCAGACGAGATCGGGCGTGTTCACGGTGGTGTGGCCGTAAGCAATTGCTCCTGGCACCAGACAGGACTTTAAACAGGAGAAAGGATGGTTTTTTTTACCCCAAATGAAAATAGCTTACAGCACCTGGTATTCCCAGGCGGTCTCCCATCCAGGTACTTACCAGGCACGACCGTGCTTACCTTCCGAGATCAGACAAGATCGGGCATGTTCGCAGGTGTGTGGCCGTAAGCAATTGCTCCTGGCACCAGACAGGACTTTAAACAGGAGAAAGGATCATTTTTTTTACCCCAAATGAAAATAGATTACAGCACCTGGTATTCCCAGGCGGTCTCCCATCCAAGTACTAACCAGGCCCGACCATGCTTAGCTTCCGAGATCAGACGAGATCGGGCGTGTTCGCAGTGGTGTGGCCGTAAGCAATTGCTCCTGGCACCAGACAGGACTTTAAACAGGATAAAGGATCATTTTTTTTACCCCAAATGAAAATAGATTACAGCACCTGGTATTCCCAGGCGGTCTCCCATCCAGGTACTAACCAGGCCCGACCGTTCTTAGCTTCCGAGATCAGACGAGATCGGGCGTGTTCGCAGTGGTGTGGCCGTAAGCAATTGCACCTCGCACCAGACAGGACTTTAAACAGGAGAAAGGATCATTTTTTTTACCCCAAATGAAAATAGATTACAGCACATGGTATTCCCAGGCGGTCTCCCATCCAGGTACTAAAAAGGCCCGACCGTGCTTAGCTTCCGAGATCAGACGAGATCGGGCGTGTTCGCAGTGGTGTGGCCGTAAGCAATTGCTCCTGGCACCAGACAGGACTTTAAACAGGAGAAAGGATCATTTTTTTTTACCCCAAATGAAAAAAGCTTACAGCACCTGGTATTCCCAGGCGGTCTCCCATCCAGGTACTAACCAGGCCCGACCGTGCTTAGCTTCCGAGATCAGACGAGATCGGGCGTGTTCGCAGTGGTGTGGCCGTAAGCAATTGCTCCTGGCACCAGACAGGACTTTAAACAGGAGAAAGGATCATTTTTTTTACCCCAAATGAAAAAAGATTACAGCACCTGGTAATCCCAGGCGGTCTCCCATCCAAGTACTAACCAGGCCCGACCGTGCTTAGCTTCCGAGATCAGACGAGATCGGGCTTGTTCACGGTGGTGTGGCCGTAAGCAATTACTCCTGGCACCAGACAGGACTTTAAACAGGATAAAGGATGATTTTTTTTACCCCAAATGAAAATAGCTTACAGCACCTAGTATTCCCAGGCGGTCTCCCATCGAGGTACTAACCAGGCCCGACCGTGCTTAGCTTCCGAGATCAGACGAGATCGGGCGTGTTCGCAGTGGTGTGGCCGTAAGCAATTCCTCCTGGCACCAGACAGGACCATTTTTTTTACCCCAAATGAAAATAGATTACAGCACCTGGTATTCCCAGGCGGTCTCCCCTCCAAGTACTAACCAGGCCCGACCGTGCTTAGCTTCCGAGATCAGACGAGATCGGGCGTGTTCACGGTGGTGTGGCCGAAAGCAAATGCTCCTGGCACCAGACAGGACTTTAAACAGGAGAAAGGATCATTTTTTTTACCCCAAATGAAAATAGATTACAGCACCTGGTATTCCCAGGCGGTCTCCCATCCAAGTACTAACCAGGCCCGACCGTGCTTACCTTCCGAGATCAGACGAGATCGGGCGTGTTCACGGTGGTGTGGCCGTAAGCAATTACTCCTGGCACCAGACAGGACTTTAAACAGGATAAAGGATGATTTTTTTTACCCCAAATGAAAATAGCTTACAGCACCTAGTATTCCCAGGCGGTCGCCCATCGAGGTACTAACCAGGCCCGACCGTGCTTAGCTTCCGAGATCAGACGAGATCGGGCGTGTTCGCAGTGGTGTGGCCGTAAGAAATTACTCCTGGCACCAGACAGGACTTTAAACAGGAGAAAGGATCATTTTTTTTACCCCAAATGAAAATAGATCACAGCACCTGGTATTCCCAGGCGGACTCCCATCCAAGTACTAACCAGGCCCGACCGTGCTTAGCTTCCGAGATCAGACGAGATCGGACGTGTTCGCAGTGGTGTGGCCGTAAGGAATTGCTCCTGGCACCAGACAGGACTTTAAACAGGAGAAAGGATCATTTTTTTTACCCCAAATGAAAATGGATTACAGCACCTGGTATTCCCAGGCGGTCTCCCCTCCAAGTACTAACCAGGCCCGACCGTGCTTAGCTTCCGAGATCAGACGAGATCGGGCGTGTTCACGGTGGTGTGGCCGAAAGCAATTGCTCCTGGCACCAGACAGGACTTTAAACAGGAGAAAGGATGATTTTTTTTACCCCAAATGAAAATAGCTTACAGCACCTGGTATTCCCAGGCGGTCTCCCATCCAAGTACTAACCAGGCCCGACCGTGCTTACCTCCCGAGATCAGACGAGATCGGGCGTGTTCACGGTGGTGTGGCCGTAAGCAATTGCTCCTGGCACCAGACAGGACTTTAAACAGGAGAAAGGATGGTTTTTTTTACCCCAAATGAAAATAGCTTACAGCACCTGGTATTCCCAGGCGGTCTCCCATCCAGGTACTTACCAGGCACGACCGTGCTTACCTTCCGAGATCAGACAAGATCGGGCGTGTTCGCAGTTGTGTGGCCGTAAGCAATTGCTCCTGGCACCAGACAGGACTTTCAACATGAGAAAGGATCATTTTTTTTACCCCAATTGAAAATAGATTACAGCACCTGGTATTCCCAGGCGGTCTCCCATCCAGGTACTAACCAGGCCCGACCGTGCTTAGCTTCCGAGATCAGACGAGATCGGGCGTGTTCGCAGTGGTGTGGCCGTATGCAAATGCTCCGGGCACCAGACAGGACTTTAAACAGGAGAAAGGATCATTTTTTTTACCCCAAATGAAATTAGATTACAGGACCTGGTATTCCCAGGCGGTCTCCCATCCAAGTACTAACCAGGCCCGACCGTGCTTAGCTTCCGAGATCAGACGAGATTGGGCGTGTTCACGGTGGTGTGGCCGTAAGCAATTACTCCTGGTACCAGACAGGACTTTAAACAGGAGAAAGGATCATTTTTTTTACCCCAAATGAAAATATCTTACAGCACCTGGTATTCCCAGGCGGTCTCCCATCCAGGTACTAACCAGGCCCGACCTTGCTTAGCTTCCGAGATCAGACGAGATCGGGCGTGTTCACGGTGGTGTGGCCGTAAGCAATTGCTGCGGGCACCAGACAGGACTTTAAACAGGAGAAAGGATCATTTTTTTTTACCCCAAATGAAAATATCTTACAGCACCTGGTATTCCCAGGCGGTCTCCCATCCAGGTACTAACCAGGCCCGACCTTGCTTAGCTTCCGAGATCAGACGAGATCAGTCGTGTTCACGGTGGTGTGGCCGTAAGCAATTGCTGCGGGCACCAGACAGGACTTTAAACAGGAGAAAGGATCATTTTTTTTACCCCAAATGAAAATAGATTACAGCACCTAGTATTCCCAGGCGGTCTCCCATCCAAGTACTAACCAGGCCCGACCGTGCTTAGCTTCCGATATCAGACGAGATCGGGCGTGTTCACGGTGGTGTGGCTGTAAGCAATTTCTCATGGCACCAGACAGGACTTTAAACAGGAGAAAGGATGATTTTTTTTACCCCAAATGAAAATAGCTTACAGCACCTGGTATTCCCAGGCGGTCTCCCATCCAGCTACTAACCAGGCCCGACCGTGCTTAGCTTCCGAGATCAGACGAGATCGGGCGTGTTCGCAGTGGTGTGGCCGTAAGCAATTGCTCCTGGCACCAGACAGGACTTTAAACAGGAGAAAGGATCATTTTTTTTACCCCAAATGAAAATAGATTACAGCACCTGGTATTCCCAGGCGGTCCCCCATCCAAGTACTAACCAGGCCCGACCGTGCTAAGCTTCCGAGATCAGACGAGATCGGGCGTGTTCGCAGTGGTGTGGCCGTAAGCAATTGCTCCTGGCACCAGACAGGACTTTAATCAGGAGAAAGGATCATTTTTTTTACCCCAAATGAAAATTGATTACAGCACATGGTATTCCCAGGCGGTCTCCCATCCAAGTACTAACCAGGCCCGACCGTGCTTAGGTTCCGAGATCAGACGAGATCGGGCGTGTTCCCGGTGGTGTGGCCGTAAGCAAATGCTCCTGGCACCAGACAGGACTTTAAACAGGAGAAAGGATGATTTTTTTTACCCCAAATGAAAATAGCTTAAAGCACCTGGTATTCCCAGGAGGTCTCCCATCCAGGTACTAACCAGGCCCGACCGTGCTTAGCTTCCGAGATCAGACGAGATCGGGCGTGTTCCCGGTGGTGTGGCCGTAAGCAATTGCTCCTGGCACCAGACAGGACTTTAAACAGGAGAAAGGATGATTTTTTTTACCCCAAATGAAAATAGCTTACAGCACCTGGTATTCCCAGGCGGTCTCCCATCCAGGTACTAACCAGGCCCGACCGTGCTTAGCTTCCGAGATCAGACGAGATCGGGCGTGCTCGCAGTGGTGTGGCCATAAGCAATTACTCCTGGCACCAGACAGGACTTTAAACAGGAGAAAGGATCATTTTTTTTACCCCAAATGAAAATAGATTACAGCACATGGTATTCCCAGGCGGTCTCCCATCCAAGTACTAACCAGGCCCGACCGTGCTTAGGTTCCGAGATCAGACGAGATCGGGCGTGTTCCCGGTGGTGTGGCCGTAAGCAAATGCTCCTGGCACCAGACAGGACTTTAAACAGGGGAAAGGATGATTTTTTTTACCCCAAATGAAAATAGCTTAAAGCACCTGGTATTCCCAGGCGGTCTCCCATCCAGGTACTAACCAGGCCCGACCGTGCTTAGCTTCCGAGATCAGACGAGATCGGGCGTGTTCCCGGTGGTGTGGCCGTAAGCAATTGCTCCTGGCACCAGACAGGACTTTAAACAGGAGAAAGGATGATTTTTTTTACCCCAAATGAAAATAGCTTACAGCACCTGGTATTCCCAGGCGGTCTCCCATCCAGGTACTAACCAGGCCCGACCGTGCTTAGCTTCCGAGATCAGACGAGATCGGGCGTGTTCGCAGTGGTGTGGCCGTAAGCAATTGCTTCTGGCACCAGACAGGACTTTAAACAGGAGAAAAGATCATTTTTTTTTACCCCAAATGAAAATAGATTACAGCACCTGGTATTCCCAGGCGGTCTCCCATCCAAGTACTAACCAGGCCCGACCGTGCTTAGCTTCCGAGATCAGACGAGATCGGGCGTGTTCGCAGTGGTGTGGCCGTAAGCAATTGCTCCTGGCACCAGACAGGACTTTAAACAGGAGAAAGGATCATTTTTTTTACCCCAAATGAAAATAAATTACAGCACCTGGTATTCCCAGGCGGTCTCCCCTCCAAGTACTAACCAGGCCCGACCGTGCTTAGCTTCCGAGATCAGACGAGATCGGGCGTGTTCACGGTGGTGTGGCCGAAAGCAAGTGCTCCTGGCACCAGACAGGACTTTAAACAGGAGAAAGGATGATTTTTTTTACCCCAAATGAAAATAGCTTACAGCACCTGGTATTCCCAGGCGGTCTCCCATCCAAGTACTAACCAGGCCCGACCGTGCTTAGCTTCCGAGATCAGACGAGATCGGGCGTGTTCGCAGTGGTGTGGCCGTAAGCAATTACTCCTGGCACCAGACAGGACTTTAAACAGGAGAAAGGATCATTTTTTTTACCCCAAATGAAAATAGATTACAGCACCTGGTATTCCCAGGCGGTCTCCCATCCAAGTACTAACCAGGCCCGACCGTGCTTAGCTTCCGAGATCAGACGAGATTGGACGTGTTCGCAGTGGTGTGGCCGTAAGCAATTGCTCCTGGCACCAGACAGGACTTTAAACAGGAGAAAGGATCATTTTTTTTACCCCAAATGAAAATAGATTACAGCACCTGGTATTCCCAGGCGGTCTCCCCTCCAAGTACTAACCAGGCCCGACCGTGCTTAGCTTCCGAGATCAGACGAGATCGGGCGTGTTCACGGTGGTGTGGCCGAAAGCAATTGCTCCTGGCACCAGACAGGACTTTAAACAGGAGAAAGGATGATTTTTTTTACCCCAAATGAAAATAGCTTACAGCACCTGGTATTCCCAGGCGGTCTCCCATCCAAGTACTAACCAGGCCCGACCGTGCTTACCTCCCGAGATCAGACGAGATCGGGCGTGTTCACGGTGGTGTGGCCGTAAGCAATTGCTCCTGGCACCAGACAGGACTTTAAACAGGAGAAAGGATGGTTTTTTTTACCCCAAATGAAAATAGCTTACAGCACCTGGTATTCCCAGGCGGTCTCCCATCCAGGTACTTACCAGGCACGACCGTGCTTACCTTCCGAGATCAGACAAGATCGGGCATGTTCGCAGTTGTGTGGCCGTAAGCAATTGCTCCTGGCACCAGACAGGACTTTAAAGAGGAGAAAGGATCATTTTTTTTACCCCAAATGAAAATAGATTACAGCACCTGGTATTCCCAGGCGGTCTCCCATCCAAGTACTAACCAGGCCCGACCGTGCTTAGCTTCCGAGATCAGACGAGATCGGGCGTGTTCGCAGTGGTGTGGCTGTAAGCAATTGCTCCTGGCACCAGACAGGACTTTAAACAGCAGAAAGGATCATTTTTTTTTACCCCAAATGAAAATAGATTACAGCACCTGGTATTCCCAGGCGGTCTCCCATCCAGGTACTAACCAGGCCCGACCGTTCTTAGCTTCCGAGATCAGACGAGATCGGGCGTGTTCGCAGTGGTGTGGCCGTAAGCAATTGCACCTGGCACCAGACAGGACTTTAAACAGGAGAAAGGATCATTTTTTTTACCCCAAATGAAAATAGATTACAGCACATGGTATTCCCAGGCGGTCTCCCATCCAGGTACTAAAAAGGCCCGACCGTGCTTAGCTTCCGAGATCAGACGAGATCGGGCGTGTTCGCAGTGGTGTGGCCGTAAGCAATTGCACCTGGCACCAGACAGGACTTTAAACAGGAGAAAGGATCATTTTTTTTACCCCAAATGAAAATAGATTACAGCACATGGTATTCCCAGGCGGTCTCCCATCCAGGTACTAAAAAGGCCCGACCGTGCTTAGCTTCCGAGATCAGACGAGATCGGGCGTGTTCGCAGTGGTGTGGCCGTAAGCAATTGCTCCTGGCACCAGACAGGACTTTAAACAGGATAAAGGATGATTTTTTTTACCCCAATTGAAAATAGCTTACAGCACCTAGTATTCCCAGGCGGTCTCCCATCGAGGTACTAACCATGCTCGACCGTGCTGAGCTTCCGAGATCAGACGAGATCGGGCGTGTTCACAGTGGTGTGGCCGTAAGCAATTGCTCCTGGCACCAGACAGGACTTTAAACAGGAGAAAGGATGATTTTTTTTACCCCAAATGAAAATAGCTTACAGCACCTGGTATTCCCAGGCGGTCTCCCATCCAGGTACTAACCAGGCCCGACCGTGCTTAGCTTCCGAGATCAGACGAGATCGGGCGTGTTCGCAGTGGTGTGGCCGTAAGCAATTACTCCTGGCACCAGAAAGGACTTTAAACAGGAGAAAGGATCATTTTTTTTACCCCAAATGAAAATAGATTACAGCACCTGGTATTCCCAGGCGGTCTCCCATCCAAGTACTAACCAGGCCCGACCGTGCTTAGCTTCCGAGATCAGACGAGATCGGGCGTGTTCGCAGTGGTGTGGCCGTAAGCAATTGCTCCTGGCACCAGACAGGACTTTAAACAGGAGAAAGGAACATTTTTTTTACACCAAATGAAAATAGATTACAGCACCTGGTATTCCCAGGCGGTCTCCCCTCCAAGTACTAACCAGGCCCGACCGTGCTTAGTTTCCGAGATCAGACGAGATCGGGCGTGTTCACGGTGGTGTGGCCGAAAGCAATTACTCCTGGCACCAGACAGGACTTTAAACAGGAGAAAGGATGATTTTTTTTACCCCAAATGAAAATAGCTTACAGCACCTGGTATTCCCAGGCGGTCTCCCATCCAAGTACTAACCAGGCCCGACCGTGCTTAGCATCCGAGATCAGACGAGATCGGGCGTGTTCGCAGTGGTGTGGCCGTAAGCAATTGCTCCTGGCACCAGACAGGACTTTAAACAGGATAAAGGATCATTTTTTTTACCCCAAATGAAAAAAGATTACAGCACCTGGTATTCCCAGGCGGTCTCCCATCCAAGTACTAACCAGGCCCGACCGTGCTTAGCTTCCAAGATCATACGAGATTGGGCGTGTTCACGGTGGTGTGGCCGTAAGCAATTACTCCTGGTACCAGACAGGACTTTAAACAGGAGAAAGGATCATTTTTTTTACCCCAAATGAAAATAGATTACAGCACCTGGTATTCCCAGGCGGTCTCCCCTCCAAGTACTAACCAGGCCCGACCGTGCTTAGCTTCCGAGATCAGACGAGATCGGGCGTGTTCACGGTGGTGTGGCCGAAAGCAATTGCTCCTGGCACCAGACAGGACTTTAAACAGGAGAAAGGATGATTTTTTTTACCCCAAATGAAAATAGCTTACAGCACCTGGTATTCCCAGGCGGTCTCCCATCCAAGTACTAACCAGGCCCGACCGTGCTTACCTCCCGAGATCAGACGAGATCGGGCGTGTTCACGGTGGTGTGGCCGTAAGCAATTGCTCCTGGCACCAGACAGGACTTTAAACAGGAGAAAGGATGGTTTTTTTTACCCCAAATGAAAATAGCTTACAGCACCTGGTATTCCCAGGCGGTCTCCCATCCAGGTACTTACCAGGCACGACCGTGCTTACCTTCCGAGATCAGACAAGATCGGGCGTGTTCGCAGTTGTGTGGCCGTAAGCAATTGCTCCTGGCACCAGACAGGACTTTCAACATGAGAAAGGATCATTTTTTTTACCCCAATTGAAAATAGATTACAGCACCTGGTATTCCCAGGCGGTCTCCCATCCAGGTACTAACCAGGCCCGACCGTGCTTAGCTTCCGAGATCAGACGAGATCGGGCGTGTTCGCAGTGGTGTGGCCGTATGCAAATGCTCCGGGCACCAGACAGGACTTTAAACAGGAGAAAGGATCATTTTTTTTACCCCAAATGAAATTAGATTACAGGACCTGGTATTCCCAGGCGGTCTCCCATCCAAGTACTAACCAGGCCCGACCATGCTTAGCTTCCGAGATCAGACGAGATCGGGCGTGTTCACGGTGGTGTGGCCGTAAGCAATTGCTCCTGACACCAGACAGGACTTTAAACAGGAGAAAGGATGATTTTTTTTAACCCAAATGAAAATAGCTTACGGCACCTAGTATTCCCAGGCGGTCTCCCATCCAGGTACTAACCAGGCCCGACCGTGCTTAGCTTCCGAGATCAGACGAGATCGGACGTGTTCGCAGTGGTGTGGCCGTAAGCAATTGCTCCTGGCACCAGACAGGACTTTAAACAGGAAAAAGGATCATTTTTTTTTAACCCAAATGAAAAAAGCTTACAGCACCTGGTATTCCCAAGCGGTCTCCCATCCAGGTACTAACCAGGCCCAACCGTGCTTAGCTTCCGAGATCAGACGAGATCGGGCGTGTTCGCAGTGGTGTGGCCGTAAGCAATTGCTCCTGGCACCAGACAGGACTTTAAACAGGAGAAAGGATCATTTTTTTTACCCCAAATGAAAATAGATTACAGCACCTGGTATTCCCAGGCGGTCTCCCATCCAAGTACTAAGCAGGCCCGACCGTGCTTAGCTTCCGAGATCAGACGAGATCGGGCGTGTTCACGGTGGTGTGGCCGTAAGCAATTACTCCTGGCACCAGACAGGACTTTAAACAGGATAAAGGATGATTTTTTTTACCCCAATTGAAAATAGCTTAGAGCACCTAGTATTCCCAGGCGGTCTCCAATCGAGGTACTAACCATGCTCGACCGTGCTGAGCTTCCGAGATCAGACGAGATCGGGCGTGTTCACAGTGGTGTGGCCGTAAGCAATTGCTCCTGGCACCAGACAGGACTTTAAACAGGAGAAAGGATGATTTTTTTTACCCCAAATGAAAATAGCTTACAGCACCTGGTATTCCCAGGCGGTCTCCCATCCAAGTACTAACCAGGCCCGACCGTGCTTACCTCCCGAGATCAGACGAGATCGGGCGTGTTCACGGTGGTGTGGCCGTAAGCAATTGCTCCTGGCACCAGACAGGACTTTAAACAGGAGAAAGGATGGTTTTTTTTACCCCAAATGAAAATAGCTTACAGCACCTGGTATTCCCAGGCGGTCTCCCATCCAGGTACTTACCAGGCACGACCGTGCTTACCTTCCGAGATCAGACAAGATCGGGCATGTTCGCAGTTGTGTGGCCGTAAGCAATTGCTCCTGGCACCAGACAGGACTTTAAAGAGGAGAAAGGATCATTTTTTTTACCCCAAATGAAAATAGATTACAGCACCTGGTATTCCCAGGCGGTCTCCCATCCAAGTACTAACCAGGCCCGACCGTGCTTAGCTTCCGAGATCAGACGAGATCGGGCGTGTTCGCAGTGGTGTGGCCGTAAGCAATTGCTCCTGGCACCAGACAGGACTTTAAACAGCAGAAAGGATCATTTTTTTTTACCCCAAATGAAAATAGATTACAGCACCTGGTATTCCCAGGCGGTCTCCCATCCAGGTACTAACCAGGCCCGACCGTTCTTAGCTTCCGAGATCAGACGAGATCGGGCGTGTTCGCAGTGGTGTGGCCGTAAGCAATTGCACCTGGCACCAGACAGGACTTTAAACAGGAGAAAGGATCATTTTTTTTACCCCAAATGAAAATAGATTACAGCACATGGTATTCCCAGGCGGTCTCCCATCCAGGTACTAAAAAGGCCCGACCGTGCTTAGCTTCCGAGATCAGACGAGATCGGGCGTGTTCGCAGTGGTGTGGCCGTAAGCAATTGCTCCTGGCACCAGACAGGACTTTAAACAGGAGAAAGGATCATTTTTTTTTACCCCAAATGAAAAAAGCTTACAGCACCTGGTATTCCCAGGCGGTCTCCCATCCAGGTACTAACCAGGCCCGACCGTGCTTAGCTTCCGAGATCAGACGAGATCGGGCTTGTTCACGGTGGTGTGGCCGTAAGCAATTACTCCTGGCACCAGACAGGACTTTAAACAGGATAAAGGATGATTTTTTTTACCCCAAATGAAAATAGCTTACAGCACCTAGTATTCCCAGGCGGTCTCCCATCGAGGTACTAACCAGGCCCGACCGTGCTTAGCTTCCGAGATCAGACGAGATCGGGCGTGTTCGCAGTGGTGTGGCCGTAAGCAATTCCTCCTGGCACCAGACAGGACCATTTTTTTTACCCCAAATGAAAATAGATTACAGCACCTGGTATTCCCAGGCGGTCTCCCCTCCAAGTACTAACCAGGCCCGACCGTGCTTAGCTTCCGAGATCAGACGAGATCGGGCGTGTTCACGGTGGTGTGGCCGAAAGCAATTGCTCCTGGCACCAGACAGGACTTTAAACAGGAGAAAGGATGATTTTTTTTACCCCAAATGAAAATAGCTTACAGCACCTGGTATTCCCAGGCGGTCTCCCATCCAAGTACTAACCAGGCCCGACCGTGCTTACCTTCCGAGATCAGACGAGATCGGGCGTGTTCACGGTGGTGTGGCCGTAAGCAATTACTCCTGGCACCAGACAGGACTTTAAACAGGATAAAGGATGATTTTTTTTACCCCAAATGAAAATAGCTTACAGCACCTAGTATTCCCAGGCGGTCTCCCATCGAGGTACTAACCAGGCCCGACCGTGCTTAGCTTCCGAGATCAGACGAGATCGGGCGTGTTCGCAGTGGTGTGGCCGTAAGCAATTCCTCCTGGCACCAGACAGGACCATTTTTTTTACCCCAAATGAAAATAGATTACAGCACCTGGTATTCCCAGGCGGTCTCCCCTCCAAGTACTAACCAGGCCCGACCGTGCTTAGCTTCCGAGATCAGACGAGATCGGGCGTGTTCACGGTGGTGTGGGCGAAAGCAATTGCTCCTGGCACCAGACAGGACTTTAAACAGGAGAAAGGATGATTTTTTTTACCCCAAATGAAAATAGCTTACAGCACCTGGTATTCCCAGGCGGTCTCCCATCCAAGTACTAACCAGGCCCGACCGTGCTTACCTTCCGAGATCAGACGAGATCGGGCGTGTTCACGGTGGTGTGGCCGTAAGCAATTACTCCTGGCACCAGACAGGACTTTAAACAGGATAAAGGATGATTTTTTTTACCCCAAATGAAAATAGCTTACAGCACCTAGTATTCCCAGGCGGTCTCCCATCGAGGTACTAACCAGGCCCGACCGTGCTTAGCTTCCGAGATCAGACGAGATCGGGCGTGTTCGCAGTGGTGTGGCCGTAAGAAATTACTCCTGGCACCAGACAGGACTTTAAACAGGAGAAAGGATCATTTTTTTTACCCCAAATGAAAATAGATCACAGCACCTGGTATTCCCAGTCGGACTCCCATCCAAGTACTAACCAGGCCCGACCGTGCTTAGCTTCCGAGATCAGACGAGATCGGACGTGTTCGCAGTGGTGTGGCCGTAAGCAATTGCTCCTGGCACCAGACAGGACTTTAAACAGGAGAAAGGATCATTTTTTTTACCCCAAATGAAAATAGATTACAGCACCTGGTATTCCCAGGCGGTCTCCCCTCCAAGTACTAACCAGGCCCGACCGTGCTTAGCTTCCGAGATCAGACGAGATCGGGCGTGTTCACGGTGGTGTGGCCGAAAGCAATTGCTCCTGGCACCAGACAGGACTTTAAACAGGAGAAAGGATGATTTTTTTTACCCCAAATGAAAATAGCTTACAGCACCTGGTATTCCCAGGCGGTCTCCCATCCAAGTACTAACCAGGCCCGACCGTGCTTACCTCCCGAGATCAGACGAGATCGGGCGTGTTCACGGTGGTGTGGCCGTAAGCAATTGCTCCTGGCACCAGACAGGACTTTAAACAGGAGAAAGGATGGTTTTTTTTACCCCAAATGAAAATAGCTTACAGCACCTGGTATTCCCAGGCGGTCTCCCATCCAGGTACTTACCAGGCACGACCGTGCTTACCTTCCGAGATCAGACAAGATCGGGCGTGTTCGCAGTTGTGTGGCCGTAAGCAATTGCTCCTGGCACCAGACAGGACTTTAAACAGGAAAAAGGATCATTTTTTTTTAACCCAAATGAAAAAAGCTTACAGCACCTGGTATTCCCAAGCGGTCTCCCATCCAGGTACTAACCAGGCCCAACCGTGCTTAGCTTCCGAGATCAGACGAGATCGGGCGTGTTCGCAGTGGTGTGGCCGTAAGCAATTGCTCCTGGCACCAGACAGGACTTTAAACAGGAGAAAGGATCATTTTTTTTACCCCAAATGAAAATAGATTACAGCACCTGGTATTCCCAGGCGGTCTCCCATCCAAGTACTAAGCAGGCCCGACCGTGCTTAGCTTCCGAGATCAGACGAGATCGGGCGTGTTCACGGTGGTGTGGCCGTAAGCAATTACTCCTGGCACCAGACAGGACTTTAAACAGGATAAAGGATGATTTTTTTTACCCCAATTGAAAATAGCTTACAGCACCTAGTATTCCCAGGCGGTCTCCCATCGAGGTACTAACCATGCTCGACCGTGCTGAGCTTCCGAGATCAGACGAGATCGGGCGTGTTCACAGTGGTGTGGCCGTAAGCAATTGCTCCTGGCACCAGACAGGACTTTAAACAGGAGAAAGGATGATTTTTTTTACCCCAAATGAAAATAGCTTACAGCACCTGGTATTCCCAGGCGGTCTCCCATCCAGGTACTAACCAGGCCCGACCGTGCTTAGCTTCCGAGATCAGACGAGATCGGGCGTGTTCGCAGTGGTGTGGCCGTAAGCAATTACTCCTGGCACCAGAAAGGACTTTAAACAGGAGAAAGGATCATTTTTTTTACCCCAAATGAAAATAGATTACAGCACCTGGTATTCCCAGGCGGTCTCCCATCCAAGTACTAACCAGGCCCGACCGTGCTTAGCTTCCGAGATCAGACGAGATCGGGCGTGTTCGCAGTGGTGTGGCCGTAAGCAATTGCTCCTGGCACCAGACAGGACTTTAAACAGGAGAAAGGATCATTTTTTTTACCCCAAATGAAAATAGATTACAGCACCTGGTATTCCCAGGCGGTCTCCCATCCAAGTACTAAGCAGGCCCGACCGTGCTTAGCTTCCGAGATCAGACGAGATCGGGCGTGTTCACGGTGGTGTGGCCGTAAGCAATTACTCCTGGCACCAGACAGGACTTTAAACAGGATAAAGGATGATTTTTTTTACCCCAATTGAAAATAGCTTACAGCACCTAGTATTCCCAGGCGGTCTCCCATCGAGGTACTAACCATGCTCGACCGTGCTGAGCTTCCGAGATCAGACGAGATCGGGCGTGTTCACAGTGGTGTGGCCGTAAGCAATTGCTCCTGGCACCAGACAGGACTTTAAACAGGAGAAAGGATGATTTTTTTTACCCCAAATGAAAATAGCTTACAGCACCTGGTATTCCCAGGCGGTCTCCCATCCAGGTACTAACCAGGCCCGACCGTGCTTAGCTTCCGAGATCAGACGAGATCGGGCGTGTTCGCAGTGGTGTGGCCGTAAGCAATTACTCCTGGCACCAGAAAGGACTTTAAACAGGAGAAAGGATCATTTTTTTTACCCCAAATGAAAATAGATTACAGCACCTGGTATTCCCAGGCGGTCTCCCATCCAAGTACTAACCAGGCCCGACCGTGCTTAGCTTCCGAGATCAGACGAGATCGGGCGTGTTCGCAGTGGTGTGGCCGTAAGCAATTGCTCCTGGCACCAGACAGGACTTTAAACAGGAGAAAGGAACATTTTTTTTACACCAAATGAAAATAGATTACAGCACCTGGTATTCCCAGGCGGTCTCCCCTCCAAGTACTAACCAGGCCCGACCGTGCTTAGCTTCCGAGATCAGACGAGATCGGGCGTGTTCACGGTGGTGTGGCCGAAAGCAATTACTCCTGGCACCAGACAGGACTTTAAACAGGAGAAAGGATGATTTTTTTTACCCCAAATGAAAATAGCTTACAGCACCTGGTATTCCCAGGCGGTCTCCCATCCAAGTACTAACCAGGCCCGACCGTGCTTAGCATCCGAGATCAGACGAGATCGGGCGTGTTCGCAGTGGTGTGGCCGTAAGCAATTGCTCCTGGCACCAGACAGGACTTTAAACAGGATAAAGGATCATTTTTTTTACCCCAAATGAAAAAAGATTACAGCACCTGGTATTCCCAGGCGGTCTCCCATCCAAGTTCTAACCAGGCCCGACCGTGCTTAGCTTCCAAGATCATACGAGATTGGGCGTGTTCACGGTGGTGTGGCCGTAAGCAATTACTCCTGGTACCAGACAGGACTTTAAACAGGAGAAAGGATCATTTTTTTTACCCCAAATGAAAATAGATTACAGCACCTGGTATTCCCAGGCGGTCTCCCCTCCAAGTACTAACCAGGCCCGACCGTGCTTAGCTTCCGAGATCAGACGAGATCGGGCGTGTTCACGGTGGTGTGGCCGAAAGCAATTGCTCCTGGCACCAGACAGGATGATTTTTTTTACCCCAAATGAAAATAGCTTACAGCACCTGGTATTCCCAGGCGGTCTCCCATCCAAGTACTAACCAGGCCCGACCGTGCTTACCTCCCGAGATCAGACGAGATCGGGCGTGTTCACGGTGGTGTGGCCGTAAGCAATTGCTCCTGGCACCAGACAGGACTTTAAACAGGAGAAAGGATGGTTTTTTTTACCCCAAATGAAAATAGCTTACAGCACCTGGTATTCCCAGGCGGTCTCCCATCCAGGTACTTACCAGGCACGACCGTGCTTACCTTCCGAGATCAGACAAGATCGGGCGTGTTCGCAGTTGTGTGGCCGTAAGCAATTGCTCCTGGCACCAGACAGGACTTTCAACATGAGAAAGGATCATTTTTTTTACCCCAATTGAAAATAGATTACAGCACCTGATATTCCCAGGCGGTCTCCCATCCAGGTACTAACCAGGCCCGACCGTGCTTAGC
Organism: Micromesistius poutassou; assembly: GCF_964030765.1. Taxonomy (NCBI): domain Eukaryota; kingdom Metazoa; phylum Chordata; class Actinopteri; order Gadiformes; family Gadidae; genus Micromesistius; species Micromesistius poutassou. The sequence goes on along the minus strand of NC_140271.1, from coordinate 21,404,471 downwards.
TTCCGAGATCAGACGAGATCGGGCGTGTTCGCAGTGGTGTGGCCGTATGCAAATGCTCCGGGCACCAGACAGGACTTTAAACAGGAGAAAGGATCATTTTTTTTACCCCAAATGAAATTAGATTACAGGACCTGGTATTCCCAGGCGGTCTCCCATCCAAGTACTAACCAGGCCCGACCATGCTTAGCTTCCGAGATCAGACGAGATCGGGCGTGTTCACGGTGGTGTGGCCGTAAGCAATTGCTCCTGACACCAGACAGGACTTTAAACAGGAGAAAGGATGATTTTTTTTAACCCAAATGAAAATAGCTTACGGCACCTAGTATTCCCAGGCGGTCTCCCATCCAGGTACTAACCAGGCCCGACCGTGCTTAGCTTCCGAGATCAGACGAGATCGGACGTGTTCGCAGTGGTGTGGCCGTAAGCAATTGCTCCTGGCACCAGACAGGACTTTAAACAGGAAAAAGGATCATTTTTTTTTAACCCAAATGAAAAAAGCTTACAGCACCTGGTATTCCCAAGCGGTCTCCCATCCAGGTACTAACCAGGCCCAACCGTGCTTAGCTTCCGAGATCAGACGAGATCGGGCGTGTTCGCAGTGGTGTGGCCGTAAGCAATTGCTCCTGGCACCAGACAGGACTTTAAACAGGAGAAAGGATCATTTTTTTTACCCCAAATGAAAATAGATTACAGCACCTGGTATTCCCAGGCGGTCTCCCATCCAAGTACTAAGCAGGCCCGACCGTGCTTAGCTTCCGAGATCAGACGAGATCGGGCGTGTTCACGGTGGTGTGGCCGTAAGCAATTACTCCTGGCACCAGACAGGACTTTAAACAGGATAAAGGATGATTTTTTTTACCCCAATTGAAAATAGCTTACAGCACCTAGTATTCCCAGGCGGTCTCCAATCGAGGTACTAACCATGCTCGACCGTGCTGAGCTTCCGAGATCAGACGAGATCGGGCGTGTTCACAGTGGTGTGGCCGTAAGCAATTGCTCCTGGCACCAGACAGGACTTTAAACAGGAGAAAGGATGATTTTTTTTACCCCAAATGAAAATAGCTTACAGCACCTGGTATTCCCAGGCGGTCTCCCATCCAGGTACTAACCAGGCCCGACCGTGCTTAGCTTCCGAGATCAGACGAGATCGGGCGTGTTCGCAGTGGTGTGGCCGTAAGCAATTACTCCTGGCACCAGAAAGGACTTTAAACAGGAGAAAGGATCATTTTTTTTACCCCAAATGAAAATAGATTACAGCACCTGGTATTCCCAGGCGGTCTCCCATCCAAGTACTAACCAGGCCCGACCGTGCTTAGCTTCCGAGATCAGACGAGATCGGGCGTGTTCGCAGTGGTGTGGCCGTAAGCAATTGCTCCTGGCACCAGACAGGACTTTAAACAGGAGAAAGGAACATTTTTTTTACACCAAATGAAAATAGATTACAGCACCTGGTATTCCCAGGCGGTCTCCCCTCCAAGTACTAACCAGGCCCGACCGTGCTTAGCTTCCGAGATCAGACGAGATCGGGCGTGTTCACGGTGGTGTGGCCGAAAGCAATTACTCCTGGCACCAGACAGGACTTTAAACAGGAGAAAGGATGATTTTTTTTACCCTAAATGAAAATAGCTTACAGCACCTGGTATTCCCAGGCGGTCTCCCATCCAAGTACTAACCAGGCCCGACCGTGCTTAGCATCCGAGATCAGACGAGATCGGGCGTGTTCGCAGTGGTGTGGCCGTAAGCAATTGCTCCTGGCACCAGACAGGACTTTAAACAGGATAAAGGATCATTTTTTTTACCCCAAATGAAAAAAGATTACAGCACCTGGTATTCCCAGGCGGTCTCCCATCCAAGTACTAACCAGGCCCGACCGTGCTTAGCTTCCAAGATCATACGAGATTGGGCGTGTTCACGGTGGTGTGGCCGTAAGCAATTACTCCTGGTACCAGACAGGACTTTAAACAGGAGAAAGGATCATTTTTTTTACCCCAAATGAAAATAGATTACAGCACCTGGTATTCCCAGGCGGTCTCCCCTCCAAGTACTAACCAGGCCCGACCGTGCTTAGCTTCCGAGATCAGACGAGATCGGGCGTGTTCACGGTGGTGTGGCCGAAAGCAATTGCTCCTGGCACCAGACAGGACTTTAAACAGGAGAAAGGATGATTTTTTTTACCCCAAATGAAAATAGCTTACAGCACCTGGTATTCCCAGGCGGTCTCCCATCCAAGTACTAACCAGGCCCGACCGTGCTTACCTCCCGAGATCAGACGAGATCGGGCGTGTTCACGGTGGTGTGGCCGTAAGCAATTGCTCCTGGCACCAGACAGGACTTTAAACAGGAGAAAGGATGGTTTTTTTTACCCCAAATGAAAATAGCTTACAGCACCTGGTATTCCCAGGCGGTCTCCCATCCAGGTACTTACCAGGCACGACCGTGCTTACCTTCCGAGATCAGACAAGATCGGGCGTGTTCGCAGTTGTGTGGCCGTAAGCAATTGCTCCTGGCACCAGACAGGACTTTCAACATGAGAAAGGATCATTTTTTTTACCCCAATTGAAAATAGATTACAGCACCTGGTATTCCCAGGCGGTCTCCCATCCAGGTACTAACCAGGCCCGACCGTGCTTAGCTTCCGAGATCAGACGAGATCGGGCGTGTTCGCAGTGGTGTGGCCGTATGCAAATGCTCCGGGCACCAGACAGGACTTTAAACAGGAGAAAGGATCATTTTTTTTACCCCAAATGAAATTAGATTACAGGACCTGGTATTCCCAGGCGGTCTCCCATCCAAGTACTAACCAGGCCCGACCATGCTTAGCTTCCGAGATCAGACGAGATCGGGCGTGTTCACGGTGGTGTGGCCGTAAGCAATTGCTCCTGACACCAGACAGGACTTTAAACAGGAGAAAGGATGATTTTTTTTAACCCAAATGAAAATAGCTTACGGCACCTAGTATTCCCAGGCGGTCTCCCATCCAGGTACTAACCAGGCCCGACCGTGCTTAGCTTCCGAGATCAGACGAGATCGGACGTGTTCGCAGTGGTGTGGCCGTAAGGAATTGCTCCTGGCACCAGACAGGACTTTAAACAGGAAAAAGGATCATTTTTTTTTAACCCAAATGAAAAAAGCTTACAGCACCTGGTATTCCCAAGCGGTCTCCCATCCAGGTACTAACCAGGCCCAACCGTGCTTAGCTTCCGAGATCAGACGAGATCGGGCGTGTTCGCAGTGGTGTGGCCGTAAGCAATTGCTCCTGGCACCAGACAGGACTTTAAACAGGAGAAAGGATCATTTTTTTTACCCCAAATGAAAATAGATTACAGCACCTGGTATTCCCAGGCGGTCTCCCATCCAAGTACTAAGCAGGCCCGACCGTGCTTAGCTTCCGAGATCAGACGGGATCGGGCGTGTTCACGGTGGTGTGGCCGTAAGCAATTACTCCTGGCACCAGACAGGACTTTAAACAGGATAAAGGATGATTTTTTTTACCCCAATTGAAAATAGCTTACAGCACCTAGTATTCCCAGGCGGTCTCCCATCGAGGTACTAACCATGCCCGACCGTGCTTAGCTTCCGAGATCAGACGAGATCGGGCGTGTTCGCAGTGGTGTGGCCGTAAGCAATTACTCCTGGCACCAGAAAGGACTTTAAACAGGAGAAAGGATCATTTTTTTTACCCCAAATGAAAATAGATTACAGCACCTGGTATTCCCAGGCGGTCTCCCATCGAGGTACTAACCATGCCCGACCGTGCTTAGCTTCCGAGATCAGACGAGATCGGGCGTGTTCGCAGTGGTGTGGCCGTAAGCAATTACTCCTGGCACCAGAAAGGACTTTAAACAGGAGAAAGGATCATTTTTTTTACCTGAAATGAAATTATCTTACAGCACTTGGTATTCCCAGGCGGTCTCCCATCCAGGTACTAACCAGGCCCGACCTTGCTTAGCTTCCGAGATCAGACGAGATCGGGCGTGTTCACGGTGGTGTGGCCGTAAGCAATTGCTGCGGACACCAGACAGGACTTTAAACATGAGAAAGGATCATTTTTTTTACCCCAAATGAAAATAGCTTACAGCACCTGGCATTCCCAGGCGGTCTCCCATCCAGGTACTAACCAGGCCCGACCGTGCTTAGCTTCCGAGATCAGAAGAGATCGGGCGTGTTCGCAGTGGTGTGGCCGTAAGCAATTTCTCTTGGCACCAGACAGGACTTTAAACAGGAGAAAGGATGATTTTTTTTACCCCAAATGAAAATAGCTTACAGCACCTGGTATTCCCAGGCGGTCTCCCATCCAGGTACTAACCAGGCCCGACCGTGCTTAGCTTCCGAGATCAGACGAGATCGGGCGTGTTCGCAGTGGTGTGGCCGTAAGCAATTGCTCCTGGCACCAGACAGGACTTTAAACAGGAGAAAGGATCATTTTTTTTACCCCAAATGAAAATAGATTACAGCACCTGGTATTCCCAGGCGGTCCCCCATCCAAGTACTAACCAGGCCCGACCGTGCTAAGCTTCCGAGATCAGACGAGATCGGGCGTGTTTGCAGTGGTGTGGCCGTAAGCAATTTCTCCTGGCACCAGACAGGACTTTAAACAGGAGAAAGGATCATTTTTTTTACCCCAAATGAAAATAGCTTACAGCACCTGGTATTCCCAGGCGGTCTCCCATCCAGGTACTAACCAGGCCCGACCGTGCTTAGCTTCCGAGATCAGACGAGATCGGGCGTGTTCCCGGTGGTGTGGCCGTAAGCAATTTCTCCAGCACCTGGTATTCCCAGGCGGTCTCCCATCCAAGTACTAACCAGCCCCGACCGTGCTTAGCTTCCAAGATCAGACGAAATCGGGCGTGTTCACGGTGGTGTGGCCGTAAGCAATTGCTCCTGGCACCAGACAGGACTTTAAACAGGAGAAAGGATGATTTTTTTTACCCCAAATGAAAATAGATTACAGCACCTGGTATTCCCAGGCGGTCTCCCATCCAAGTACTAACCAAGCCCGACCGTGCTTAGCTTCCGAGATCAGACGAGATCGGGCATGTTCGCAGTGGTGTGGCCGTAAGCAATTGCTCCTGGCACCAGACAGGACTTTAAACAGGAGAAAGGATCATTTTTTTTTACCCCAAATGAAAATAGATTACAGCACCTGGTATTCCCAGGCGGTCTCCCATTCAAGTCCTAACCAGGCCCGACTGTGCTTAGCTTCCGAGATCAGACGAGATCGGGCGTGTTCACGGTGGTGTGGCCGTAAACAATTGCTCCTGGCACCAGACAGGACTTTAAACAGGAGAAAGGATGATTTTTTTTACCACAAATGAAAATAGCTTACAGCACCTGGTATTCCTAGGCGGTCTCCCAACCAGGTACTAACCAGGCCCGTCCGTGCTTAGCTTCCGAGATCAGACGAGATCGGGCGTGTTCGCAGTGGTGTGGCCGTAAGCAATTGCTCCTAGCACCAGACAGGACTTTAAACAGGAGAAAGGATGATTTTTTTTACCCCAAATGAAAATACCTTACAGCACCTGGTATTCCCAGGCGGTCTCCCATCCAGGTACTAACCAGGCCCGACCGTGCTTAGCTTCCGAGATCAGACGAGATCGGGCGTGTTCATGGTGGTGTGGCCGTAAGCAATTGCTCCTGGCACCAGACAGGACTTTAAACAGGATAAAGGATCATTTTTTTTACCCCAAATGAAAAAAGATTACAGCACCTGGTATTCCCAGGCGGTCTCCCATCCAAGTACTAACCAGGCCCGACCGTGCTTAGCTTCCAAGATCAGACGAGATTGGGCGTGTTCACGGTGGTGTGGCCGTAAGCAATTACTCCTGGTACCAGACAGGACTTTAAACAGGAGAAAGGATCATTTTTTTTACCCCAAATGAAAATATCTTACAGCACCTGGTATTCCCAGGCGGTCTCCCATCCAGGTACTAACCAGGCCCGTCCGTGCTTAGCTTCCGAGATCAGACGAGATCGGGCGTGTTCGCAGTGGTGTGGCCGTAAGCAATTGCTCCTAGCACCAGACAGGACTTTAAACAGGAGAAAGGATGATTTTTTTTACCCCAAATGAAAATAGCTTACAGCACCTGGTATTCCCAGGCGGTCTCCCATCCAGGTACTAACCAGGCCCGACCGTGCTTAGCTTCCGAGATCAGACGAGATCGGGCGTGTTCATGGTGGTGTGGCCGTAAG
>NC_140271.1:21383282-21395782 GCF_964030765.1 Micromesistius poutassou | reverse complement strand
ACCTGTTTCCATCATTAGAAAATTGCATTCCAAACCCTGTCCATGTCTCTGGCACCTGTAGGCCTGAAGAAATCTCATAGACACCATCTATGACCACAAAACTGGATCAAAAATAAACAATTACAAAATAGTGAGTCCACCTTCTGACCTTTAGCGATCCCGCATCCTACAGGCCTCCATCTAAATAGATAGACCAGTATCACAACAAAAAAATAGTGCACAAACTGGTCTCAGCACCCCATAAGCAATACATTCAACCAAAACCAAAAATTAGCTTCTTATCCTCCCCAATTATAATGAAAGTGCTCCCTGCCACAAAACTCCTGAGGAAGTCTCCCATGCTAACATAACTATACAGAGTGCTCACATCTCTTTTCATCATGCACTGAAAAACATCCCACACATCAGCTGTCTTTTTCTCATAATGGGCCAAGTTTCTTCGCAGTTTGACTGCAAACCTTGCATGGCTCAGCACGTAGTTTAGAAGTGACACATTGCATTCATCCATCTTACCATTCACGCCAAACAACCACAACTCTCTCCATTCCATCTTCTTAACCCATTCCCCTTTCCAACATCGATTAATTAATTCCTTGATTTTCCCAAAATAAACTCTCAGTCCAGCACACTCAAAAAACTCATGCATACACGTTTCCACACCTACTTCACAAACATCACATTCTTTCCTCACATTCACATCAAACTTACTAATGACTAAATTGTTAAACACTCTATTGTGACGTAGTAGGAAATCAAAGTTCTCACATTCAACATTGTTCCACTTCACTCTGAGATTCATCCAGATTTTCCTCATATCCATATCGCTTTCACGCATCACTTTCTCCCATACTTTCTCCCCTGCTGGTCTTTTCCCTTCTTTACCCCGCAGACACTCGTATATCGTTTTAGTTTTCATACTCAACACACATACCCTTTTCTCACCTTCCTCAACGTACATTTCCACCTCCCCTCCCTCACTTGATCCACTCTCATTCTCAATCATACTCTTCCATTCTCTCGGCATCCCATTCTTTATTTTCTCCATTATTCCTTCTGCTGTACCCAACCACATTTCCTCCTCCCTCCCCCTTACCGCATCCATTATTGCCTGTGCCCTCATAAACCCTGGTACATATTCATATACAACATCCCTGATAGTCCTGATCCCCGCCCTCCAGATAACCCTGTTGTACAACGTTTCCCCTTCATGTGTTATTTGCGGATTCATAAATATTGGCTGTTGCCATACCTGCTGCACATTTTTACATCCATATTTGATCTTGCCGACAAACTCTCCCCATGCTACCAGCATCTCCTTATGAAACTCACTCACATCACCCAGCATTCCCCTCTTCTTTTGTATAAACACTCCACTCTCCCCACACCCTCCACATCTGTGCATAGCCTCTTTCAGAAAAAGCTTCCAGACATGATCTTTTGGGTTCTTTAGATACCTTAACATCATCTTCACCCTTAGTGCTCTCTTTTTCACCTCTAGGTTGACCAGCTTTAACCCACCGTCCTTGTAATCGTTCTCCAAAACCTCCCTTGCAATTCTGACTCCCTTCCCTCCCCACAGAAACTCACTCACCATTCTCTCCACTTCCTTGCCCACTTTAACAGGCACATCCAACACATTCATTACATACACCAATTTGCTCATCACTAATCCATTCACTACAATAGTCTTCCCCTTTAATTTTAGACCTCTCATTTTCCAAAAACCCAGTGTTTTCTTTATACTATTCAATAATCCTTCATACTGCACATCTCTCCCTTCTTTATCTGCTATCCCTAAATTAACCCCTAACACCTTAAAATAGTCCTTCCTTTCCTTCATCTCAATCTCACACCTCTCAACCCTGTCTCCACCTACATACATTATTTCAGATTTCTCTATATTGACTTTGGCCCCCGAAGCCCTCCCATATTGTTCCACGCACCTCAATACTTCCCCTACACTTTCCCTATCTTTAACTGTGACTGTGGTGTCATCTGCGTATTGATATATCAGACTTGTGTTCCCATCTGGTAATCCTATGCCCCTAATGCCACCATTTTGTGCCAGGAGCGCCGCTAAGGGCTCTGCCGACAGTGAGTACAGCAGAGCCGACAGCGGACACCCCTGCCTAACTGACCTCTCTAATCTAAAACTGTCTGTGATTATCCCGTTGACCTTAACCTTGCTAACTGCTCTATCATACATTATCTTAATCCACCCAATTAACCTATTCCCAAAACCCATAGCCTCCAACACCCTGTATAAATATTTGTGGTCTACTCTATCAAATGCTTTATTTAAGTCTAAACTCAAAACTATCCCTGTATTCTGTGCCTTCATGTGCTGTATGGTGTCCCTGATGCTGCTGACTGTGTCTGCTATGTCCCTACCCGGTATGCTGTATGCCTGTGTGTTTCCCACCACCGTCCCTATAACCCCCTTGATCCTATTAGCTAACACCCGTGCCAGTATTTTATAATCATTGTTTAGCATACTCAGTGGCCTGTAATTCTCTAATCTGTCCCTATCCCCTTTCTTATAAATAATGCTAACTATTCCTATCATCATACTGTCTAACAACTCCCCCGTCTCCTCTATCTGCCTAAATACCCTATCTAGCACTGGCACTAACTCCTGTCTAAACTCTCTGTAAAACTCCCCTGTTATCCCATCTGTCCCTGGACTTTTGTTTCTTCCTAACCCTGCTATTGCTGCCTCTATTTCTCCTAGCCCTATCTCTCCCTCACAACTCTCTTTATCCGCTTCACTCAGTCTAGCTCTCACCTTATCTAAAACTAGTTCTAGGTCTCTATCATCCGTCTCTTCTTTCCTAAATAAATCAGTGTAAAATTCCTGCACCCTCTCAGCTATCCCTACAAAGTCTGTTATTATTTCCCCATCTCTCCCCACAACCTTCTCTAAGTAATTCCTTTCCTGTTTAGTTTTTTCTAATCCTAAAAAGTATTTTGTGCACTTTTCACCCTCTACTACGTACCTAGCCCTGCTCCTAACTATTGCCCCATTGCACCTTCTCTGTTCAATTTCCCCTAGTTCTCCTTTAATCCTTACGTATTCTTTTAAATCACTCTCTCCCACATCAGCACGAGCAGCCTCTCTATCTAACTCTTCCTTTAATCTTCTCTCCTTTTCGCACTCAAACCTTTTCCTATACCTGCTGTATCCTATGCTTGTCTTCTTTATTTCTGCCTTCACACTCTCCCACCACCCACCAATGTCTTCGTCATACATGCTTTCATCAATTCCCCTTCTCAAACATTCTCTCACTCTGTTTTTATATTTCTCATCCTTCAGCAATTCACTATTCAGACACCACACTCCTCCCCCCCTCCTCTGTATTGTGCTCACTATGCTGAACTTTAAAACCTTGTGATCGCTCAGTACTGTTGTGTTGTATTGTATTGTGCCTATCCTGTCCACCAAACCCCTTGTGCTCAGAATTAAATCTATCCGACTCTGTTTTAAAGTGCCTGCCACCATTTGTGTTCTTGAAAAAACCCTGCCCTCCGGATTCCTCTCTCTCCACACATCAAACATCTTTCTCTCCTTCATCAATTCTTTTAGCACAGCCCTTGATGAGTCGTTTCTATATTGCATGTTCACAGACACATCTAGCCTTCCACACCACACATTAAAGTCACCCACTACTATGCATTCTTCACCACACATTCTCCCCAGCTTTTGCAAAAAAGACCTTCTCTCCTTCTCCTCATTCGGCGCATACACATTCAGCAATCGACACATTTTACCCAAGTACTCAAAGGTAATTCCTATCACCCTCCCATCCCCATCATCCACACACTTCGTCACATTCTCAACCACTCCCCTTTTCACTAAAATTGCTACCCCTCTAGATTTAACACCACCATTATTCACATACATGTCCCCCATCCATTCTCTCTCAACCACTCTCATAACCTCCTCATCCCAATGTGTCTCTTGTAAACATATTATGTCAGCCTCACACACCATCAAGGTTTGCTGCCTCCTGTTCCTGTCCCTTAGCCCGTTAGCGTTAAGAGAAGATATTCTGATCATTAAAAGTATACATGAGAAGAGATTCCACACGTTATGTTCTTAATTCGCACTTTTTTTCCCCTTATCTTCTCTCTCCTTCCTCCCCGATGGTCTTTTCCTATTTCCACCCACCACCTCCATGTTTTCCTCCCCTCTGTCTGATATATCCAAACCCACCCACCTCCTGCTTTCTGTCGTATCCGAAGCCCTCCACCCCCACTTATTCCCCCTTGCCTCCGACCTTCCCTCTCCCTGTCCCACCACAGTCATTCCACTCTTTTCCCCGTTCTTCTCCCCTCCTTTCGCTCCCTCACCCACGCTTCTCCGCTCCTCTCGTTCGTCCGTCCCTCTCACCGCACTGTCCACGCTGTAGCCGTTCTCCTCCCTTTCCTTCTCTCCTCCTGTCTCCGTTGTCTCTTCCGCTGCCGTCTCGTCCTCTGCCTCTCCATCCTGCTCCTCGTCCTCGTCCATCTCCTCTCCTTCCCCGCCGACTCCCACGCCACTTCCTTCCGAATCAGTCGCCTCCGCTCCGCTGCCGCCTTCTCCGCCCTCTCCTCTCGGTAGCTCCTCCTCCTCGTCGACGTCCGTCTCCCGGCCCCCGCCTTCTCCTCCTTGTCGCCTCTGTTCTCCGTCTGTGCCACATTCTCTTGCGTAGTGCCCCTGTCCATGGCACCTGTGGCATCTAAACTCCGGGCAGTCCCTCAGGATGTGCCCCGGTTGGATACACATCCTGCATACCCTCTCCTGTCTGTCATGAATCACCCGAAAGTACTGGGGACCCGTAGCTGTACTGAACTTTGTTGAGTACGGCAACGACCTGACCAAGTCATTGAACTTCACTTTTAAAAACCTGGTCCCGTCTGCAATGTTCGTGCCCGGCCACATTCTCCTTTTGATCGGTGAGGCAGCTGAGACCCCCCACCCCTGTAGCTTCAGCAAAACGTCATTGTCCGTGGTGTACGCCGGAAGCTCCAGGAATGACACCACCGTTTCGTCACTTGTGAGCTCTTTAGCGACTATCCTGACCCCTTTTACTTTGAAGCCATCCATGAGTTTATTTTTCCCGCTGAGATATCCCATTGTTAATTCATACTTCCTCATCCCGGTTTTACGGCATGCCATCAACTCCCCACACACCTCCCTCGTCGCTTTTAACAGCTCCATCACCGTTATTGTATCCTCACCGATCAGTTCCACACTCACGGTCAGTTCCTTCTCATACTTGTTATCTCCCGCCTCTTCTCCCCTCTGGTCTTTCTTTCCGCCATCTACTCCTTCCAAGCCTTTTCCGTTTCCATTTTCCGTTTCCATTATGTCCGTCCGTGTTATGTTCCTTCCCCAAACAAATGGGAGGATTATCTTCGCCCAAACAGTGCCTCACTGTTTGGGGGAGGTGTATCGAAGAAAATCAAAAAACAAACAGAAAAAAAGGCACTTAAGCACGCTTAGAGGTAGCACAAAAAACTCAACTGCTCTCTCTCTCTTCCTGCTTCCTGCTTGCGCACCTGAAACCAACTAGCTCCGACACTGTAGGGGGCGTCAGGGTGGTGTGGCCGTAAGCAATTGCTTCGGGCACCAGACAGGACTTTAAACGGGAGAAAGGATGATTTTTTTTACCCCAAATGAAAATAGCTTACAGCACCTTGTATTCCCAGGCGGTCTCCCATCCAGGTACTACCCAGTCCCGACCGTGCTTAGCTTCCGAGATCAGACAAGATCGGGCGTGTTCGCAGTGGTGTGGCCGTAAGCAATTGCTCCTGGCACCAGACAGGACGGGACGGGAGAAACTGTGGGAGGTGCTGCGGGAGTACGGGGTAAGGGGTTCATTCCTCAGGGCCATCCAATCTCTGTACTCCCAAAGCGAGAGCTGTGTCCGCATTCTCGGCAGCCAATCAGTTCCGTTCCCGGTGGGTGTTGGCCTCCGCCAGGGCTGCGCCTTGTCACCAATCCTGTTTGTGATATTCATGGACAGGATATCGAGGCGTAGTCGTGGTGGGGAGGGGTTGCAGTTCGGTGATCTGAGGATCGCATCACTGCTCTTTGCAGATGATGTGGTCCTAATGGCATCATCGGCCTGTGACCTTCAGCACTCACTGGATCGGCTGGCTGCCGAGTGTGAAGCGGCTGGGATGAAGATCAGAACCACTAAATCTGAGGCCATGACTCTTAGCAGGAAACCGGTGGATTGCCCTCTCCGGGTAGGAAATGAGTCCTTAGCCCAAGTGAAGGAGTTTAAGTACCTCGGGGTCTTGTTCGCGAGTGAGGGTACGATGGAGCGTGAGATTGGCCGGAGAATCGGAGCAGCGGGGGCGGTATTGCGTTCGCTGTACCGCACTGTTGTGACGAAAAGAGAGCTGAGCCGCAAGGCAAAGCTCTCGATCTACCGGTCGATCTTCGTTCCTACCCTCACCTATGGTCATGAGGGGTGGGTGATGACCGAAAGGACGAGATCGCGGATACAAGCGGCCGAGATGAGTTTTCTCAGGAGGGTGGCTGGCTTCTCCCTTAGGGATAGGGTGAGAAGTTCAGTCATCCGGGAGGTACTCGGATTAGAGCCGCTGCTCCTTTGCTTAGAAAGGAGTCAGTTGAGGTGGTTCGGGCATCTGGTAAGGATGCCCACTGGACGCCTCCCTTGGGAGGTGTTCCAGGCACGACCAGTGGGGAGGAGACCCCGGGGAAGACCCAGGACTAGGTGGAGAGATTATATCTCAACACTGGCCTGGGAACGCCTCGGGATCCCCCTGTCAGAGCTGGTCAATGTGGCCCGGGAAAGGGAAGTCTGGGGCCCCCTGCTTGAGCTGCTGCCCCCGCGACCCGACCCCGGATAAGCGGACGACGATGAGGATGAGGATGAGGACCAGACAGGACTTTAAACAGGAGAAAGGATGATTTTTTTTACCCCAAATGAAAATAGATTACAGCACCTGGTATTCCCAGGCGGTCTCCCATCCAAGTACTAATCAGTCCCGACTGTGCTTAGCTTCCGAGATCAGACGGGATCGGGCGTGTTCACGGTGGTGTGGCCGTAAGCAATTGCTCCTGGCACCAGACAGGACTTTAAACAGGAGAAAGGATGATTTTTTTTACCCCAAATGAAAATAGCTTACAGCACCTGGTATTCCCAGGCGGTCTCCCATCCAGGTACTAACCAGGCCCGACCGTGCTTAGCTTCCGAGATCAGACGAGATCTGGCGTGTTCGCAGTGGTGTGGCCGTAAGCAATTGCTCCTGGCACCAGACAGGACTTTAAACAGGAGAAAGGATCATTTTTTTTACCCCAAATGAAAATAGATCACAGCACCTGGTATTCCCAGGCGGTCTCCCATCCAAGTACTACCCAGGCCCGACCGTGCTTAGCTTCCGAGATCAGACGAGATTGGGCGTGTTCACGGTGGTGTGGCCGTAAGCAATTGCTCCTGGCACCAGAGAGGACTTTAAACAGGAGAAAGGATCATTTTTTTTTACCCCAAATGAAAATAGCTTACAGCACCTGGTATTCCCAGGCGGTCTCCCATCCAGGTACTAACCAGGCCCGACCGTGCTTAGCTTCCGAGATCAGACGAGATCGGGCGTGTTCGCAGTGGTGTGGCCGTAAGCAATTGCTCCTGGCACCAGACATGTCTTTAAACAGGAGAACGGATCATTTTTTTTACCCCAAATGAAAATAGATTACAGCACCTGGTATTCCCAGGCGGTCTCCCATCCAAGTACTAACCAGGCCCGACCGTGCTTAGCTTCCGAGATCAGATGAGATCGGTCGTGTTCACGGTGGTGTGGCCGTAAGCAATTGCTCTTGGCACCAGACAGGACTTTAAACAGGAGAAAGGATGATTTTTTTTACCCCAAATGAAAATATCTTACAGCACCTTGTATTCCCAGGCGGTCTCCCATCCAGGTACTAACCAGGCCCGACCGTGCTTAGCTTCCGAGATCAGACGAGATCGGGCGTGTTCGCAGTTGTGTGGCCGTAAGCAATTGCTCCTGGCACCAGACAGGACTTTAAACAGGAGAAAGGATCATTTTTTTTACCCCAAATGAAAATAGATCACAGCACCTGGTATTCCCAGGCGGTCTCCCATCCAAGTACTACCCAGGCCCGACCGTGCTTAGCTTCCGAGATCAGACGAGATTGGGCGTGTTCACGGTGGTGTGGCCGTAAGCAATTGCTCCTGGCACCAGAGAGGACTTTAAACAGGAGAAAGGATCATTTTTTTTTACCCCAAATGAAAATTGCTTACAGCACCTGGTATTCCCAGGCGGTCTCCCATCCAGGTACTAACCAGGCCCGACCGTGCTTAGCTTCCGAGATCAGACGAGATCGGGCGTGTTCGCAGTGGTGTGGCCGTAAGCAATTGCTCCTGGCACCAGACATGTCTTTAAACAGGAGAACGGATCATTTTTTTTACCCCAAATGAAAATAGATTACAGCACCTGGTATTCCCAGGCGGTCTCCCATCCAAGTACTAACCTGGCCCGACCGTGCTTAGCTTCCGAGATCAGATGAGATCGGTCGTGTTCACGGTGGTGTGGCCGTAAGCAATTGCTCTTGGCACCAGACAGGACTTTAAACAGGAGAAAGGATGATTTTTTTTACCCCAAATGAAAATATCTTACAGCACCTTGTATTCCCAGGCGGTCTCCCATCCAGGTACTAACCAGGCCCGACCGTGCTTAGCTTCCGAGATCAGACGAGATCGGGCGTGTTCGCAGTTGTGTGGCCGTAAGCAATTGCTCCTGGCACCAGACAGGACTTTAAACAGGAGAAAGGATCATTTTTTTTACCCCAAATGAAAATAGATTACAGCACCTGGTATTCCCAGGCGGTCTCCCATCCTAGTACTAACCACGCCCGACCGTGCTTAGCTTCCGAGATCAGACGAGATCGGGCGTGTTCCCGGTGGTGTGGCCGTAAGCAATTGCTCCTGGCACCAGACAGGACTTTAAACAGGAGAAAGGATGATTTTTTTTACCCGAAATGAAAAAAGATTACAGCACCTGGTATTCCCAGGCGGTCTCCCATCCAAGTAGTAACCAGGCCCGACCGTGCTTAGCTTCCGAGATCAGACGAGATCGGGCGTGTTCACGGTGGTGTGGCCGTATGCAACTGCTCCTGGCACCAGACAGGACTTTAAACAGGAGAAAGGATGATTTTTTTTACCCGAAATGAAAATAGCTTACAGCACCTGGTATTCCCAGGCGGTCTCCCATCCAGGTACTAACCATGCCCGACCGTGCTTAGCTTCCGAGATCAGACGAGATCGGGCGTGTTCGCAGTGGTGTGGCCGTAAGCAATTGCTCCTGGCACCAGACAGGACTTTAAACAGGAGAAAGGATAATTTTTTTTTACCCCAAATGAAAAACAATTACAGCACCTGGTATTCCCAGGCGGTCTCCCATCCAAGTAGTAACCAGGCCCGACCGTGCTTAGCTTCCGAGATCAGACGATATCGGGCGTGTTCGCAGTGGTGTGGCCGTAAGCAAACGCTCCTGGCACCAGACAGGACTTTAAACAGGAGAAAGGATGATTTTTTTTACCCCAAATGAAAATAGCTTACAGCACCTAGTATTCCCAGGCGGTCTCCCATCCAGGTACTAACCAGGCCCGACCGTGCTTAGCTTCCGAGATCAGACGAGATCGGGCGTGTTCACAGTGGTGTGGCCGTAAGCAATTGCTCCTGGCACCAGACAGGACTTTAAACAGGATAAAGGATCATTTTTTTTACCCCAAATGAAAATAGCTTACAGCACCTGGTATTCCCAGGCGGTCTCCCATCCAGGTACTAACCAGGCCCGACCATGCTTAGCTTCCGAGATCAGACGAGATCGGGCGTGTTCGCAGTGGTGTGGCCGTAAGCAATTGCTCCTGGCACCAGACAGGACTTTAAACAGGAGAAAGGATCATTTTTTTTACCCCAAATGAAAATAGATTACAGCACCTGGTATTCCCAGGCGGTCTCCCATCCAAGTACTATCCAGGCCTGACCGTGCTTAGCTTCCGATATCAGACGAGATCGGGCGTGTTCACGGTGGTGTGGCCGTAAGCAATTGATTCGGGCACCAGACAGGACTTTAAACGGGAGAAAGGATGATTTTTTTTACCCCAAATGAAAATAGCTTACAGCACCTTGTATTCCCAGGCGGCCTCCCATCCAGGTACTAACCAGGCCCGACCGTGCTTAGCTTCCGAGATCAGACAAGATCGGGCGTGTTCGCAGTGGTGTGGCCGTAAGCAATTGCTCCTGGCACCAGACAGGACTTTAAACAGGAGAAAGGATCATTTTTTTTACCCCAAATGAAAATAGATCACAGCACCTGGTATTCCCAGGCGGTCTCCCATCCAAGTACTACCCAGGCCCGACCGTGCTTAGCTTCGGAGATCAGACGGGATCGGGCGTGTTCACGGTGGTGTGGCCGTAAGCAATTGCTCCTGGCACCAGACAGGACTTTAAACAGGAGAAAGGATGATTTTTTTTACCCCAAATGAAAATAGCTTACAGCACCTGGTATTCCCAGGCGGTCTCCCATCCAGGTACTAACCAGGCCTGACCGTGCTTAGCTTCCGAGATCAGACGAGATCGGGCGTGTTCGCAGTGGTGTGGACGTAAGCAATTGCTCCTGGCACCAGACAGGACTTTAAACAGGAGAAAGGATCATTTTTTTTTACCCCAAATGAAAACAGCTTACAGCACCTGGTATTCCCAGGCGGTCTCCCATCCAGGTACTTACCAGGCCCGACCGTGCTTAGCTTCCGAGATCAGACGAGATCGGGCGTGTTCGCAGTGGTGTGGCCGTAAGCAATTGCTCCTGGCACCAGACATGACTTTAAACAGGAGAACGGATCATTTTTTTTACCCCAAATGAAAATAGATTACAGCACCTGGTATTCCCAGGCGGTCTCCCATCCAAGTACTAACCAGGCCCGACCATGCTTAGCTTCCGAGATCAGACGAGATCGGGCGTGTTCCCGGTGGTGTGGCCGTAATCAATTGCTCCTGGCACCAGACAGGACTTTAAACAGGAGAAAGGATGATTTTTTTTACCCGAAATGAAAATAGCTTACAGCACCTGGTATTCCCAGGCGGTCTCCCATCCAGGTACTAACCATGCCCGACCGTGCTTAGCTTCCGAGATCAGACGAGATCGGGCGTGTTCGCAGTGGTGTGGCCGTAAGCAATTGCTCCTGGCACCAGACAGGACTTTAAACAGGAGAAAGGATCATTTTTTTTACCCCAAATGAAAATAGCTTACAGCACCTGGTATTCCCAGGCGGTCTCCCATCCAGGTACTAACCAGGCCCGACCGTGCTTAGCTTCCGAGATCAGACGAGATCGGGCGTGTTTGCAGTGGTGTGGCCGTAAGCAATTGCTCCTGGCACCAGACAGGACTTTAAACAGGAGAAAGGATCATTTTTTTTTACCCCAAATGAAAATAGATTACAGCACCTGGTATTGCCAGGCGGTCTCCCATCCAAGTACTATCCAGGCATGACCGTGCTTACCTTCCGAGATCAGACGAGATCGGGCGTGTTCACTGTGGTGTGGCCGTAAGTAATTGCTTCGGGCACCAGACAGGACTTTAAACAGGAGAAAGGATGATTTTTTTTACCCCAAATGAAAATAGCTTACAACACCTGGTATTCCCAGGCGGTCTCCCATCCAGGTACTAACCAGGCCCGACCGTGCTTAGCTTCCGAGATCAGACGAGATCGTGCGTGTTCGCAGTGGTGTGGCCGTCAGCAATTGCTCCTTGCACCAGACAGGACTTTAAACAGGAGAAAGGATCATTTTTTTTACCCCAAATGAAAATAGATTACAGCACCTGGTGTTCCCAGGCGGTCTCCCATCCAAGTACTAACCAGGCCCGACCGTGCTTAGCTTCCGAGATCAGACGAGATCCGGCGTGTTAACGGTGGTGTGGCCGTAAGCAATTGCTCCTGGCACCAGACAGGACTTTAAACAGGAGAAAGGATGATTTTTTTTACCCCAAATGAAAATAGATTACAGCACCTGGTATTCCCAGGCGGTCTCCCATCCAAGTACTAACCAGGCCCGACCGTGCTCAGCTTCCGAGATCAGACGAGATCGGTCGTGTTCACGGTGGTGTGGCCGTAAGCAACTGCTCCTGGCACCAGACAGGACTTTAAACATGAGAAAGGATGATTTTTTTTACCCCAAATGAAAATAGCTTACAGCACTTGGTATTCCCAGGCGG
This sequence comes from Micromesistius poutassou, assembly GCF_964030765.1. Lineage (NCBI taxonomy): Eukaryota > Metazoa > Chordata > Actinopteri > Gadiformes > Gadidae > Micromesistius > Micromesistius poutassou. The sequence continues at coordinate 21,383,536 of NC_140271.1, read as the reverse complement.
TCTCCCATCCAGGTACTAACCAGGCCCGACCGTGCTTAGCTTCCAAGATCAGACGATATCGGGCGTGTTTGCAGTGGTGTGGCCGTAAGCAATTGCTCATGGCACCAGACAGGACTTTAAACAGGAGAAATGATCATTTTTTTTTACCCCAAATAAAAATAGATTACAGCACCTGGTATTGCCAGGCGGTCTCCCATCCAAGTACTATCCAGGCCTGACCGTGCTTACCTTCCGAGATCAGACGAGATCGGGCG
>NC_140271.1:21368282-21373282 GCF_964030765.1 Micromesistius poutassou | reverse complement strand
GGATGATTTTTTTTACCCCAAATGAAAATAGATTACAGCACCTGGTATTCCCAGGCGGTCTCCCATCCAAGTACTATCCAGGCCTGACCCTGCTCAGCTTCCGATATCAGACGAGATCGGGCGTGTTCACGGTGGTGTGGCCGTAAGCAACTGCTCCTGGCAAAAGACAGGACTTTAAACAGGAGAAAAGATGATTTTTTTTACCCCAAATGAAAATAACTTACTTCACCTGGTATTCCCAGGCGGTCTCCCATCCAAGTACTAACCAGGCCCGACCGTGCTTAGCTTCGGCGATCAGACGAGATCGGGCGTGTTCACGGTGGTGTGGCCGTAAGCAATTGCTCCTGGCACCAGACAGGACTTTAAACAGGAGAAAGGATCATTTTTTTTACCCCAAATGAAAATAGCTTACAGCACCTGGTAATCCCAGGCGGTCTCCCATCCAAGAACTAACCAGGCCTGACCGTGCTTAGCTTCCGCGCTCCGACGAGATCGGGCCTGTTCACAGTGGTGTGGCCGTAAGCATTTGCTCCTGGCACCAGACAGGACTTTAAACATGAGAAAAGATGATTTTTTTTACCCCAAATGAAAATCTCTTACCGCACCTGGTATTCCCAGGCGGTCTCCCATCCAAGTACTAAACAGGCTCGACCATGCTTAGCTTCCGAGATCAGACGAGATCGGGCGTGTTCACGGTGGTGTGGCCGTAAGCAACTGCTCCTGGCACCAGACAGGACTTTAAACAGGAGAAAAGATGATTTTTTTTACCCCAAATGAAAATCGCTTACAGCACCTGGTATTCCCAGGCGGTCTCCCATCCAAGTACTAACCAGGCCCGACCGTGCTTAGCTTCCGAGATCAGACGAGATCGGGCGTGTTCACGGTGGTGTGGCCGTAAGCAACTGCTCCAGGCACCAGACAGGACTTTAAACAGGAGAAAAGATGATTTTTTTTACCCCAAATGAAAATAACTTACTTCACCTGGTATTCCCAGGCGGTCTCCCAACCAAGTACTAACCAGGCCCGACCGTGCTTAGCTTCTGCGATCAGACGAGATCGGGCGTGTTCACGGTGGTGTGGCCGTAAGCAATTGCTCCTGGCACCAGACAGGACTTTAAACAGGAGAAAGGATGATTTTTTTTTACCCCAAATGAAAATAGCTTACAGCACCTGGTATTCCCAGGCGGTCTCCCATCCAAGTACTAACCAGGCCCGACCGTGCTTAGCTTCCGAGATCAGACGAGATCGGGCGTGTTCACGGTGGTTTGGCCGTAAGCAATTGCTCCTGGCACCAGACAGGACTTTAAACAGGAGAAAGGATTATTTTTTTTTACCGCAAATGAAAATAGCTTATAGCACCTGGTATTGCCAGCCGGTCTCCCATCCAAGTACTAACCAGCACGACCATGCTTAGCTTCCAATATCAGACGAGATCGGGCGTGTTCACTGTGGTGTGGCCGTAAGCAATTGCTCCTGGCACCAGACAGGACTTTAAACAGGAGAAAGGATGATTTTTTTTACCCCAAATGAAAACAGCTTACAGCACCTGGTATTCCCAGGCGGTCTCCCATCCAAGTACTAACCAGGCCCGACCGTGCTTAGCTTCCGAGATCCGACGAGATCGGGCGTGTTCCCAGTGGTGTGGCTGTAAGCAATTGCTCCTGGCACCAGACAGGACTTTAAACAGGAGAAAGGATCATTTTTTTTACCCCAAATGAAAATAGCTTACAGCACCTGGTAATCCCAGGCGGTCTCCCATCCAAGAACTAACCAGGCCTGACCGTGCTTAGCTTCCGCGCTCCGACGAGATCGGGCCTGTTCACAGTGGTGTGGCCGTAAGCATTTGATCCTGGCACCAGACAGGACTTTAAACATGAGAAAAGATGATTTTTTTTACCCCAAATGAAAATAGATTACAGCACCTGGTATTCCCAGGCGGTCTCCCATCCAAGTACTAACCAGGCCCGACCGTGCTTAGCTTCCAAGATCAGATGAGATCGGGCGTGTTCACGGTGGTGTGGCCGTAAGCAATTGCTCCTGGCACCAGAAAGGACTTTAAACAGGAGAAAGGATGAATTTTTTTACCCCAAATGAAAATAGCTTACAGCACCTGGTATTCCCAGGCGGTCTCCCATCCAAGTACTAACCAGGCCCGACCGTGCTTAGCTTCCGAGATCAGACGAGATCTGGCGTTTTCGCAGTTGTGTGGCCGTAAGCAATTGCTCCTGGCACCAGACAGGACTTTAAACAGGAGAAAGGATCATTTTTTTTACCCCAAATGAAAATAGCTTACAGCACCTGGTAATCCCAGGCGGTCTCCCATCCAAGTACTAAACAGGCTCGACCATGCTTAGCTTCCGAGATCAGACGAGATCGGGCGTGTTCATGGTGGTGTGGCCGTAAGCAACTGCTCCTGGCACCAGACAGGACTTTAAACAGGAGAAAAGATGATTTTTTTTACCCCAAATGAAAATAACTTACTTCACCTGGTATTCCCAGGCGGTCTCCCGTCCAAGTACTAACCAGGCCCGACCGTGCTTAGCTTCGGCGATCAGACGAGATCGGGCGTGATCACGGTGGTGTGGCCGTGAGCAAATGCTGCTGGCACCAGACAGGACTTTAAACAGGAGAAAGGATCATTTTTTTTACCCCAAATGAAAATAGCTTACAGCACCTGGTAATCCCAGGCGGTCTCCCATCCAAGAACTAACCAGGCCTGACCGTGCTTAGCTTCCGCGCTCCGACGAGATCGGGCTTGTCCACAGTGGTGTGGCCGTAAGCATTTGCTCCTGGCACCAGACAGGACTTTAAACATGAGAAAAGATGATTTTTTTTACCCCAAATGAAAATCTCTTACCGCACCTGGTATTCCCAGGCGGTCTCCCATCCAAGTACTAAACAGGCTCGACCATGCTTAGCTTCCGAGATCAGACGAGATCGGGCTTGTCCACAGTGGTGTGGCCGTAAACATTTGCTCCTGGCACCAGACAGGACTTTAAACAGGAGAAAGGATGATTTTTTTTACCCCAAATGAAAATAGCTTACAGCACCTGGTATTCCCAGGCGGTCTCCCATCCAGGTACTAACCAGGCCCGACCGCGCTTAGCTTCCAATATCAGACGAGATCGGGCGTGTTTGCAGTGGTGTGGCCGTAAGCAATTGCTCTTGGCACCAGACAGGACTTTAAACAGGAGAAAGGATCATTTTTTTTACCCCAAATGAAAATAGATTACAGCACCTGGTATTCCCAGGCGGTCTCCCATCCAAGTACTAACCAGGCCCGACCGTGCTTAGCTTCCGAGATCAGACTAGATCGGGCGTGTTCACGGTGGTGTGGCCGTAAGCAATTGCTCCTGGCACCAGACAGGACTTTAAACAGGAGAAAGGATGATTTTTTTTACCCCAAATGAAAATAGATTACAGCACCTGGTATTCCCAGGCGGTCTCCCATCCAAGTACTATCCAGGCCCGACCGTGCTTAGCTTCCGAGATCAGACGAGATCGGGCGTGTTCACGGTGGTGTGGCCGTAAGCAATTGCTCCTGGCACCAGACAGGACTTTAAACAGGAGAAAGGATGATTTTTTTTACCCCAAATGAAAATAGCTTACAGCACCTGGTATTCCCAGGCGGTCTCCCATCCAGGTACTAACCAGGCCCGACCGCGCTTAGCTTCCAATATCAGACGAGATCGGGCGTGTTCGCAGTGGTGTGGCCGTAAGGAATTACTCTTGGCACCAGACAGGACTTTAAACAGGAGAAAGGATCATTTTTTTTACCCCAAATGAAAATATCTTACAGCACCTGGTATTCCCAGGCGGTCTCCCATCCAGGTATTAACCAGGCCGGATCGTGCTTAGCTTCCGAGATCAGACGAGATCGGGCGTGTTCGCAGTGGTGTGGCCGTAAGCAATTGCTCCTGGCACCAGACAGGACTTTAAACAGGAGAAAGGATGATTTTTTTTTACCGCAAATGAAAATAGTTTATAGCACCTGGTATTCCCAGCCAGTCTCCCATCCAAGTACTAACCAGCACGACCATGCTTAGCTTCCATTATCAGACGAGATCGGGCGTGTTCACTGTGGTGTGACCGTAAGCAATTGCTCCTGGCACCAGACAGGACTTTAAACAGGAGAAAGGATGATTTTTTTTACCCCAAATGAAAATAGCTTACAGCACCTGCTATTCCCAGGCGGTCTCCCAACCAAGTACTAACCAGGCCCGACCGTGCTTAGCTTCCGAGATCCGACGAGATCGGGCGTGTTCGCAGTGGTGTGGCCGTAAGCAATTGCTCCTGGCACCAGACAGGACTTTAAACAGGAGAAAGGATCATTTTTTTTACCCCAAATGAAAATAGCTTACAGCACCTGGTAATCCCAGGCTGTCTCCCATCCAAGAACTAACCAGGCCTGACCGTGCTTAGCTTCCGCGCTCCGACGAGATCGGGCCTGTTCACAGTGGTGTGGCCGTAAGCATTTGCTCCTGGCACCAGACAGGACTTTAAACATGAGAAAAGATGATTTTTTTTACCCCAAATGAAAATCTCTTACCGCACCTGGTATTCCCAGGCGGTCTCCCATCCAAGTACTAAACAGGCTCGACCATGCTTAGCTTCCGAGATCAGACGAGATCGGGCGTGTTCACGGTGGTGTGGCCGTAAGCAACTGCTCCTGGCACCAGACAGGACTTTAAACAGGAGAAAAGATGATTTTTTTTACCCCAAATGAAAATAACTTACTTCACCTGGTATTCCCAGGCGGTCTCCCGTCCAAGTACTAACCAGGCCCGACCGTGCTTAGCTTCGGCGATCAGACGAGATCGGGCGTGTTCACGGTGGTGTGGCCGTAAGCAATTGCTCCTGGCACCAGACAGGACTTTAAACAGGAGAAAGGATGATTTTTTTTTACCCCAAATGAAAATAGCTTACAGCACCTGGTATTCCCAGGCGGTCTCCCATCCAAGTACTAACCAGGCCCGACCGTGCTTAGCTTCCGAGATCAG
>NC_140271.1:21358282-21363282 GCF_964030765.1 Micromesistius poutassou | reverse complement strand
ACTAACCAGGCCCGACCGTGCTTAGCTTCGGCGATCAGACGAGATCGGGCGTGTTCACGGTGGTGTGGCCGTAAGCAATTGCTCCTGGCACCAGACAGGACTTTAAACAGGAGAAAGGATCATTTTTTTTACCCCAAATGAAAATAGCTTACAGCACCTGGTATTCCCAGGCGGTCTCCCATCCAGGTACTAACCAGGCCTGACCGTGCTTAGCTTCCGAGATCAGAAGAGATCAGGCGTGTTCGCAGTGGTGTGGCCGTAAGCAATTACTCCTGGCACCAGACAGGACTTTAAACAGGAGAAAGGATCATTTTTTTTACCCCAAATGAAAATAGATTACAGCACCTGGTATACCCAGGTGGTCTCCCATCCAAGTACTAACCAGGCCAGACCGTGCTTAGCTTCCGAGATCAGACGAGATCGGGCGTGTTCACGGTGGTGTGGCCGTAAGCAATTGCTCCTGGCACCAGACAGGACTTTAAACAGGAGAAAGGATGATTTTTTTTACCCCAAATGAAAATAGCTTACAGCACCTGGTATTCCCAGGCGGTCTCCCATCCAGGTACTAACCAGGCCCAACCGTGCTTAGCTTCCGAGATCAGTCGAGATCGGGCGTGTTCGCAGTGGTGTGGCCGTAAGCAATTGCTCCTGGCACCAGACAGGACTTTAAACAGGAGAAAGGATCATTTTTTTTACCCCAAATGAAAATAGCTTACAGCACCTGGTAATCCCAGGCAGTCTCCCATCCAAGAACTAACCAGGCCTGACCGTGCTTAGCTTCCGCGCTCCGACGAGTTCGGGCCTGTTCACAGTGGTGTGGCCGTAAGCATTTGCTCCTGGCACCAGACAGGACTTTAAACATGAGAAAAGATGATTTTTTTTACCCCAAATGAAAATCTCTTACCGCACCTGGTATTCCCAGGCGGTCTCCCATCCAAGTACTAAACAGGCTCGACCATGCTTAGCTTCCGAGATCAGACGAGATCGGGCGTGTTCACGGTGGTGTGGCCGTAAGCAACTGCTCCTGGCACCAGACAGGACTTTAAACAGGAGAAAAGATGATTTTTTTTACCCCAAATGAAAATAACTTACTTCACCTGGTATTCCCAGGCGGTCTCCCGTCCAAGTACTAACCAGGCCCGACCGTGCTTAGCTTCGGCGATCAGACGAGATCGGGCGTGTTCACGGTGGTGTGGCCGTAAGCAATTGCTCCTGGCACCAGACAGGACTTTAAACAGGAGAAAGGATCATTTTTTTTACCCCAAATGAAATTAGCTTACAGCACCTGGTATTCCCAGCCGGTCTCCCATCCAAGTACTAACCAGCACGACCATGCTTAGCTTCCAATATCAGACGAGATCGGGCGTGTTCACTGTGGTGTGGCCGTAAGCAATTGCTCCTGGCACCAGACAGGACTTTAAACAGGAGAAAGGATGATTTTTTTTTACCCCAAATGAAAATAGCTTACAGCACCTGGTATTCCCAGGCGGTCTCCCATCCAAGTACTAACCAGGCCCGACCGTGCTTAGCTTCCGAGATCCGACGAGATCGGGCGTGTTCGCAGTGGTGTGGCCATAAGCAATTGCTCCTGGCACCAGACAGGACTTTAAACAGGAGAAAGGATCATTTTTTTTACCCCAAATGAAAATAGCTTACAGCACCTGGTAATCCCAGGCGGTCTCCCATCCAAGAACTAACCAGGCCTGACCGTGCTTAGCTTCCGCGCTCCTACGAGATCGGGCCTGTTCACAGTGGTGTGGCCGTAAGCATTTTCTCCTGGCACCAGACAGGACTTTAAACATGAGAAAAGATGATTTTTTTTACCCCAAATGAAAATCTCTTACCGCACCTGGTATTCCCAGGCGGTCTCCCATCCAAGTACTAAACAGGCTCGACCATGCTTAGCTCCCGAGATCAGACGAGATCGGGCGTGTTCACGGTGGTGTGCCCGTAAGCAACTGCTCCTGGCACCAGACAGGACTTTAAACAGGAGAAAAGATGATTTTTTTTACCCCAAATGAAAATAACTTACTTCACCTGGTATTCCCAGGCGGTCTCCCGTCCAAGTACTAACCAGGCCCGACCGTGCTTAGCTTCGGCGATCAGACGAGATCGGGCGTGTTCACGGTGGTGTGGCCGTAAGCAATTGCTCCTGGCACCAGACAGGACTTTAAACAGGAGAAAGGATGATTTTTTTTTACCCCAAATGAAAACAGCTTACAGCACCTGGTATTCCCAGGCGGTCTCCCATCCAAGTACTAACCAGGCCCGACCGTGCTTAGCTTCCGAGATCAGTCGAGATCGGGCGTGTTCACGGTGGTGTGGCCGTAAGCAATTGCTCCTGGCACCAGAAAGGACTTTAAACAGGAGAAAGGATGATTTTTTTTACCCCAAATGAAAATAGCTTACAGCACCTGGTATTCCCAGGCTGTCTCCCATCCAAGTACTAACCAGGCCCGACCGTGCTTAGCTTCCGAGATCAGACGAGATCAGGCGTGTTCACGGTGGTGTGGCCGTAAGCAACTGCTCCTGGCACCAGACAGGACTTTAAACAGGAGAAAAGATGATTTTTTTTACCCCAAATGAAAATAACTTACTTCACCTGGTATTCCCAGGCGGTCTCCCGTCCAAGTACTAACCAGGCCCGACCGTGCTTAGCTTCTGCGATCAGACGAGATCGGGCGTGTTCACGGTGGTGTGGCCGTAAGCAATTGCTCCTGGCACCAGACAGGACTTTAAACAGGAGAAAGGATGATTTTTTTTTACCCCAAATGAAAATAGCTTACAGCACCTGGTATTCCCAGGCCGTCTCCCATCCAAGTACTAACCAGGCCCGACCGTGCTTAGCTTCCGAGATCAGTCGAGATCGGGCGTGTTCACGGTGGTGTGGCCGTAAGCAATTCCTCCTGGCACCAGAAAGGACTTTAAACAGGAGAAAGGATGATTTTTTTTACCCCAAATGAAAATAGCTTACAGCACCTGGTATTCCCAGGCGGTCTCCCATCCAAGTACTAACCAAGCCCAACCGTGCTTACCTTCCGAGATCAGTCGAGATCGGGCGTGTTCGCAGTGGTGTGGCCGTAAGCAATTGCTCCTGGCACCAGACAGGACTTTAAACAGGAGAAAGGATCATTTTTTTTACCCCAAATGAAAATAGCTTACAGCACCTGGTAATCCCAGGCGGTCTCCCATCCAAGAACTAACCAGGCCTGACCGTGCTTAGCTTCCGCGCTCCGACGAGTTCGGGCCTGTTCACAGTGGTGTGGCCGTAAGCATTTACTCCTGGCACCAGACAGGACTTTAAACATGAGAAAAGATGATTTTTTTTACCCCAAATGAAAATCTCTTACCGCACCTGGTATTCCCAGGCGGTCTCCCATCCAAGTACTAAACAGGCTCGACCATGCTTAGCTTCCGAGATCAGACGAGATCGGGCGTGTTCACAGTGGTGTGGCCGTAAGCAACTGCTCCTGGCACCAGACAGGACTTTAAACAGGAGAAAAGATGATTTTTTTTACCCCAAATGAAAATAACTTACTTCACCTGGTATTCCCACGCGGTCTCCCGTCCAAGTACTAACCAGGCCCGACCGTGCTTAGCTTCGGCGATCAGACGAGATCGGGCGTGTTCACGGTGGTGTGGCCGTAAGCAATTGCTCCTGGCACCAGACAGGACTTTAAACAGGAGAAAGGATCATTTTTTTTTACCCCAAATGAAAATAGCTTACAGCACCTGGTATTCCCAGGCGGTCTCCCATCCAAGTACTAACCAGGCCCGACCGTGCTTAGCTTCCGAGATCAGACGAGATCGGGCGTGTTCACGGTGGTGTGGCCGTAAGCAATTGCTCCTGGCACCAGACAGGACTTTAAACAGGAGAAAGGATGATTTTTTTTTACCGCAAATGAAAATAGCTTATAGCACCTGGTATTCCCAGCCGGTCTCCCATCCAAGTACTAACCAGCACGACCATGCTTAGCTTCCAATATCAGACGAGATCGGGCGTGTTCACTGTGGTGTGGCCGTAAGTAATTGCTCCTGGCACCAGACAGGACTTTAAACGGGAGAAAGGATGATTTTTTTTACCCCAAATGAAAATAGCTTACAGCACCTGGTATTCCCAGGCGGTCTCCCATCCAAGTACTAACCAGGCCCGACCGTGCTTAGCTTCCGATATCCGACGAGATCGGGCGTGTTCGCAGTGGTGTGGCCGTAAGCAATTGCTCCTGGCACCAGACAGGACTTTAAACAGGAGAAAGGATCATTTTTTTTACCCCAAATGAAAATAGCTTACAGCACCTGGTAATCCCAGGCGGTCTCCCATCCAAGAACTAACCAGGCCTGACCGTGCTTAGCTTCCGCGCTGCGACGAGATCGGGCCTGTTCGCAGTGGTGTGGCCGTAAGCATTTGCTCCTGGCACCAGACAGGACTTTAAACATGAGAAAAGATGATTTTTTTTACCCCAAATGAAAATCTCTTACCGCACCTGGTATTCCCAGGCGGTCTCCCATCCAAGTACTAAACAGGCTCGACCATGCTTAGCTTCCGAGATCAGACGAGATCGGGCGTGTTCACGGTGGTGTGGCCGTAAGCAACTGCTCCTGGCACCAGACAGGACTTTAAACAGGAGAAAAGATGATTTTTTTTACCCCAAATGAAAATAACTTACTTCACCTGGTATTCCCAGGCGGTCTCCCGTCCAAGTACTAACCAGGCCCGACCGTGCTTAGCTTCCGAGATCAGACGAGATCTGGTGTGTTCACGGTGGTGTGGCCGTAAGCAATTGCTCCTGGCACCAGACAGGACTTTAAACAGGAGAAAGGGTGATTTTTTTTACCCCAAATGAAAATAGCTTACAGCACCTGGTATTCCCAGGCGGTCTCCCATCCAGGTACTAACCAGGCCCGACCGCGCTTAGCTTCCAATATCAGACGAGATCGGGCGTGTTCGCAGTGGTGTGGCCGTAAGCAATTACTCTTGGCACCAGACAGGACTTTAAACA
>NC_140271.1:21308282-21350782 GCF_964030765.1 Micromesistius poutassou | reverse complement strand
TTTTTTACCCCAAATAAAAATAGCTTACAGCACCTGGTATTCCCAGGCGGTCTCCCATCCAAGTATTAACCAGGCCCGACCGTGCTTAGCTTCCGAGATCAGACGAGATCGGGCGTGTTCACGGTGGTGTGCCCGTTAGCAATTGCTCCTGGCACCAGACAGGACTTTAAACAGGAGAAAGGATCATTTTTTTTACCCCAAATGAAAATAGATTACAGCACCTGGTATACCCAGGTGGTCTCCCATCCAAGTACTAACCAGGCCCGACCGTGCTTAGCTTCCGAGATCAGACGAGATCGGGCGTGTTCACGGTGGTGTGGCCGTAAGCAATTGCTCCTGGCACCAGACAGGACTTTAAACAGGAGAAAGGATGATTTTTTTTACCCCAAATGAAAATAGCTTACAGCACCTGGTATTCCCAGGCGGTCTCCCATCCAGGTACTAACCAGGCCCAACCGTGCTTAGCTTCCGAGATCAGTCGAGATCGGGCGTGTTCGCAGTGGTGTGGCCGTAAGCAATTGCTCCTGGCACCAGACAGGACTTTAAAAAGGAGAAAGGATCATTTTTTTTACCCCAAATGAAAATAGCTTACAGCACCTGGTAATCCCAGGCGGTCTCCCATCCAAGAACTAACCAGGCCTGACCGTGCTTAGCTTCCGCGCTCCGACGAGTTTGGGCCTGTTCACAGTGGTGTGGCCGTAAGCATTTGCTCCTGGCACCAGACAGGACTTTAAACATGAGAAAAGATGATTTTTTTTACCCCAAATGAAAATCTCTTACCGCACCTGGTATTCCCAGGCGGTCTCCCATCCAAGTACTAAACAGGCTCGACCATGCTTAGCTTCCGAGATCAGACGAGATCGGGCGTGTTCACGGTGGTGTGGCCGTAAGCAACTGCTCCTGGCACCAGACAGGACTTTAAACAGGAGAAAAGATGATTTTTTTTACCCCAAATGAAAATAACTTACTTCACCTGGTATTCCCAGGCGGTCTCCCGTCCAAGTACTAACCAGGCCCGACCGTGCTTAGCTTCGGCGATCAGACGAGATCGGGCGTGTTCACGGTGGTGTGGCCGTAAGCATTTGCTCCTGGCACCAGACAGGACTTTAAACAGGAGAAAGGATCATTTTTTTTACCCCAAATGAAAATAGCTTACAGCACCTGGTATTCCCAGCCGGTCTTCCATCCAAGTACTAACCAGCACGACCATGCTTAGCTTCCAATATCAGACGAGATCGGGCGTGTTCACTGTGGTGTGGCCGTAAGCAATTGCTCCTGGCACCAGACAGGACTTTAAACAGGAGAAAGGATGATTTTTTTTTACCCCAAATGAAAATAGCTTACAGCACCTGGTATTCCCAGGCGGTCTCCCATCCAAGTACTAACCAGGCCCGACCGTGCTTAGCTTCCGAGATCCGACGAGATCGGGCGTGTTCGCAGTGGTGTGGCCGTAAGCAGTTGCTCCTGGCACCAGACAGGACTTTAAACAGGAGAAAGGATCATTTTTTTTACCCCAAATGAAAATAGCTTACAGCACCTGGTAATCCCAGGCGGTCTCCCATCCAAGAACTAACCAGCCCTGACCGTGCTTAGCTTCCGCGCTCCGACGAGATCGGGCCTGTTCACAGTGGTGTGGCCGTAAGCATTTTCTCCTGGCACCAGACAGGACTTTAAACATGAGAAAAGATGATTTTTTTTACCCCAAATGAAAATCTCTTACCGCACCTGGTATTCCCAGGCGGTCTCCCATCCAAGTACTAAACAGGCTCGACCATGCTTAGCTTCCGAGATCAGACGAGATCGGGCGTGTTCACGGTGGTGTGGCCGTAAGCAACTGCTCCTGGCACCAGACAGGACTTTAAACAGGAGAAAAGATGATTTTTTTTACCCCAAATGAAAATAACTTACTTCACCTGGTATTCCCAGGCGGTCTCCCGTCCAAGTACTAACCAGGCCCGACCGTGCTTAGCATCGGCGATCAGACGAGATCGGGCGTGTTCACGGTGGTGTGGCCGTAAGCAATTGCTCCTGGCACCAGACAGGACTTTAAACAGGAGAAAGGATGATTTTTTTTTACCCCAAATGAAAATAGCTTACAGCACCTGGTATTCCCAGGCGGTCTCCCATCCAAGTACTAACCAGGCCCGACCGTGCTTAGCTTCCGAGATCAGTCGAGATCGGGCGTGTTCACGGTGGTGTGGCCGTAAGCAATTGCTCCTGGCACCAGAAAGGACTTTAAACAGGAGAAAGGATGATTTTTTTTACCCCAAATGAAAATAGCTTACAGCACCTGGTATTCCCAGGCGGTCTCCCATCCAAGTACTAACCAGGCCCGACCGTGCTTAGCTTCCACGCTCCGACGAGATCGGGCCTGTTCACAGTGGTGTGGCCGTAATCATTTGCTCCTGGCACCATACAGGACTTTAAACATGAGAAAAGATTTTTTTTTTTACCCCAAATGAAAATCTCTTACCGCACCTGGTATTCCCAGGCGGTCTCCCATCCAAGTACTAAACAGGCTCGACCATGCTTAGCTTCCGAGATCAGACGAGATCGGGCGTGTTCACGATGGTGTGGCCGTAAGCAATTGCTCCTGGCACCAGACAGGACTTTAAACAGGAGAAAGGATGATTTTTTTTACCCCAAATGAAAATAGCTTACAGCACCTGGTATTCCCAGGCGGTCTCCCATCCAGGTACTAACCAAGCCCAACCGTGCTTAGCTTCCGAGATCAGTCGAGATCGGGCGTGTTCGCAGTGGTGTGGCCGTAAGCAATTGCTCCTGGCACCAGACAGGACTTTAAACAGGAGAAAGGATCATTTTTTTTATCCCAAATGAAAATAGCTTACAGCACCTGGTAATCCCAGGCGGTCTCCCATCCAAGAACTAACCAGGCCTGACAGTGCTTAGCTTCCGCGCTCCGACGAGTTCGGGCCTGTTCACAGTGGTGTGGCCGTAAGCATTTACTCCTGGCACCAGACAGGACTTTAAACATGAGAAAAGATGATTTTTTTTACCCCAAATGAAAATCTCTTACCGCACCTGGTATTCCCAGGCGGTCTCCCATCCAAGTACTAAACAGGCTCGACCATGCTTAGCTTCCGAGATCAGACGAGATCGGGCGTGTTCACGGTGGTGTGGCCGTAAGCAATTGCTCCTGGCACCAGACAGGACTTTAAACAGGAGAAAGGATCATTTTTTTTACCCCAAATGAAAATAGCTTACAGCACCTGGTAATCCCAGGCGGTCTCCCATCCAAGAACTAACCAGGCCTGACCGTGCTTAGCTTCCACGCTCCGACGAGATCGGGCCTGTTCACAGTGATGTGGCCGTAAGCATTTGCTCCTGGCACCAGACAGGACTTTAAACATGAGAAAAGATGATTTTTTTTACCCCAAATGAAAATCTCTTACCGCACCTGGTATTCCCAGGCGGTCTCCCATCCAAGTACTAAAGAGGCTCGACCATGCTTAGCTTCCGAGATCAGACGAGATCGGGCGTGTTCACGGTGGTGTGGCCGTAAGCAACTGCTCCTGGCACCAGACAGGACTTTAAACAGGAGAAAAGATGATTTTTTTTACCCCAAATGAAAATAACTTACTTCACCTGGTATTCCCAGGCGGTCTCCCGTCCAAGTGCTAACCAGGCCCGACCGTGCTTAGCTTCGGCGATCAGACGAGATCGGGCGTGTTCACGGTGGTGTGGCCGTAAGCAATTGCTCCTGGCACCAGACAGGACTTTAAACAGGAGAAAGGATCATTTTTTTTTACCCCAAATGAAAATAGCTTACAGCACCTGGTATTCCCAGGTGGTCTCCCATCCAAGTACTAACCAGGCCCGACCGTGCTTAGCTTCCGAGATCAGACGAGATCGGGCGTGTTCACGGTGGTGTGGCCGTAAGCAATTGCTCCTGGCACCAGACAGGACTTTAAACAGGAGAAAGGATGATTTTTTTTTACCGCAAATGAAAATAGCTTATAGCACCTGGTATTCCCAGCCGGTCTCCCATCCAAGTACTAACCAGCACGACCATGCTTAGCTTCCAATATCAGACGAGATCGGGCGTGTTCACTGTGGTGTGGCCGTAAGTAATTGCTCCTGGCACCAGACAGGACTTTAAACAGGAGAAAGGATGATTTTTTTTACCCCAAATGAAAATAGCTTACAGCACCTGGTATTCCCAGGCGGTCTCCCATCCAAGTACTAACCAGGCCCGACCGTGCTTAGCTTCCGTTATCCGACGAGATCGGGCGTGTTCGCAGTGGTGTGGCCGTAAGCAATTGCTCCTGGCACCAGACAGGACTTTAAACAGGAGAAAGGATCATTTTTTTTACCCCAAATGAAAATAGCTTACAGCACCTGGTAATCCCAGGCGGTCTCCCATCCAAGAACTAACCAGGCCTGACCGTGCTTAGCTTCCGCGCTCCGACGAGATCGGGCCTGTTCACAGTGGTGTGGCCGTAAGCATTTGCTCCTGGCACCAGACAGGACTTTAAACATGAGAAAAGATGATTTTTTTTACCCCAAATGAAAATCTCTTACCGCACCTGGTATTCCCAGGCGGTCTCCCATCCAAGTACTAAACAGGCTCGACCATGCTTAGCTTCCGAGATCAGACGAGATCGGGCGTGTTCACGGTGGTGTGGCCGTAAGCAACTGCTCCTGGCACCAGACAGGACTTTAAACAGGAGAAAAGATGATTTTTTTTACCCCAAATGAAAATAACTTACTTCACCTGGTATTCCCAGGCGGTCTCCCGTCCAAGTACTAACCAGGCCCGACCGTGCTTAGCTTCCGAGATCAGACGAGATCTGGTGTGTTCACGGTGGTGTGGCCGTAAGCAATTGCTCCTGGCACCAGACAGGACTTTAAACAGGAGAAAGGATGATTTTTTTTACCCCAAATGAAAACAGCTTACAGCACCTGGTATTCCCAGGCGGTCTCCCATCCAGGTACTAACCAGGCCCGACCGTGCTTAGCTTCCGAGATCAGACGAGATCGGGCGTGTTCGCAGTGGTGTGGCCGTAAGCAATTGCTCCTGGCACCAGACAGGACTTTAAACAGGAGAAAGGATGATTTTTTTTACCCCAAATGAAAACAGCTTACAGCACCTGGTATTCCCAGGCGGTCGCCCATCCAGGTACTAACCAGGGCCGACCGTGCTTAGCTTCCGAGATCAGACGAGATCGGGCGTGTTCGCAGTGGTGTGGCCGTAAGCAATTGCTCCTGGCACCAGACTGGACTTTAAACAGGAGAAAGGATGATTTTTTTTACCCCAAATGAAAATAGCTTACAGCACCTTGTATTCCCAGGCGGTCTCCCATCCAAGTACTAACCAGGCCCGACCGTGCTTAGCTTCCGCGCTCCGACGAGATCGGGCCTGTTCACAGTGGTGTGGCCGTAAGCATTTGCTCCTGGCACCAGACAGGACTTTAAACATGAGAAAAGATGATTTTTTTTACCCCAAATGAAAATCTCTTACCGCACCTGGTATTCCCAGGCGGTCTCCCATCCAAGTACTAAACAGGCTCGACCATGCTTAGCTTCCGAGATCAGACGAGATCGGGCGTGTTCACGGTGGTGTGGCCGTAAGCAACTGCTCCTGGCACCAGACAGGACTTTAAACAGGAGAAAAGATGATTTTTTTTACCCCAAATGAAAATAACTTACTTCACCTGGTATTCCCAGGCGGTCTCCCGTCCAAGTACTAACCAGGCCCGACCGTGCTTAGCTTCCGAGATCAGACGAGATCTGGTGTGTTCACGGTGGTGTGGCCGTAAGCAATTGCTCCTGGCACCAGACAGGACTTTAAACAGGAGAAAGGATGATTTTTTTTACCCCAAATGAAAACAGCTTACAGCACCTGGTATTCCCAGGCGGTCGCCCATCCAGGTACTAACCAGGGCCGACCGTGCTTAGCTTCCGAGATCAGACGAGATCGGGCGTGTTCGCAGTGGTGTGGCCGTAAGCAATTGCTCCTGGCACCAGACTGGACTTTAAACAGGAGAAAGGATGATTTTTTTTACCCCAAATGAAAATAGCTTACAGCACCTTGTATTCCCAGGCGGTCTCCCATCCAAGTACTAACCAGGCCCGACCGTGCTTAGCTTCCGCGCTCCGACGAGATCGGGCCTGTTCACAGTGGTGTGGCCGTAAGCATTTGCTCCTGGCACCAGACAGGACTTTAAACATGAGAAAAGATGATTTTTTTTACCCCAAATGAAAATCTCTTACCGCACCTGGTATTCCCAGGCGGTCTCCCATCCAAGTACTAAACAGGCTCGACCATGCTTAGCTTCCGAGATCAGACGAGATCGGGCGTGTTCACGGTGGTGTGGCCGTAAGCAACTGCTCCTGGCACCAGACAGGACTTTAAACAGGAGAAAAGATGATTTTTTTTACCCCAAATGAAAATAACTTACTTCACCTGGTATTCCCAGGCGGTCTCCCGTCCAAGTACTAACCAGGCCCGACCGTGCTTAGCTTCCGAGATCAGACGAGATCTGGTGTGTTCACGGTGGTGTGGCCGTAAGCAATTGCTCCTGGCACCAGACAGGACTTTAAACAGGAGAAAGGATGATTTTTTTTACCCCAAATGAAAACAGCTTACAGCACCTGGTATTCCCAGGCGGTCTCCCATCCAGGTACTAACCAGGCCCGACCGTGCTTAGCTTCCGAGATCAGACGAGATCGGGCGTGTTCGCAGTGGTGTGGCCGTAAGCAATTGCTCCTGGCACCAGACAGGACTTTAAACAGGAGAAAGGATGATTTTTTTTACCCCAAATGAAAACAGCTTACAGCACCTGGTATTCCCAGGCGGTCGCCCATCCAGGTACTAACCAGGGCCGACCGTGCTTAGCTTCCGAGATCAGACGAGATCGGGCGTGTTCGCAGTGGTGTGGCCGTAAGCAATTGCTCCTGGCACCAGACTGGACTTTAAACAGGAGAAAGGATGATTTTTTTTACCCCAAATGAAAATAGCTTACAGCACCTTGTATTCCCAGGCGGTCTCCCATCCAAGTACTAACCAGGCCCGACCGTGCTTAGCTTCCGAGATCAGACGAGATCTGGTGTGTTCACGGTGGTGTGGCCGTAAGCAATTGCTCCTGGCACCAGACAGGACTTTAAACAGGAGAAAGGATAATTTTTTTTACCCCAAATGAAAACAGCTTACAGCACCTGGTATTCCCAGGCGGTCTCCCATCCAGGTACTAACCAGGCCCGACCGTGCTTAGCTTCCGAGATCAGACGAGATCGGGCGTGTTCGCAGTGGTGTGGCCGTAAGCAATTGCTCCTGGCACCAGACAGGACTTTAAACAGGAGAAAGGATGATTTTTTTTACCCCAAATGAAAATAGCTTACAGCACCTGGTATTCCCAGGCGGTCTCCCATCCAAGTACTAACCAGGCCCGACCGTGCTTAGCTTCCGAGATCAGTCGAGATCGGGCGTGTTCACGGTGGTGTGGCCGTAAGCAATTGCTCCTGGCACCAGAAAGGACTTTAAACAGGAGAAAGGATGATTTTTTTTACCCCAAATGAAAATAGCTTACAGCACCTGGTATTCCCAGGCGGTCTCCCATCCAAGTACTAACCAGGCCCGACCGTGCTTAGCTTCCGAGATCAGACGAGATCGGGCGTGTTCACGGTGGTGTGGCCGTAAGCAACGGCTCCTGGCACCAGACAGGACTTTAAACAGGAGAAAAGATGATTTTTTTTACCCCAAATGAAAATAACTTACTTCACCTGGTATTCCCAGGCGGTCTCCCGTCCAAGTACTAACCAGGCCCGACCGTGCTTAGCTTCTGCGATCAGACGAGATCGGGCGTGTTCACGGTGGTGTGGCCGTAAGCAATTGCTCCTGGCACCAGACAGGACTTTAAACAGGAGAAAGGATGATTTTTTTTTACCCCAAATGAAAATAGCTTACAGCACCTGGTATTCCCAGGCGGTCTCCCATCCAAGTACTAACCAGGCCCGACCGTGCTTAGCTTCCGAGATCAGACGAGATCGGGCGTGTTCACGGTGGTGTGGCCGTAAGCAATTGCTCCTGGCACCAGAAAGGACTTTAAACATGAGAAAGGATGAATTTTTTTACCCCAAATGAAAATAGCTTACAGCACCTGGTATTCCCAGGCGGTCTCCCATCCAAGTACTAACCAGGCCCGACCGTGCTTAGCTTCCGAGATCAGACGAGATCGGGCGTGTTTACGGTGGTGTGCCCGTTAGCAATTGCTCCTGGCACCAGACAGGACTTTAAACAGGAGAAAGGATCATTTTTTTTACCCCAAATGAAAATAGCTTACAGCACCTGGTATTCCCAGGCGGTCTCCCATCCAAGTACTAACCAGGCCCGACCGTGCTTAGCTTCCGAGATCAGACGAGATTGGGCGTGTTCACGGTGGGGTGGCCGTAAGCAATTACTCCTGGCACCAGACAGGACTTTAAACAGGAGAAAGGATGATTTTTTTTTACCCCATTTGAAAATAGCTTACGGCACCTGGTATTCCCAGGCGGTCTCCCATCCAAATACTAACCAGGCTCGACCGTGCTTAGCTTCCGAGATCAGACGAGATCGGGCGTGTTCACGGTGGTGTGGCCGTTAGCAATTGCTCCTGGCACCAGACAGGACTTTAAACAGGAGAAAGGATGATTTTTTTTACCCCAAATGAAAATAGCTTACAGCACCTGGTATTCCCAGGCGGTCTCCCATCCAGGTACTAACCAGGCCCGACCGTGCTTAGCTTCCAATATCAGACGAGATCGGGCGTGTTCGCAGTGGTGTGGCCGTAAGCAATTGCTCTTGGCACCAGACAGGACTTTAAACAGGAGAAAGGATCATTTTTTTTACCCCAAATGAAAATAGATAACAGCACCTGGTATTCCCAGGCGGTCTCCCATCCAAGTACTAACCAGGCCCGACCGTGCTTAGCTTCCGAGATCAGACGAGATCGGGCCTGTTCACGGTGGTGTGGCCGTAAGCAATTGCTCCTGGCAACAGACAGGACTTTAAACAGGAGAAAGGATGATTTTTTTTACCCCAAATGAAAATATCTTACAGCACCTGGTATTCCCAGGTGGTCTCCGATCCAGGTACTAACCAGGCCCGACCGTGCTTAGCTTCCGAGATCAGAAGAGATCGGGCGTGTTCACGGTGGTGTGGCCGTAAGCAATTGCTCCTGGCACCAGACAGAACTTTAAACAGGAGAAAGGATCATTTTTTTTACCCCAAATGAAAATAGATTACAGCACCTGGTATTCCCAGGCGGTCTCCCATCCAAGTACTAACCAGGCCCGACTGTGCTTAGCTTCCGAGATCAGACAAGATCGGGCGTGTTCGCAGTGGTGTGGCCGTAAGCAATTGCTCCTTGCACCAGACAGGACTTTAAACAGGAGAAAGGATCATTTTTTTTACCCCAAATGAAAACAGATTACAGCACCTGGTATTCCCAGGCGGTCTCCCATCCAGGTACTAACCAGGCCCGACCGTGCTTAGCTTCCGCGCTCCGACGAGTTCGGGCCTGTTCACAGTGGTGTGGCCGTAAGCATTTGCTCCTGGCACCAGACAGGACTTTAAACAGGAGAAAGGATGATTTTTTTTTACCCCAAATGAAAATAGCTTACAGCACCTGGTATTCCCAGGCGGTCTCCCATCCAAGTACTAACCAGGCCCGACCGTGCTTAGCTTCCGAGATCCGACGAGATCGGGCGTGTTCGCAGTGGTGTGTCCGTAAGCAATTGCTCCTGGCACCAGACAGGACTTTAAACAGGAGAAAGGATCATTTTTTTTACCCCAAATGAAAATAGCTTACAGCACCTGGTAATCCCAGGCGGTCTCCCATCCAAGAACTAACCAGGCCTGACCGTGCTTAGCTTCCGCGCTCCGACGAGATCGGGCCTGTTCACAGTGGTGTGGCCGTAAGCATTTTCTCCTGGCACCAGACAGGACTTTAAACATGAGAAAAGATGATTTTTTTTACCCCAAATGAAAATCTCTTACCGCACCTGGTATTCCCAGGCGGTCTCCCATCCAAGTACTAAACAGGCTCGACCATGCTTAGCTTCCGAGATCAGACGAGATTGGGCGTGTTCACGGTATTGTGGCCGTAAGCAACTGCTCCTGGCACCAGACAGGACTTTAAACAGGAGAAAAGATGATTTTTTTTACCCCAAATGAAAATAACTTACTTCACCTGGTATTCCCAGGCGGTCTCCCGTCCAAGTACTAACCAGGCCCGACCGTGCTTAGCTTCCGAGATCAGAAGAGATCGGGCGTGTTCACGGTGGTGTGGCCGTAAGCAATTGCTCCTGGCACCAGACAGGACATTAAACAGGAGAAAGGATGATTTTTTTTACCCCAAATGAAAATAGATTACAGCACCTGGTATTCCCAGGCGGTCTCCCATCCAAATACTAACCAGGCCCGACCGTGCTTAGCTTCCGAGATCAGACGAGATCGGGCGTGTTCGCAGTGGTGTGGCCGTAAGAAATTGCTCCTGGGACCAGACAGAACTTTAAACAGGAGAAAGGATCATTTTTTTTACCCCAAATGAAAATAGATTACAGCACCTGGTATTCCCAGGCGGTCTCCCATCCAAGTACTAACCAGGCCCGACTGTGCTTAGCTTCCGAGATCAGACAAGATCGGGCGTGTTCGCAGTGGTGTGGCCGTAAGCAATTGCTCCTTGCACCAGACAGGACTTTAAACAGGAGAAAGGATCATTTTTTTTACCCCAAATGAAAACAGATTACAGCACCTGGTATTCCCAGGCGGTCTCCCATCCAGGTACTAACCAGGCCCGACCGTGCTTAGCTTCCGCGCTCCGACGAGTTCGGGCCTGTTCACAGTGGTGTGGCCGTAAGCATTTGCTCCTGGCACCAGACAGGACTTTAAACATGAGAAAGGATGATTTTTTTTTACCGCAAATGAAAATAGCTTATAGCACCTGGTATTCCCAGCCGGTCTCCCATCCAAGTACTAACCAGCACGACCATGCTTAGCTTCCAATATCAGACGAGATCGGGCGTGTTCACTGTGGTGTGGCCGTAAGCAATTGCTCCTGGCACCAGACAGGACTTTAAACAGGAGAAAGGATGATTTTTTTTTACCCCAAATGAAAATAGCTTACAGCACCTGGTATTCCCAGGCGGTCTCCCATCCAAGTACTAACCAGGCCCGACCGTGCTTAGCTTCCGAGATCCGACGAGATCGGGCGTGTTCGCAGTGGTGTGGCCGTAAGCAATTGCTCCTGGCACCAGACAGGACTTTAAACAGGAGAAAGGATCATTTTTTTTACCCCAAATGAAAATAGCTTACAGCACCTGGTAATCCCAGGCGGTCTCCCATCCAAGAACTAACCAGGCCTGACCGTGCTTAGCTTCCGCGCTCCGACGAGATCGGGCCTGTTCACAGTGGTGTGGCCGTAAGCATTTTCTCCTGGCACCAGACAGGACTTTAAACATGAGAAAAGATGATTTTTTTTACCCCAAATGAAAATCTCTTACCGCACCTGGTATTCCCAGGCGGTCTCCCATCCAAGTACTAAACAGGCTCGACCATGCTTAGCTTCCGAGATCAGACGAGATTGGGCGTGTTCACGGTGTTGTGGCCGTAAGCAACTGCTCCTGGCACCAGACAGGACTTTAAACAGGAGAAAAGATGATTTTTTTTACCCCAAATGAAAATAACTTACTTCACCTGGTATTCCCAGGCGGTCTCCCGTCCAAGTACTAACCAGGCCCGACCGTGCTTAGCTTCGGCGATCAGACGAGATCGGGCGTGTTCACGGTGGTGTGGCCGTAAGCAATTGCTCCTGGCACCAGACAGGACTTTAAACAGGAGAAAGGATGATTTTTTTTTACCCCAAATGAAAATAGCTTACAGCACCTGGTATTCCCAGGGGGTCTCCCATCCAAGTACTAACCAGGCCCGACCGTGCTTAGCTTCCGAGATCAGTCGAGATCGGGCGTGTTCACGGTGGTGTGGCCGTAAGCAATTGCTCCTGGCACGAGAAAGGACTTTAAACAGGAGAAAGGATGATTTTTTTTACCCCAAATGAAAATAGCTTACAGCACCTGGTATTCCCAGGCGGTCTCCCATCCAAGTACTAACCAGGCCCGACCGTGCTTAGCTTCCGAGATCAGACGAGATCGGGCGTGTTCACGGTGGTGTGGCCGTAAGCAACTGCTCCTGGCACCAGACAGGACTTTAAACAGGAGAAAAGATGATTTTTTTTACCCCAAATGAAAATAACTTACTTCACCTGGTATTCCCAGGCGGTCTCCCGTCCAAGTACTAACCAGGCCCGACCGTGCTTAGCTTCTGCGATCAGACGAGATCGGGCGTGTTCACGGTGGTGTGGCCGTAAGCAATTGCTCCTGGCACCAGACAGGACTTTAAACAGGAGAAAGGATGATTTTTTTTTACCCCAAATGAAAATAGCTTACAGCACCTGGTATTCCTAGGCGGTCTCCCATCCAAGTACTAACCAGGCCCGACCGTGCATAGCTTCCGAGATCAGACGAGATCGGGCGTGTTCACGGTGGTGTGGCCGTAAGCAATTGCTCCTGGCACCAGAAAGGACTTTAAACATGAGAAAGGATGAATTTTTTTACCCCAAATGAAAATAGCTTACAGCACCTGGTATTCCCAGGCGGTCTCCCATCCAAGTACTAACCAGGCCCGACCGTGGTTAGCTTCCGAGATCAGACGAGATCGGGCGTATTCACGGTGGTTTGCCCGTTAGCAATTGCTCCTGGCACCAGACAGGACTTTAAACAGGAGAAAGGATCATTTTTTTTACCCCAAATGAAAATAGCTTACAGCACCTGGTATTCCCACGCGGTCTCCCATCCAGGTACTAACCAGGCCCAACCGTGCTTAGCTTCCGAGATCAGTCGAGATCGGGCGTGTTCGCAGTGGTGTGGCCGTAAGCAATTGCTCCTGGCACCAGACAGGACTTTAAACAGGAGAAAGGATCATTTTTTTTACCCCAAATGAAAATAGCTTACAGCACCTGGTAATCCCAGGCGGTCTCCCATCCAAGAACTAACCAGGCCTGACCGTGCTTAGCTTCCACGCTCCGACGAGATCGGGCCTGTTCACAGTGGTGTGGCCGTAAGCATTTGCTCCTGGCACCAGACAGGACTTTAAACAGGAGAAAATATCATTTTTTTTACCCCAAATGAAAATAGATTACAGCACCTGGTATTCCCAGGCGGTCTCCCATCCAGGTACTAACCAGGCCCGACCGTGCTTAGCTTCCGAGATCAGACGAGATCGGGCGTGTTCGCAGTGGTGTGGCCGTAAGCAATTGCTCCTGGCACCAGACAGGACTTTAAACAGGAGAAAGGATCATTTTTTTTACCCCAAATGAAAATAGATTACAGCACCTGGTATTCCCAGGCGGTCTCCCATCCAAGTACTAACCAGGCCCGACCGTGCTTAGCTTCCGAGATCAGACGAGATCGGGCGTGTTCACGGTGGTGTGGCCGTAAGCAATTGCTCCTGGCACCAGACAGGACTTTAAACAGGAGAAAGGATGATTTTTTTTACCCCAAATGAAAATATCTTACAGCACCTGGTATTCCCAGGCGGTCTCCCATCCAGGTACTAACCAGGCCGGACCGTGCTTAGCTTCCGAGATCAGACGAGATCGGGCGTGTTCGCAGTGGTGTGGCCGTAAGCAATTGCTCCTGGCACCAGACAGGACTTTAAACAGGAGAAAGGATGATTTTTTTTACCCCAAATGAAAATAGCATACAGCACCTGGTATTCCCAGGTGGTCTCCGATCCAGGTACTAACCAGGCCCGACCTTGCTTAGCTTCCGAGATCAGACGAGATCGGGCGTGTTCGCAGTGGTGTGGCCGTAAGCAATTGCTCCTGGCACCAGACAGGACTTTAAACAGGAGAAAGGATGTTTTTCTTTGCTCCAAATGAAAATAGCTTACAGCACCTGGTATTCCCAGGCGGTCTCCCATCCAGGTACTAACCAGGCCCGACCGTGCTTAGCTTCCGAGATCAGAAGAGATCAGGCGTGTTCGCAGTGGTGTGGCCGTAAGCAATTACTCCTGGCACCAGACAGGACTATAAACAGGAGAAAGGATCATTTTTTTTACCCCAAATGAAAATAGATTACAGCACCTGGTATTCCCAGGCGGTCTCCCATCCAAGTACTAACCAGGCCCGACCGTGCTTAGCTTCCGAGATCAGACGAGATCGGGCGTGTTCACGGTGGTGTGGCCATAAGCAATTGCTCCTGGCACCAGACAGGACTTTAAACAGGAGAAAGGATGATTTTTTTTACCCCAAATGAAAATAGCTTACAGCACCTGGTATTCCCAGGCGGTATCCCATCCAGGTACTAACCAGGCCCAACCGTGCTTAGCTTCCGAGATCAGACGAGATCGGGCGTGTTCGCAGTGGTGTGGCCGTAAGCAATTGCTCCTGGCACCAGACAGGACTTTAAACAGGAGAAAGGATGATTTTTTTTACCCCAAATGAAAATAGCTTACAGCACCTGGTATTCCCAGGCGGTCTCCCATCCAGGTACTAACCAGGCCCGACCGTGCTTAGCTTCCGATATCAGACGAGATCGGGCGTGTTCGCAGTGGTGTGGCCGTAAGCAATTGCTCTTGGCACCAGACAGGACTTTAAACAGGAGAAAGGATAATTTTTTTTACCCCAAATGAAAATAGATTACAGCACCTGGTATTCCCAGGCGGTCTCCCATCCAAGTACTAACCAGGCCCGACCGTGCTTAGCTTCCGAGATCAGACGAGATCGGGCGTGTTCACGGTGGTGTGGCCATAAGCAATTAATCCTGGCACCAGACAGGACTTTAAACAGGAGAAAGGATGATTTTTTTTACCCCAAAAGAAAATAGCTTACAGCACCTGGTATTCCCAGGCGGTCTCCCATCCAGGTACTAACCAGGCCGGACCGTGCTTAGCTTCCGAGATCAGACGAGATCGGGCGTGTTCGCAGTGGTGTGGCCGTAAGCAATTGCTCCTGGCACCAGACAGGACTTTAAACAGGAGAAAGGATGATTTTTTTTACCCCAAATGAAAATAGCATACAGCACCTGGTATTCCCAGGCGGTCTCCCATCCAGGTACTAACCAGGCCCGACCTTGCTTAGCTTCCGAGATCAGACGAGATCGGGCGTGTTCGCAGTGGTGTGGCCGTAAGCAATTGCTCCTGGCACCAGACAGGACTTTAAACAGGAGAAAGGATCATTTTTTTTACCACAAATGAAAATAGATTACAGCACCTGGTATTCCCAGGCGGTCTCCCATCCAAGTACTAACCAGGCCCGACTGTGCTTAGCTTCCGAGATCAGACGAGATCGGGCGTGTTCACGGTGGTGTGGCCGTAAGCAATTGCTCCTGGCACCAGACAGGACTTTAAACAGGAGAAAGGATGATTTTTTTTACCCCAAATGAAAATAGCTTACAGCACCTGGTATTCCCAGGCGGTCTCCCATCCAGGTACTAACCAGGCCCGACCGTGCTTAGCTTCTGAGATCCGACGAGATCGGGCGTGTTCGCAGTGGTGTGGCCGTAAGCAATTGCTCCTGGCACCAGACAGGACTTTAAACAGGAGAAAGGATGATTTTTTTTGCTCCAAATGAAAATAGCTTACAGCACCTGGTATTCCCAGGCGGTCTCCCATCCAAGTACTAACCAGGCCCGACTGTGCTTAGCTTCCGAGATCAGACGAGATCGGGCGTGTTCACGGTGGTGTGGCCGTAAGCAATTGCTCCTGGCACCAGACAGGACTTTAAACAGGAGAAAGGATGATTTTTTTTACCCCAAATGAAAATAGCTTACAGCACCTGGTATTCCCAGGCATTCTCCCATCCAGGTACTAACCAGGCCCGACCGTGCTTAGCTTCCGAGATCAGACGAGATCGGGCGTGTTCGCAGTGGTGTGGCCGTAAGCAATTGCTCCTGGCACCAGACAGGACTTTAAACAGGTGAAAGGATCATTTTTTTTACCCCAAATGAAAATATCTCACAGCACCTGGTATTCCCAGGCGGTCTCCCATCCAGGTACTAACCAGGCCGGACCGTGCTTAGCTTCCGAGATCAGACGAGATCGGGCGTGTTCGCAGTGGTGTGGCCGTAAGCAATTCCTCCTGGCACCAGACAGGACTTTAAACAGGAGAAAGGATGATTTTTTTTACCCCAAATGAAAATAGCATACAGCACCTGGTATTCCCAGGTGGTCTCCGATCCAGGTACTAACCAGGCCCGACCTTGCTTAGCTTCCGAGATCAGACGAGATCGGGCGTGTTCGCAGTGGTGTGGCCGTAAGCAATTGCTCCTGGCACCAGACAGGACTTTCAACAGGAGAAAGGATGATTTTTTTTGCTCCAAATGAAAATAGCTTACAGCACCTGGTATTCCCAGGCGGTCTCCCATCCAGGTACTAACCAGGCCGACCGTGCTTAGCTTCCGAGATCAGAAGAGATCAGGCGTGTTCGCAGTGGTGTGGCCGTAAGCAATTAATCCTGGCACCAGACAGGACTTTAAACAGGAGAAAGGATCATTTTTTTTACCCCAAATGAAAAAAGATTACAGCACCTGGTATTCCCAGGCGGTCTCCCATCCAAGTACTAACCGGGCCCGACCGTGCTTAGCTTCCGAGATCAGACGAGATCGGGCGTGTTCACGGTGGTGTGGCCGTAAGCAATTGCTCCTGGCACCAGACAGGACTTTAAACAGGAGAAAGGATGATTTTTTTTACCCCAAATGAAAATATCTTACAGCACCTGGTATTCCCAGGCGGTCTCCCAACCAGGTACTAACCAGGCCGGACCGTGCTTAGCTTCCGAGATCAGACGAGATCGGGCGTGTTCGCAGTGGTGTGGCCGTAAGCAATTGCTCCTGGCACCAGACAGGACTTTAAACAGGAGAAAGGATGATTTTTTTTACCCCAAATGAAAATAGCATACAGCACCTGGTATTCCCAGGTGGTCTCCGATCCAGGTACTAACCAGGCCCGACCTTGCTTAGCTTCCGAGATCAGACGAGATCGGGCGTGTTCGCAGTGGTGTGGCCGTAAGCAATTGCTCCTGGCACCAGACAGGACTTTAAACAGGAGAAAGGATGATTTTTTTTACCCCAAATGAAAATAGCTTACAGCACCTGGTATTCCCAGGCATTCTCCCATCCAGGTACTAACCAGGCCCGACCGTGCTTAGCTTCCGAGATCAGACGAGATCGGGCGTGTTCGCAGTGGTGTGGCCGTAAGCAATTGCTCCTGGCACCAGACAGGACTTTAAACAGGTGAAAGGATCATTTTTTTTACCCCAAATGAAAATAGAATACAGCACCTGGTAATCCCAGGCGGTCTCCCATCCAAGTACTAACCAGGCCCGACCGTGCTTAGCTTCCGAGATCAGACGAGATCGGGCGTGTTCACGGTGGTGTGGCCGTAAGCAATTGCTCCTGGCACCAGACAGGACTTTAAACAGGAGAAAGGATGATTTTTTTTACCCCAAATGAAAATATCTTACAGCACCTGGTATTCCCAGGCGGTCTCCCATCCAGGTACTAACCAGGCCGGACCGTGCTTAGCTTCCGAGATCAGACGAGATCGGGCGTGTTCGCAGTGGTGTGGCCGTAAGCATTTGCTCCTGGCACCAGACAGGACTTTAAACAGGAGAAAGGATGATTTTTTTTACCCCAAATGAAAATAGCATACAGCACCTGGTATTCCCAGGTGGTCTCCGATCCAGGTACTAACCAGGCCCGACCTTGCTTAGCTTCCGAGATCAGACGAGATCGGGCGTGTTCGCAGTGGTGTGGCCGTAAGCAATTGCTCCTGGCACCAGACAGGACTTTAAACAGGAGAAAGGATGATTTTTTTTGCTCCAAATGAAAATAGCTTACAGCACCTGGTATTCCCAGGCGGTCTCCCATCCAGGTACTAACCAGGCCCGACCGTGCTTAGCTTCCGAGATCAGAAGAGATCAGGCGTGTTCGCAGTGGTGTGGCCGTAAGCAATTACTCCTGGCACCAGACAGGACTTTAAACAGGAGAAAGGATCATTTTTTTTACCCCAAATGAAAATAGATTACAGCACCTGGTATTCCCAGGCGGTCTCCCATCCAAGTACTAACCAGGCCCGACCGTGCTTAGCTTCCGAGATCAGACGAGATCGGGCGTGTTCACGGTGGTGTGGCCGTAAGCAATTGCTCCTGGCACCAGACAGGACTTTAAACAGGAGAAAGGATGATTTTTTTTACCCCAAATGAAAATAGCTTACAGCACCTGGTATTCCCAGGCGGTATCCCATCCAGGTACTAACCAGGCCCAACCGTGCTTAGCTTCCGAGATCAGACGAGATCGGGCGTGTTCGCAGTGGTGTGGCCGTAAGCAATTGCTCCTGGCACCAGACAGTACTTTAAACAGGAGAAAGGATGATTTTTTTTACCCCAAATGAAAATAGCTTACAGCACCTGGTATTCCCAGGCGGTCTCCCATCCAGGTACTAACCAGGCCCGACCGTGCTTAGCTTCCGATATCAGACGAGATCGGGCGTGTTCGCAGTGGTGTGGCCGTAAGCAATTGCTCTTGGCACCAGACAGGACTTTAAACAGGAGAAAGGATAATTTTTTTTACCCCAAATGAAAATAGATTACAGCACCTGGTATTCCCAGGCGGTCTCCCATCCAAGAACTAACCAGGCCGGACCGTGCTTAGCTTCCGAGATCAGACGAGATCGGGCGTGTTCACGGTGGTGTGGCCATAAGCAATTAATCCTGGCACCAGACAGGACTTTAAACAGGAGAAAGGATGATTTTTTTTACCCCAAAAGAAAATAGCTTACAGCACCTGGTATTCCCAGGCGGTCTCCCATCCAGGTACTAACCAGGCCTGACCGTGCTTAGCTTCCGAGATCAGACGAGATCGGGCGTGTTCGCAGTGGTGTGGCCGTAAGCAATTGCTCCTGGCACCAGAGAGGACTTTAAACAGGAGAAAGGATGATTTTTTTTACCCCAAATGAAAATAGCTTACAGCACCTGGTATTCCCAGGCGGTCTCCCATCCAGGTACTAACCAGGGCCGACCGTGCTTAGCTTCCGAGATCAGACGAGATCGTGCGTGTTCGCAGTGGTGTGGCCGTAATCAATTGCCCCTGGCACCAGACAGGACTTTAAACAGGAGAAAGGTTCATTTTTTTTACCCCAAATGAAAATAGAATACAGCACCTGGTATTCCCAGGCGGTCTCCCATCCAAGTACTAACCAGGCCCGACCGTGCTTAGCTTCTGAGATCAGACGAGATCGGGCGTGTTCGCAGTGGTGTGGCCGTAAGCAATTGCTCCTGGCAAAAGACAGGACTTTAAACAGGAGAAAGGATGATTTTTTTTGCTCCAAATGAAAATAGCTTACAGCACCTGGTATTCCCAGGCGGTCTCCCATCCAAGTACTAACCAGGCCCGACTGTGCTTAGCTTCCGAGATCAGACGAGATCGGGCGTGTTCACGGTGGTGTGGCCGTAAGCAATTGCTCCTGGCACCAGACAGGACTTTAAACAGGAGAAAGGATGATTTTTTTTACCCCAAATGAAAATAGCTTACAGCACCTGGTATTCCCAGGCGGTCTCCCATCCTGGTACTAACCAGGCCCGACCGTGCTTAGCTTCCGAGATCAGACGAGATCGGGCGTGTTCACGGTGGTGTGGCCGTAAGCAATTGCTCCTGGCACCAGACAGGACTTTAAACAGGAGAAAGGATAATTTTTTTTAACCCAAATGAAAATAGCTTACAGCACCTGGAATTCCCAGGCGGTCTCCCATCCAGGTACTAACCAGGCCCGACCGTGCTTAGCTTCCGAGATCAGACGAGATCGGGCGTGTTCGCAGTGGTGTGGCCGTAAGTAATTGCTCCTGGCACCAGACAGGACTTTAAACAGGAGAAAGGATCATTTTTTTTTACCCCAAATGAAAATAGCTTACAGCACCTGGTATTCCCAGGCGGTCTCCCATCCAGGTACCAACCAGGCCCGACCGTGCTTAGCTTCCGAGATCAGACGAGATCGGGCGTGTTCGCAGTGGTGTGGCCGTAAGCAATTGCTCCTGGCACCAGACAGGACTTTAAACAGGAGAAAGGATCATTTTTTTTACCCCAAATGAAAATAGCTTACAGCACCTGGTATTCCCAGGCGGTCTCCCATCCTGGTACTAACCAGGCCCGACCGTGCTTAGCTTCCGAGATCAGACGAGATCGGGCGTGTTCACGGTGGTGTGGCCGTAAGCAATTGCTCCTGGCACCAGACAGGACTTTAAACAGGAGAAAGGATAATTTTTTTTTTAACCCATATGAAAATAGCTTACAGCACCTGGTATTCCCAGGCGGTCTCCCATCCAGGTACTAACCAGGCCCGACCGTGCTTAGCTTCCGAGATCAGACGAGATCGGTCGTGTTCGCAGTGGTGTGGCCGTAAGCAATTGCTCCTGGCACCAGACAGGACTTTAAACAGGAGAAAGGATCATTTTTTTTACCCCAAATGAAAATAGCTTACAGCACCTGGTATTCCCAGGCGGTCTCCCATCCAGGTACTAACCAGGCCCGACCGTGCTTAGCTTCCGAGATCAGACGAGATCGGGCGTGTTCGCAGTGGTGTGGCCGTAAGCAATTGCTCCTGGCACCAGACAGGACTTTAAACAGGAGAAAGGATCATTTTTTTTACCCCAAATGAAAATAGATTACGGCACCTGGCATTCCCAGGCGGTCTCCCATCCAAGTACTAACCAGGCCCGACCGTGCTTAGCTTCCGAGATCAGACGAGATCGGGTGTGTTCACGGTGGTGTGGCCGTAAGCAATTGCTCCTGGCACCAGACAGGACTTTAAACAGGAGAAAGGATGATTTTTTTTACCCCAAATGAAAATAGCTTACAGCACCTGGTATTCCCAGGCGGTCTCCCATCCAGGTACTAACCAGGCCCGACCGTGCTTAGCTTCCGATATCAGACGAGATCGGGCGTGTTCGCGGTGGTGTGGCCGTAAGCAATTGCTCCTGGCACCAGACAGGACTTTAAACAGGAGAAAGGATCATTTTTTTTACCCCAAATGAAAATAGATTACAGCACCTGGTATTCCCATGCGGTCTCCCATCCAAGTACTAACCAGGCCCGACCGTGCTTAGCTTCCGAGATCAGACGAGATCGGGCGTGTTCACGGTGGTGTGGCCGTAATCAATTACTCCTGGCACCAGACAGGACTTTAAACAGGAGAAAGGATCATTTTTTTTACCCCAAATGAAAATAGATTACAGCACCTGGTATTCCCAGGCGGTCTCCCATCCAAGTACTAACCAGGCCCGACCGTGCTTAGCTTCCGAGATCAGACGAGATCGGGCGTGTTCACGGTGGTGTGGCCGTAAGCATTTACTCCTGGCACCAGACAGGACTTTAAACAGGAGAAAGGATGATTTTTTTTTACCCCAAATGAAAATAGCTTACTGCACCTGGTATTCCCAGGCGGTCTCCCATCCAGGTACTAACCAGGCCCGACCGTGCTTAGCTTCCGAGATCAGACGAGATCGGGCTTGTTCGCAGTGGTGTGGCCGTAAGCAATTGCTCCTGGCACCAGACAGGACTTTAAACAGGAGAAAGGATCATTTTTTTTACCCCAAATGAAAATAGATTACAGCACCTGGTATTCCCAGGCGGTCTCCCATCCAAGTACTAACCAGGCCCGACTGTGCTTAGCTTCCGAGATCAGACGAGATCGGGCGTTTTCACGGTTGTGTGGCCGTAAGAAATTGCTCCTGGCACCAGACAGGACTTTAAACAGGAAAAAGGATGATTTTTTTTTACCCCAAATGAAAATAGCTTACAGCACCTGGTATTCCCAGGCGGTCTCCCATCCAGGTACTAACCAGGCCCGACCGTGCTTAGCTTGCGAGATCAGACGAGATCGGGCTTGTTCACGGTGGTGTGGACGTAAGCAATTGCTCCTGGCACCAGACAGGACTTTAAACAGGAGAAAGGATGATTTTTTTTACCCCAAATGAAAATAGCTCACAGCACCTGGTATTCCCAGGCGGTCTCCCATCCAGGTACTAACCAGGCCTGACAGTGCTTAGCTTCCGAGATGAGACGAGATCGGGCGTGTTCGCAGTGGTGTGGCCGTAAGCAATTGCTCCTGGCACCAGACAGGACTTTAAACAGGAGAAAGGATCATTTTTTTTACCCCAAATGAAAATAGATTACAGCACCTGGTATTCCCAGGCGGTCTCCCATCCAAGTACTAAACAGGCCCGACCGTGCTTAGCTTCCGAGATCAGACGAGATCGGGCGTGTTTTTTTTTTTTGTTTTTTTTTAATATACAAAATAAATTTAAATGTAAATGTTTACATAAAACAATGACATACACACAACAATCACATTCATGTTAAGGGGTACCAAGGCACAAAATAAATCGCTTAATAATACGTGCGCCTTATACACATAGAGGCACACTCAAAAATTAAATGCTAATTTCCCTTCCGATGTTGCAGATATAAAACTACACCCGTCAATAAAGCATTTAGCAAAATCCTCAGCACCATATTTAAAGGTCAAACCCACATTCCTCCTGACCACAGATTCAAACAAATCCCACACATTAACTTTTTTCCCTTCAAAATGAGCAAGATTCCTTCTTGACATAATAGCGTACCTTGCATGACTTAACACAAAATTAAACAAGCAAACATTCACATCTTTCCTTTTCCCATTTACCCCAAACAACAACATTTTGTTCCATTCATGTGCCTTTACAAAACCATTTTCCCAATTCTTAAACAGCATATCTTTTAACTTAGGCACAAAACTACGTAGACATTTACATCTGATATATATATGTAATAAATCTTCTGGCTCAGTTTCACACACGTCACATTCTCTCCTGTTTCCTCTGTTAATCTGATGCAGTACTGTGTTAACATAGATCCTGTTGTGTCTGGTCATGAAGTCATTGTTTTCACATTCTATTGCATTATATTTGATTTTGAGGTTTTTCCATATCAACTGTACATTCATACCTGGCAGAACTCTCTCCCACATTTGTTCTGCTGCTGGCCTTTTCAACTGTTTTGCTATTAGTTCTATATATATGTTTTTTACTTTTAATTCTTTGAACTCTTTGCTTACATCATTTTTAACAAACACTAGTTCAGGTAAATGTCCATCCCCTGTCCTCACACACTCTCTCTCAATCAAATTCCTCCAGTCTCCAGGCATATTCCCCTTGATTATATCATACATTTTTAAAATCACATCTCTCCTAGCATCTTCATCCCATTCTCTTACACAGTCTATCATTGCCTGCCCCGGCAGAAACCCAGGCACAAACTCATATACTATGTCTTTTATTTGCCTATTTCCTGCATCCATGAAAACGTTATTGTATAGCATTTTGTTGTTATGCTGTATTTTGGGATTGAGAAAAATGGGTTTATTCATTACTTCAATTATGTTACTACAGTCGTATGATATGTTGGGCAGGAACTCTCCCCACGCTCTGAACACCTCTTTGTAAAAAAAAGGAACCTTTTCATACATTGCTTCTTTCAAAACCATAAGCAGACTATGCTCTCCACATCTACCAGCAATTTGCACATACATTTTAAAGAATTGTTTCCACCCATAGTCATTCACATCATGTAGATATTTCTTCACTGTTTTAACCCTCATTGCTTTACGTTTTGTGTCAATGTCCACCAGTTTTAACCCTCCCTCACTGTACCCTGCTATCAATGTTTTGTGTGCTATCCTCACACCCTTACCATCCCACAAGAAATTTGAAATCAGCCGATTTAGCTCTGATAGAACCCATACCGGAAGATCTAGTGCACCCAACACATACACACATTTGGACAATACTAAGGAGTTAACAACTATTACCTTACCTTTTAATTTCAATTTTCTCTGCTTCCATGCATTTAAAGTGTATTTTATCTTATTTATCACTACTGTCCAAGTCACATCTCTTGCTTCCTTTTCGTTTGGACCTATGTTTACTCCTAAAACTTTAATGCAGTCTACCACTCTAAATGCAATCATACTGTCTACCTTCTCCCTCTCCTGACCTATATACATTAGTTCAGATTTTCCTATATTCACTTTGGCCCCTGCTGCCCTCCCATATGTTCCCATGTGTTTCATAATTATATTGATACTTTCCATATTTTCTACTGTTATTGTCATGTCATCTGCATATTGTTGAATTATATTAATTTTCTCGCCTGGTATTTGTATTCCTTTTATATTACTATCCTTTTTTATAAGGACAGCAAAGGGTTCAATAGACATGCTATATAGCAGTGCTGATAAGGGACAGCCCTGCCTCACTGACCTCTCCAAAGCAAAGGTGTCTGTCATCAGTCCATTACATTTGACCCTACTCTTAGCTTCCTTATACAATAGCCTGATCCAACTCACTATTCTATCCCCAAACCCAAACTCTTTCATACTCCGAAACAAGAACTCATGCTCCACTCTATCAAAAGCCTTATTCAAATCTACACTCAACACTATCCCAGACTGTTCTTTCATGTGCCTAACAACGTCCCTAACTGTCCCTATTATATCTGCTATGTCTCTCCCTTCGATACTATATGCCTGTGTCGGTGCTATTATTCCTCCCATTAGCTTCTTAATTCTATATGCTAAAACCCTTGCTAATATCTTATAATCATTATTCAATAAGCTAATTGGCCTATAGTTCCCTAACTCTAATCTACTCCCCTTATTTTTAAATAATATTGTGATTACCCCAGTAGCCATAGATTCTGGAACCAGTTGTCCCTCTTCCATGCTTTGGTATACCTTTAATAATATGGGTGCCAGTATGTCAGCAAACTCCTTGTAGAATTCACTACTAAGTCCATCTGAACCAGGGCTTTTATTATTTTTTGCATTTGTAATTGCTATTTGTATTTCTTTTACTGTAATCTCTCTGTCACACATGTCTAGCTCGTCTGCTGATATTCTTGCATCCACACCCCTCAAGACCTCATCAATACATTATTTTTCTGTATTCCCTTTTTTATACAAGTTTTTATAGAAGCCTTCCACTGTATTCAAGATGCTAACCAAATCATTTACCTTCTCTCCATTTTCATTCTGTAGTTCATTTATATAATTATTTTCCTGTTTCTTTTTCTCTAGGTTTAGAAAGTACGCTGTGCACCTTTCTCCCTCTACAGCATACTGTACTCTACTCCTTACTATCGCCCCATCACATTTATTTTTCTCACACTCTTTTAGTTCCCTTCTCAATTCCATATACTTTTGTATATTATAATTTGCATCTTTGTCTGCTTTCCCTGCTTCTTCATTTAATTTATTTTGTATCTCTTTCTCTACCTGCTCCTTTCTAAAGTTCATTTGTTTGGCATAGTGTATGCTTTTCTTTTTAACTTTTTCTTTCAATTTTTCCCACCAAATACAAATATTATCTCCGTTTAAAATGTTCTCTATTTCTTCTTTGATACATTTAGCTATCATCTCTTTATATGAATCCTCTCCTAATAAGCTATTGTTTAGGCACCACATTCCTCCACCTACATTCCTTACACATACGTCCCTTAACCTCAGTGACAGGATTGCATGATCACTAAGAGTGGTAAAAGTATATTTCACCTCCTTTATTTTGCTGACAATGTTTTCCTTAACCAGGACCAGGTCTATTCGACTCTGTCTAAGGGTCCCCATAACCACCTGCCTCCGCGAAAACCCTTTACTGTCTGCATTTTCCTCCCTCCATATGTCCACCATTTTGTGTTCTGCCATCATGTTTTTCAGAAAGTTCCTTGACCCATCATACCTGTATTTTACGTAATTTGAATAATCTAGTCTTGATAATTTTACATTATAGTCACCAACCATCATACAACCTCCCGTGCACAGAACCTCCAAGTCCTTGAAAAAATCTTTCCTCATTTCCTCCACGTTTGGTGCATATATATTGATTAATTTATATGTGTTTTTATTGTGCACAAATTCAATCGCTATCACTCTTCCATTCCCTCCACAAAAGGTCTGTTTTGCTCCACTAACAGACCTCTCTCTGACAAGGATCGCCACTCCACGTGCCTTCGCACTCCCATTATCTGTAAATATGGGCCCTTTCCAAAGTTTCCCAAGGTTTTTCACAATTCCATCATCCCAGTGCGTCTCCTGCAGGCACAACATGTCCGATTTACACAGTTCAATCGTTCTTTCTAGCTTTATCATGTTCCTCAGGCCATTCGCATTTAGGGATGTTATAATGACCATAGTAATGCAAAGAAAAACACAGATTTCCATAGATGCTCGATGGGTCATACCTTCCGCTCTTTTGGCTCCCTTTTGTCCTTCTTTTTGTTCATTCTTTTCCTGCTGGCTCTCACCGCTTCGCAATCCATCAACTCTCCTTCCTCCGATGTTCCCGTCCCCACCACCTCCATGTTCGAATCGTCTGGCTCCTTTCCAGGTGAAGCAGCCACAGCCGTCCCGTCCCGCGGAGCCTCTCC
This sequence comes from Micromesistius poutassou, assembly GCF_964030765.1. Classification (NCBI taxonomy): domain Eukaryota; kingdom Metazoa; phylum Chordata; class Actinopteri; order Gadiformes; family Gadidae; genus Micromesistius; species Micromesistius poutassou. The sequence continues at coordinate 21,324,271 of NC_140271.1, read as the reverse complement.
GCACCCCGGGGTCTCCACCTTCCCAGGTCGACCGCCTCCTCGCTCATTCGCCAGGGCTGATGGAGTTTTGGGCGCTGCGCTAGCGCCTTCTTCAGCACTTTGCCCGGATGCTCCTCTCGTCGTGCGACCCGTCCCCCTGGACACGCCATCCACACCGCTGCCAATGGTGTCTGGGGTCATCTCCTCTCCGTTGGCAGCTCCGGTGTTCTCCTCTCCCTCCAATGGTATGGGATCAGAGCATGCGATGTCCTCGTCCCGCTGTCGCTGCTCCTCCTCGGACCGGGACACGCTCTCGCCGCCACCGGCTGGCTCCGCATCCACCGGCCGCTCCTCTCCGCGTCTTGCTCCCTGCAGGTCACACTCCCTAGCATAGTGTCCCTGGCGCTTGCATTTATAGCAGGTGAAGTCTGGGCATTCTCTCACAATATGTCCTGGCTGGATGCACAGCCTGCAGACCTTCACCTGCCTGTCGTGAATTACGCGGAAGTACTCCCCTCCGTCTAGCGTCTCAAACTTTGTTGAGTAGGGCAGTGACTGTACAAGTTCAGTGAACTGTACTTTACAGAACCTTGTCCCGTCCGCCACGTCTGTCCCAGGCCATTTCCTTCTTTTGATGGGCGAAATCGCCTTCACGCCCCACGTTGAGAGTTTCTGCCTTATTTCAGCGTCAGAAATATAAGGTGGCAAGTTTAGAAATGAAACAACTATTTCATTGCTGCGTACTTCTTAAGCTGTCACCTGAGTGTTTTTGATTTTGAACCCATCCAATAACCTCGTCTTGCCCTTTCCCTCCTGCATGGTGATCTCGTATATGATCTTACTTTTGACCCTGCAGGCCAGAACAATCCCGCACTTATCTTTGATTCCTCGCAATAGCTCCATCATAGTTATATTGTCTTCACCGACCAGCTCTACAATCAACGTCAGCTCCTTTTTATAGCCACCGTCACTCTCTCCCGCATTCATCACTTCATTTAGACCCTCTTTATCTCTCCTGCTATTCACCATGTTTTCTCCCTCTGTACTAACGGAATTAGTCTGTGTTATTCCTTTCTCTCTTACTTCAACATGCTCAGGCTCATTCACCTGTTCTACATGTGTCAAACTGGTAGTAGCTCCCATGTTTTCATTTACTAAATTATCCATCCAATCACGAGAAGCATGATCAATATCGGGTTCCACATGAATCAAAGTGGCCTTTCCACCTATTTTCCCATTTACCAGATTATCCATCTAAACAAGAAAGTATGAAACAATCCCCCAAACAGCCAGGCTGCAGGGGGAATGAAACAAACTATGAAACTATCAAACTATGAATGAAACAATAAAACTATCAACAAAAAAGTGCCTTCTCACTATCAAGCACACACGGTCCCAACAAACACTCAACTGCTCTGTGCTCACTTCCTGCTTGCGCACCTGAACGGGATCAGACGAGATCACGGTGGTGTGGCCGTAAGCAATTGCTCCTGGCACCAGACAGGACTTTAAACAAGGCAAGGCAAGGCAAGGCAACTTTATTTATATAGCACTTTTCATACACAAGGCAGACTCAAAGTGCTTCACATATAAACATTGTCATACAATAAAATAAAATAATAGATAAGTAAAAAGTAAAATAGATAGAAAGTAAAGGCAAAGTTAAAAAACAACATTTTAGAAAGGCAGAGTTAATAAAAATGCATTTTAGAAAGGCAAAGTTACTAATAAAATAAAAATAAAAATAGAAACATTGTAGATTTAAGATTTAGCAGAAAGCTAAAGCAAACATAAAAGTCTTCAGTCTTGTTTTAAAAGCTGTCAGAGTTGGGGCAAGTCTTAAATCCTCAGGGAGTTTATTCCAGCTATTTGTTGCATAGTAACTAAATCCTGCTTCCCCATGTTTCGTGTTGACTCTGGGGATAATTAACAGATTGGTCTCAGAGGATCTTAGTGGTCTAGAAGACTTATGTAGTGGAAGCATATCAGTTAAATATTTTGGCCCTAAACCATGTAGAGATTTGTAGGTTAGCAACATGATTTTAAAATCAATTCTCTGACATACAGGGAGCCAGTGTAATGATTTGAGAATTGGTGTAATATGTTCAAATTTTTTGGTCTTTGTTAGAACTCTAGCAGCAGCATTCTGAACAAGCTGTAGTTGCCTTAGAGTTTTTTTTGGGAGACCTGTAAGGAGACCATTGCAGTAATCAAGCTTGCTAGTGATAAAGGCATGTACAAGTGTTTGTAAGTCTTCGGTAGACATGAGCCCTCTAAGTTTTGCTACGTTTTTAAGGTGATAATATGCCGATTTTGTAACTGATTTGATGTGACTGTCGAAATGTAAATCTGAATCCATAATAACCCCTAGATTTCTGGCTTTGATTGAGGTTTTCAAGGACAGAGAGTGAAGGTGTTGGGTAACTTTAAGCCTTTCGGTTTTAGCACCAAATACAATTATCTCGGTTTTGTCCTCATTTAGTTGAAGGAAATTTTGGCACATCCAGTCTTTGACTTGCTCAATGCACTGGCACAACAGATCTATGGGCTGATAGTCATTTGGTGATAGAGATACATAGATTTGCGTGTCATCAGCATAGCAGTGATGGTCAATATTGTTATTTTGCATGATTTGCCCTAGTGGGAGCATGTAGATGTTGAATAGAGAGGGTCCTAAGATCGAACCTTGTGGGACTCCACATGTCACGTTTGTTGATTCTGAAACAAAGTCGCCAATGGAAACAAAGTAGTTCCTATTTTGTAGGTAGGACCTAAACCAATTTAAAACCTGCCTGAAAGCCCCACCCAGTTTTCTAATCTGTCCAAAAGTATTGTATGGTCTACAGTGTCGAATGCAGCACTGAGGTCTAGTAGCATTAGTATTGAGATTTTGCCAGAGTCTGTGTTAAGACGGATGTCATTTACAACTTTAATAAGGGCGGTCTCAGTGCTGTGAAGGGGTCGAAATCCGGATTGGAAGGTGTCATAGCAACCAGTTGATTCCAGGAAGTCACTAAGTTGCTGGAGGACAATTTTCTCAATGATTTTACTTATGAAGGGTAGATTTGATATTGGTCTGTAGTTGTTAATAACAGAGGCATCTAGGCTCCGCTTTTTTAAAAGGGGTTTGATAACTGCAGTTTTGAAGCCTTTTGGGAAAGTGCCTGATTGGAGAGAGTTGTTAACTATTTGCAATATGTCTATTGCTAGGCAGTCAAAAACATTCTTAAAGTGGTTGGTAGGTAAAGTATCAAGGCAACAGGTGGATGGCTTCAGTTGTGTCACAGTTTCCACAAGAGTTTTAGAGTCTGTGACATTAAAGCATGTCATTGCCACGTTACTTTTGCCTGAATATGGTGGTAGTCCAGCATTTTTGTTTAAAGTGGAGACATTGATGGCGCCTCTGATGCCTTCAATTTTATCAGTATAAAATGCTGCAAACTCATTGCATTTCTGAGTGGAATGAAGGTCAGGTGGAATTTGTGTTGGGGGCTTGGTCAGTCTGTCAACAGTTGCAAATAGGGTTTTGGCATTATTAGTATTGGTTTTAATGATATTGGAGAAAAATGTTTCTCTAGCACTTTTTAAGTCTAAATTGTAAGCACGGAGGCTCTCTTTATAGATGTCATGGTGTATATGAAGTTTTGTTTTACGCCATATGCGTTCAGCCTTCCTGCATTCTTTTTTCTGGGCTGTTACAAAAGCAGCTTTTCTCCAAGGTGCCTTTTGCTTTCCAGAAATCGTTTTAACCTTATAAGGTGCAATGACATCTATGACTTTCAAAATTTTCAAATTAAAGTTTTCTAAAAGATCATCAGCAGAACATGGGTTGAGAGGTGGTAGCAAGGAGATGGCCTTTTTAAAAAGTACATTAGAATGTTCATTGATATACCGTTTTTTGACAGTATTTGATTTTGTCTGTATGTCGGGAATAAAAGATATATTAAAGAAAACACAGAAATGGTCAGACAGTGAAGGATCAGTCACAGAGAGATCTGAAACATTGAGACCCTTTGTGATAACCAGGTCTAGAGTGTGCCCCTTACAATGAGTAGCCTCTTTCACATGTTGAGACATTTCAAATGTGTCCAAAATGGTAAAATTGAAGTCACCAGTTATAACTAGACAGTCAAAGTCTGTGGAGATGCTAGACAATAATTCTGTAAAGTCATCGAAGAAATTTGCAGCGTATGTGGGTGGCCAGTAAATAATTAATAGGAGAACTCTGGGGGAACATTTCAATACAGCACAAAGGTATTCGAATGATGGAAAATCACCAAATAGCATCTGTTTCCCCTGAAATACATTTTTAAATATAGCAGCAACCCCTCCACCTCTTTTTCCAGATCTACATACATCAAAAAAGTTATAGTTGGGAGGAGCTGTCTCTATCAGAACGGTTGCACTGTTATTTTGTTCTAGCCATGTTTCAGTTAAAAACATAAAATCCAGTTGAGCAGTGGTAATGAAATCATTAACTAAAAAAGATTTGTTATTAAGAGACCTAACATTAAGTAGACCCATCCTGATGGTGTTATTGATAGGCTTTAAGGTTGATTTTGGTTTGGAGGGAATAGGTATGAGATTTGAGAGGTTAGCAGTGCATCTAAGTTTCCCTTTGTTTACTCTCTTAGTGATTACAGCAGGAATGCAAAAGTTGCCATGTTTTGATGTAGGCAACCTTGGGTTCAACAGATTATGCAAAACTTCCTTTGTGCTGTGTCTACGGCTGAACCCTTTTTTGTCTCAGTAATAATCAGGACTACTATCAGTACAGGGAGGGGGGGGCTGGGGCGCCCTCCGCTTGGCTGTTATCAGACTGTGGTCATGACATGGGGATGGTATCATTGACGCAGATGCAAGTTTGATGCCAACATTTCTCCGTTTCTTAAATTCATCTGGAAAATCATAAAGGGAGGAGACAGTGGAACTGGAGTTGTCGTTGTGGCTATGGGAGAGATGAGGCTGGTGGTCATCATCAATGGGGGACAGCTGGAGGTCATCATCGATGGGTGAGTGCTGGAGGTCATCGTCGATGGGGGAGTGCAGAGGAGGGGGGTGGCCGTTCCTCGCCAAGCCAGCATCAGCAAAGGGGGGAGGCATGGTGTCGATGGTGTCGGGCAGGCTGTTGTCTCTCTTCAAGGTCTGTGGTCTGTCTGCTATCTGTGTGTCAGATAGTGGGACAGTAGATGTGTGGGGGAGGCTGTAGTCTCGCTTCTTCTCATGGTGGGAGAGTGAGAAGAGAAGATTGTCCCTTAACAGTTTTGAGCCTAACCTGTTTGGGTGTAGGCCATCTGCTCTGAAAAGATATTTGCGCCCCCAGAACAAGTTGAAATTGTCAATAAAGCCCCTTCCTCTTTCATTGCAGACTCTTGAAAGCCATGTATTCAGTGCAAGTAGACGACTGAATCTGTTTATTCCCCTGTCAACGGCTGGTATGGGTCCACTGATGAATGACCTAACGTGTAATTTGTCCAGTGTGTCCAATAGTTCAGTGAAATCCCTCTTCAGAAGTTCTGACTGTTCTTTTCGAATATCATTAAGTCCTGCATGCACAATAATCTGTGAGATTTTGGGGTTTTCCAGTATAATTGTGGCTAGTTTCTGGTTGACATCACTAACCATCACATCTGGGAAGTAGCATGTTTTGATCTTCTTACCGGTTATATCCTTTATGGTTGAGTCTCCTACAATCAGAGTGTCTGGTTCATCTGCTTTCTGTGAGATGGGCCCTTGTTGGCTTGAAGTGGCGGTCGCAGACGCATGCACAGCTCGACTCCGTGGTGACTGGTTCTTGTTCCGTCTCTGTCCCCACCGTCCGTCCGGACGCATCCTGGGGCTCAGGGGTGCACGGGTGGCAGATGCATGCGCAGCTGGCCTCTCTGGCGACAGGGTCATGGTCGGTCTTTGTCCACACCATCCGTTTGGACGCATCTTGGGGCTTAGGGGTGCATGGGTGGCAGGCGCGTTCGTGGACTCCTGGAGTGGCAGGAACCGGTTCTTCATCGGCATGGTAAACTTCAGCGATTGGCTAATCCGGCTGATTTTAGCTTTGGGAAGCTTAGCATTTGGCGTTGAGTGAACTTGTTGATTCACTTTGGAATGTTGTTTGGGCTTAGCGCCGACTCTGTGCCAATGAGAGGCAGTTGGAATTGTCTCTCTCTTGTCCAGCTTCGGGAAGGATACAGTATAGCTTTGATCATCCTGTTGTGGATTTGTCTGAGCTAGCTCAGCAAACTCACCCATCGGCACTGTATCCTGGAGAAGTCCTTTGCATTTTTCTAATGCTGCTAGCCTCGTTTCAAATAAAGCCACTGTCTGTTGCAGTTTGGTGCAGTCTGTGCATTTCCCAGTCTCTGTGCCTGAGACATCCGAGTACAGAGGCATGTTGGCGATAGCAAAGTCCAAGGCTTTTGCTGCGGTCTGATCCGGTAGTCAAAGTGCCAAAAAGTATTGTTGAATCGAGCAATTGAGGTTGACGGAAACAAACTATATATTCTTAAGTATTATGATCATGAAATAAAGTAAAATAAAGTAGACCTGAACGATGAATTAAGTACTTTTTGCCACTGTCTAGCGGAGCTTCGGGAAACACGGCCTCTCTCACTGCTGTCTCTTATCTCTTCCTCTTTAACAGGAGAAAGGATGATTTTTTTCATCCTTTTTTCAAACACGACCTCTCTCACTGCTGTCTCTTATCTCTTCCTCTTTAACAGAAAAAAGGATGATTTTTTTTACCCCAAATGAAAATAGCTTACAGCACCTGGTATTCCCAGGCGGTCTCCCATCCAGGTACTAACCAGGCCCGACCGTGCTTAGCTTCCGAGATCAGACGAGATCGGGCGTGTTCGCAGTGGTGTGGCCGTTAGCAATTGCTCCTGGCACCAGACAGGACTTTAAACAGGAGAAAGGATGATTTTTTTTACCCCAAATGAAAATAGCTTACAGCACCTGGTATTCCCAGGCGGTCTCCCATCCAGGTACTAACCAGGCCCGACCGTGCTTAACTTCCGAGATCAGACGAGATCGGGCGTGTTCGCGGTGGTGTGGCCGTAAGCAATTGCTCCTGGCACCAGACAGGACTTTAAACAGGAGAAAGGATCATTTTTTTTACCCCAAATGAATATAGATTACAGCACTTGGTATTCCCAGGCGGTCTCCCATCCAAGTACTAACCAGGCCTGACCGTGCTTAGCTTCCGAGATCAGACGAGATCGGGCGTGTTCACGGTGGTGTAGCCGTAAGCAATTGCTCCGGGCACCAGACAGGACTTTAAACAGGAGAAAGGATGATTTTTTTTACCCCAAATGAAAATAGCTTACAGCACCTGGTATTCCCAGGCGGTCTCCCATCCAGGTACTAACCAGGCCCGACCGTGCTTAGCTTCCGAGATCAGACGAGATCAGGCGTGTTCGCAGTGGTGTGGCCGTAAGCAATTACTCCTGGCACCAGACAGGACTTTAAACAGGAGAAAGGATCATTTTTTTTACCCCAAATGAAAATAGATTACAGCACCTGGTATTCCCAGGCGGTCTCCCATCCAATTACTAACCAGGCCCGACCATGCTTAACTTCCGAGATCAGACGAGATCGGGCGTATTCACGGTGGTGTGGCCGTAAGCAATTGCTCCCAGCACCAGACAGGACTTTAAACATGAGAAAGGATGATTTTTTTTACCCCAAATGAAAATAGCTTACAGCACCTGGTATTCCCAGGCGGTCTCCCATCCAGGTACTAAACAGGCCTGACCGTGCTTTGCTTCCGAGATCAGACGAGATGGGGTGTGTTCGCAGTGGTGTGGCCGTAAGCAATTGCTCCTGGCACCAGACAGGACTTTAAACAGGAGAAAGGATCATTTTTTTTACCCCAGATGAAAATAGATTACAGCACCTGGAATTCCCAGGCGGTCTCCCATCCAAGTACTAACCAGGCCCGACCATGCTTAGCTTCCGAGATCAGACGAGATCGGGCGTGTTCACGGTGGTGTGGCCGTAAGCAATTACTCCTGGCACCAGACAGGACTTTAAACAGGAGAAAGGATGATTTTTTTTTACCCCAAATGAAAATAGCTTAAAGCACCTGGTATTCCGAGGCGGTCTCCCATCCAGGTACTAACCAGGCCCGACCGTGCTTAGCTTCCGAGATCAGACGAGATCGGGCGTTTTCGCAGTGGTGTTGCCGTAAGCAATTTCTCCTGGCACCAGACAGGACTTTAAACAGGAGAAAGGATGATTTTTTTTACCCCAAATGAAAGTAGCTTACAGCACCTTGTATTCCCAGGCGGTCTCCCATCCAGGTACTAACCAGGCCCGACCGTGCTTAGCTTCCGAGATCAAACGAGATCGGGCGTGTTCGCAGTGGTGTCGCCGTAAGCAATTGCTCCTGGCACCAGACAGGACTTTAAACAGGAGAAAGGATAATTTATTTTACCCCAAATGAAAACACAAATCCAGCACCTGGTATTCCCAGGCGGTCTCCCATCCAAGTACTAACCAGGCCCGACCGTGCTTAGCTTCCGAGATCAGACGAGATCGGGCGTGTTCACGGTGGTGTGGCCGTAAGCAATTGCTCCTGGCACCAGACAGGACTTTAAACAGGAGAAAGGATCATTTTTTTTACCCCAAATGAAAATAGATTAAAGCACCTGGCATTCCCAGGCGGTCTCCCATCCAAGTACTAACCAGGCCCGACCGTGCTTAGCTACCGAGATCAGACGAGATCGGGCGTGTTCACGGTGGTGTGGCCGTAAGCAATTGCTCATGGCACCAGACAGGACTTTAAACAGGAGAAAGGATGATTTTTTTTACCCCAAATGAAAATAGCTTACAGCACCTGGTATTCCCAGGCGGTCTCCCATCCAGGTACTAACCAGGCCCGACCGTGCTTAGCTTCAGAGATCAGACGAGATCAGGCGTGTTCGCAGTGGTGTGGCCGTAAGCAATTACTCCTGGCACAAGACAGGACTTTAAACAGGAGAAAGGATAATTTTTTTTACCCCAAATGAAAATAGATTACAGCACCTGGTATTCCCAGGCGGTCTCCCATCCAAGTACTAACCAGGCCCGACCGTGCTTAGGTTCCGAGATCAGACGAGATCGGGCGTGTTCCCGGTGGTGTGGCCGTAAGCAATTGCTCCTGGCACCAGATAGGACTTTAAACAGGAGAAAGGATCATTTTTTTTACCCAAAATGAAAATAGATTACAGCACCTGGTATTCCCAGGCGGTCTCCCATCCAAGTACTAACCAGGCCCGACCGTGCTTAGCTTCCGAGATCAGACGAGATCGGGCGTGTTCACGGTGGTGTGGCCGTAAGCAATAGCTCCTGGCACCAGACAGGACTTTAAACAGGAGAAAGGATGATTTTTTTTACCCCAAATGAAAATAGCTTACAGCACCTGGTATTCCCAGGCGGTCTCCCATCCAGGTACTAACCAGGCCCGACCGTGCTTAGCTTCCGAGATCAGACGAGAACGGGCGTGTTCGCAGTGGTGTGGCCGTAAGCAATTGCTCCTGGCACCAGACAGGACTTTAAACAGGAGAAAGGATCATTTTTTTTACCCCAAATGAAAATAGATTACAGCACCTGGTATTCCCAGGCGGTCTCCGATCCAAGTACTAACCAGGCCCGACCGTGCTTAGCTTCCGAGATCAGACGAGATCGGGCGTGTTCACGGTGGTGTGGCCGTAAGCAATTACTCCTGGCACCAGACAGGACTTTAAACAGGAGAAAGGATGATTTTTTTTACCCCAAATGAAAATAGATTACAGCACCTGGTATTCCCAGGCGGTCTCCCATCCAAGTACTAACCAGGCCCGACCGTGCTTAGTTTCCGAGATCAGACGAGATCGGGCGTGTTCCCGGTGGTGTGGCCGTAAGCAATTGCTCCTGGCACCAGACAGTACTTTAAACAGGAGAAAGGATGATTTTTTTTACCCCAAATGAAAATAGCTTACAGCACCTGGTATTCCCAGGCGGTCTCCAATCCAGGTACTAACCAGGCCCGACCGTGCTTAGCTTCAGAGATCAGACGAGATCAGGCGTGTTCGCAGTGGTGTGACCGTAAGCAATTACTACTGGCACAAGACAGGACTTTAAACAGGAGAAAGGATAATTTTTTTTACCCCAAATGAAAATAGATTACAGCACCTGGTATTCCCAGGCGGTCTCCCATCCAAGTACTAACCAGGCCCGACCGTGCTTAGGTTCCGAGATCAGACGAGATCGGGCGTGTTCCCGGTGGTGTGGCCGTAAGCAATTGATCCTGGCACCAGACAGGACATTAAACAGGATAAAGGATGATTTTTTTTACCCCAAATGAAAATAGCTTACAGCACCTGGTATTCCCAGGCGGTCTCCCATCCAGGTACTAACCAGGCCCGACCGTGCTTAGCTTCCGAGATCAGACGAGTTCCGGCGTGTTCGCAGTGGTGTGGCCGTAAGCAATTGCTCCTGGCACCAGACAGGACTTTAAACAGGAGAAAGGATCATTTTTTTTACCCCAAATGAAAATAGATTACAGCACCTGGTATTCCCAGGCGGTCTCCCATCCAAGTACTAACCAGCCCCGACCGTGCTTAGCTTCCGAGATCAGACGAGATCGGGCGTGTTCACGGTGGTGTGGCCGTAAGCAATTGCTCCTGGCACCAGACAGGACTTTAAACAGGAGAAAGGATAATTTTTTTTACCCCAAATGAAAATAGATTACAGCACCTGGTATTCCCAGGCTGTCTCCCATCCAAGTACTAACCAGGCCCGACCGTGCTTAGCTTCCGAGATCAGACGAGATCGGGCGTGTTCGCAGTGGTGTGGCCGTAAGCAATTGCTCCTGGCAGCAGACAGGACTTTAAACAGGAGAAAGGATCATTCATTTTTTTTTACCCAAAATGAAAATAGATTACAGCACCTGGTATTCCCAGGCGGTCTCCCATCCAAGTACTAACCAGGCCCGACCGTGCTTAGCTTCCGAGATCAGACGAGATTGGGCGTGTTCACGGTGGTGTGGCCGTAAGCAATTGCTCCTGGCACCAGACAGGTCTTTAAACAGGAGAAAGGATGATTTTTTTTACCCCAAATGAAAATAGCTTACAGCACCTGGTATTCCCAGGCGGTCTCCCATCCAGGTACTAACCAGGCCCGACCGTGCTTAGCTTCCGAGATCAGACGAGATCAGGCGTGTTCGCAGTAGTGTGGCCGTAAGCAATTACTCCTGGCACCAGACAGGACTTTAAACAGGAGAAAGGATCATTTTTTTTACCCCAAATGAAAATAGATTACAGCACCTGGTATTCCCAGGCGGTCTCCCATCCAAGTACTAACCAGGCCCGACCGTGCTTAGGTTCCGAGATCAGACGAGATCGGGCGTGTTCCCGGTGGTGTGGCCGTAAGCAATTGCTCCTGGCACCAGACAGGACTTTAAACAGGAGAAAGGATGATTTTTTTTACCCCAAATGAAAATAGCTTACAGCACCTAGTATTCCCAGGCGGTCTCCCATCCAGGTACTAATCAGGCCCGACCGTGCTTAGGTTCCGAGATCAGACGAGATCGGGCGTGTTCCCGGTGGTGTGGCCGTAAGCAATTGCTCCTGGCACCAGACAGGACTTTAAACAGGAGAAAGGATGATTTTTTTTACCCCAAATGGAAATAGCTTACAGCACCTGGTATTCCCAGGCGGTCTCCCATCCAGGAACTAACCAGGCCCGACCGTGCTTAGGTTCCGAGATCAGACGAGATCGGGCGTGTTCCCGGTGGTGTGGCCGTAAGCAATTGCTCCTGGCACCAGACAGGACTTTAAACAGGAGAAAGGATGATTTTTTTTACCCCAAATGAAAATAGCTTACAGCACCTAGTATTCCCAGGCGGTCTCCCATCCAGGTACTAATCAGGCCCGACCGTGCTTAGGTTCCGAGATCAGACGAGATCGGGCGTGTTCCCGGTGGTGTGGCCGTAAGCAATTGCTCCTGGCACCAGACAGGACTTTAAACAGGAGAAAGGATGATTTTTTTTACCCCAAATGGAAATAGCTTACAGCACCTGGTATTCCCAGGCGGTCTCCCATCCAGGAACTAACCAGGCCCGACCGTGCTTAGCTTCCGAGATCAGACGAGATCGGGCGTGTTCGCAGTGGTGTGGCCGTAAGCAATTGCTCCTGGCACCATACATGACTTTAAACAGGAGAAAGGATGATTTTTTTTACCCCAAATGAAATTAGCTTACAGCACCTGGTATTCCCAGGCGGTCTCCCATCCAGGAACTAACCAGGCCCGACCGTGCTTAGCTTCCGAGATCAGACGAGATCGGGCGTGGTCACGGTGGTGTGGCCGTAAGCAATTGCTCCTGGCACCAGACAGGTCTTTAAACAGGAGAAAGGATGATTTTTTTTACCCCAAATGAAAATAGCTTACAGCACCTGGTATTCCCAGGCGGTCTCCCATCCAGGTACCAACCAGGCCCGACCGTGCTTAGCTTCCGAGATCAGACGAGATCAGGCGTGTTCGCAGTAGTGTGGCCGTAAGCAATTACTCCTGGCACCAGACAGGACTTTAAACAGGAGAAAGGATAATTTTTTTACCCCAAATGAAAATAGATTACAGCACCTGGTATTCCCAGGCGGTCTCCCATCCAAGTACTAACCAGGCCCGACCGTGCTTAGGTTCCGAGATCAGACGAGATCGGGCGTGTTCCCGGTGATGTGGCCGTAAGCAATTCCTCCTGGCACCAGACAGGACTTTAAACAAGAGAAAGGATGATTTTTTTTACCCCAAATGAAAATAGATTACAGCACCTGGTATTCCCAGGCGGTCTCCCATCCAAGTACTAACCAGGCCCGACCGTGCTTAGCTTCCGAGATCAGACGAGATCGGGCGTGTTCCCGGTGGTGTGGCCGAAAGCAATTGCTCCTGGCACCAGACAGGACTTTCAACAGGAGAAAGGATGATTTTTTTTACCCCAAATGAAAATAGCTTACAGCACCTGGTATTCCCAGGCGGTCTCCCATCCAGGTACTAACCAGGCCCGACCATGCTTAGCTTCCGAGATCAGACGAGATCGGGCGTGTTCGCAGTGGTGTGGCCGTAAGCAATTGCTCCTGGCACCAGACAGGACTTTAAACAGGAGAAAGGATCATTTTTTTTACCCCAAATGAAAATAGATTACAGCACCTGGTATTCCCAGGCGGTCTCCCATCCAGGTACTAACCAGGCCCGACCGTGCTTAGCTTCCGAGATCAGACGAGATCGGGCGTGTTCGCAGTGGTGTGGCCGTAAGTAATTTCTCTTGGCACCAAACAGGACTTTAAACAGGAGAAAGGATGATTTTTTTTACCCCGAATGAAAATAGCTTACAGCACCTAGTATTCCCAGGCGGTCTCCCATCCAGGTACTAACCAGGCCCGACCGTGCTTAGCTTCCGAGATCAGACGAGATCGGGCGTGTTCGCAGTGCTGTGGCCGTAAGCAATTGCTCCTGGCACCAGACAGGACTTTAAACAGGAGAAAGGATCATTTTTTTTACCCCAAATGAAAATAGCTTACAGCACCTGGTATTCCCATGCGGTCTCCCATCCAAGTACTAACCAGTCCCGACCGTGCTTAGCTTCCGAGATCAGACGAGATCGGGCGTGTTCACGGTGGTGTGGCCGTAAGCAATTGCTCCTGGCACCAGAAAGGACTTTAAACAGGAGAAAGGATGATTTTTTTTACCCCAAATGAAAATAGCTTACAGCACCTGGTATTCCCAGGCGGTCTCCCATCCAGGTACTCACCAGGCCCGACCGTGCTTAGCTTCCGAGATCAGACGAGATCGGACGTGTTCACGGTGGTGTGGCCGTAAGCAATTGCTCCTAGCACCAGACAGGACTTTAAACAGGAGAAAGGATAATTTTTTTTACCCCAAATGAAAATAGATTACAGCACCTGGTATTCCCAGGCGGTCTCCCATCCAAGTACTAACCAGGCCCGACCGTGCTTAGGTTCCGAGATCAGACGAGATCGGGCGTGTTCCCGGTGGTGTGGCCGTAAGCAATTGCTCCTGGCACCAGACAGGACTTTAAACAGGAGAAAGGATGATTTTTTTTACCCCAAATGAAAATAGCTTACAGCACCTGGTATTCCCAGGCGGTCTCCCATCCAGGTACTAACCAGGCCCGACCGTGCTTAGCTTCCGAGATCAGACGAGATCGGGCGTGTTCGCAGTGGTGTGGCCGTAAGCAATTGCTCCTGGCACCAGACAGGACTTTAAACAGGAGAAAGGATGATTTTTTTTACCCCAAATGAAAATAGCTTACAGCACCTGGTATTCCCAGGCGGTCTCCCATCCAGGTACTAACCAGGCCCGACCGTGCTTAGCTTCCGAGATCAGACGAGATCGGGCGTGTTCGCAGTGCTGTGGCCGTAAGCAATTGCTCCTGGCACCAGACAGGACTTTAAACAGGAGAAAGGATCATTTTTTTTACCCCAAATGAAAATAGCTTACAGCACCTGGTATTCCCATGCGGTCTCCCATCCAAGTACTAACCAGTCCCGACCGTGCTTAGCTTCCGAGATCAGACGAGATCGGGCGTGTTCACGGTGGTGTGGCCGTAAGCAATTGCTCCTGGCACCAGAAAGGACTTTAAACAGGAGAAAGGATGATTTTTTTTACCCCAAATGAAAATAGCTTACAGCACCTGGTATTCCCAGGCGGTCTCCCATCCAGGTACTCACCAGGCCCGACCGTGCTTAGCTTCCGAGATCAGACGAGATCGGACGTGTTCACGGTGGTGTGGCCGTAAGCAATTGCTCCTAGCACCAGACAGGACTTTAAACAGGAGAAAGGATAATTTTTTTTACCCCAAATGAAAATAGATTACAGCACCTGGTATTCCCAGGCGGTCTCCAATCCAAGTACTAACCAGGCCCGACCGTGCTTAGGTTCCGAGATCAGACGAGATCGGGCGTGTTCCCGGTGGTGTGGCCGTAAGCAATTGCTCCTGGCACCAGACAGGACTTTAAACAGGAGAAAGGATGATTTTTTTTACCCCAAATGAAAAAAACTTACAGCACCTGGTATTCCCAGGCGGTCTCCCATCCAGGTACTAACCAGGCCCGACCGTGCTTAGCTTCCGAGATCAGACGAGATCGGGCGTGTTCGCAGTGGTGTGGCCGTAAGCAATTGCTCATGGCACCAGACAGGACTTTAAACAGGAGAAAGGATCATTTTTTTTACCCCAAATGAAAATAGATTACAGCACCTGGTATTCCCAGGCGGTCTCCCATCCAAGTACTAACCAGCCCCGACCGTGCTTAGCTTCCGAGATCAGACGAGATCGGGCGTGTTCGCAGTGGTGTGGCCGTAAGCAATTGCTCCTGGCACCAGACAGGACTTTAAACAGGAGAAAGGATCATTTTTTTTACCCAAAATGAAAATAGATTACAGCACCTGGTATTCCCAGGCGGTCTCCCATCCAAGTACTAACCAGGCCGGACCGTGCTTAGGTTCCGAGATCAGACGAGATCGGGCGTGTTCCCGGTGGTGTGGCCGTAAGCAATTGCTCCTGGCACCAGACAGGACTTTAAACAGGAGAAAGGATGATTTTTTTTACCCCAAATGAAAAAAGCTTACAGCACCTGGTATTCCCAGGCGGTCTCCCATCCAGGTACTAACCAGGCCCGACCGTGCTTAGCTTCCGAGATCAGACAAGATCGGGCGTGTTCGCAGTGGTGTGGCCGTAAGCAATTGCTCCTGGCACCAGACAGGACTTTAAACAGGAGAAAGGATCATTTTTTTTACCCCAAATGAAAATAGATTACAGCACCTGGTATTCCCAGGCGGTCTCCCATCCAGGTACTAACCAGGCCCGACCGTGCTTAGCTTCCGAGATCAGACGAGATCGGGCGTGTTCGCAGTGGTGTGGCCGTAAGCAATTACTCCTGGCACCAGACAGGACTTTAAACAGGAGAAAGGATCATTTTTTTTACCCCAAATGAAAATAGCTTACAGCACCTAGTATTCCCAGGCGGTCTCCCATCCAG
>NC_140271.1:21300782-21303282 GCF_964030765.1 Micromesistius poutassou | reverse complement strand
CACCTGGTATTCCCAGGCGGTCTCCCATCCAGGTACTAAGCAGGCCCGACCTTGCTTAGCTTCCGAGATCAGACGAGATCGGGCGTGTTCGCAGTGGTGTGGCCGTAAGCAATTGCTGCTGGCACCAGACAGGACTTTAAACAGGAGAAAGGATCATTTTTTTTTTACCCCAAATGAAAATAGATTACAGCACCTGGTATTCCCAGTCGGTCTCCCATCCAAGTACTAACCAGGCCCGACCGTGCTTAGGTTCCGAGATCAGACGAGATCGGGCGTGTTCCCGGTTGTGTGGCCGTAAGCAGTTGCTCCTGGCACCAGACAGGACTTTAAACAGGAGAAAGGATGATTTTTTTTACCCCAAATGAAAATAGCTTACAGCACCTGGTATTCCCAGTCTGTCTCCCATCCAGGTACTCACCAGGCCCGACCGTGCTTAGCTTCCGAGATCAGACAAGATCGGGCGTGTTCGCAGTGGTGTGGCCGTAAGTAATTGCTCCTGGCACCAGACAGGACTTTAAACAGGAGAAAGGATGATTTTTTTTACCCCAAATGAAAATAGCTTACAGCACCTGGTATTCCCAGGCGGTCTCCCATCCAGGTACTAACCAGGCCCGACCGTGCTTAGCTTCCAAGATCAGACGAGATCGGGCGTGTTCACGGTGGTGTGGCCGTAAGCAATTGCTCCTGGCACCAGACAGGACTTTAAACAGGAGAAAGGATGATTTTTTTTACCCCAAATGAATACAGCACCTGGTATTCCCAGGCGGTCTCCCATCCAGGTACTAACCAGGCCCGACCGTGCTTAGCTTCCGAGATCAGACGAGAACGGGCGTTTTCGCAGTGGTGTGGCCGTAAGCAATTACTCCTGGCACCAGACAGCACTTTAAACAGGAGAAAGGATCATTTTTTTTTACCCCAAATGAAAATAGATTACAGCACCTGGTATTCCCAGGCGGTCTCCCATCCATGTATTAACCAGGCCTGACCGTGCTTAGCTTCCGAGATCAGACGAGATAGGGCGTGTTCCCGGTGGTGTGGCCGTAAGCAATTGCTCCTGGCACCAGACAGGACTTTAAACAGGAGAAAGGATCATTTTTTTTACCCCAAATGAAAATAGCTTACAGCACCTGGTATTCCCAGGCGGTCTCCCATCCAAGTACTAACCAGGCCCGACCGTGCTTAGCTTCCGAGATCAGACGAGATTGGGCGTGTTCACGGTGGTGTGGCCGTAAGCAATTGCTCCTTGCACCAAACAGGACTTTAAACAGGAGAAAGGATCATTTTTTTTACCCCAAATGAAAATAGATTACAGCACCTGGTATTCCCAGGTGGTCTCCCATCCAAGTACTAACCAGGCCCGACCGTGCTTAGCTTCCGAGATCAGACGAGATCGGGCGTGTTCACGGTGGTGTGGCTGTAAGCAATTGCTCCTGGCACCAGACAGGACTTTAAACAGGAGAAAGGATAATTTTTTTTACCCCAAATGAAAATAGCTTACAGCACCTGGTATTCCCAGGCGGTCTCCCATCCAGGTACTAACCAGGCCCGACCGTGCTTAGCTTCCGAGATCAGACGAGATCGGGCGTGTTCGCAGTGGTGTGGCCGCAAGCAATTGCTACTGGCACCAGACAGGACTTTAAACAGGAGAAAGGATCATTTTTTTTACCCCAAATGAAAATAGATTACAGCACCTGGTATTCCCAGGCGGTCTCCCATCCAAGTACTAACCAGGCCCGACCGTGCTTAGCTTCCGAGATCAGACGAGATCGGGCGTGTTCACGGTGGTGTGGCCGTAAGCAATTGCTCCTGGCACCAGACAGGACTTTAAACAGGAGAAAGGATGATTTTTTTTACCCCAAATGAATACAGCACCTGGTATTCCCAGGCGGTCTCCCATCCAGGTACTAACCAGGCCCGACCATACTTAGCTTCCGAGATCAGTCGAGATCGGGCGTGTTCACAGGGGTGTGGCCGTAAGCAATTACTATTGGCACCAGACAGGACTTTAAACAGGAGAAAGGATCATTTTTTTTACCCCAAATGAATACAGCACCTGGTATTCCCAGGCGGTCTCCCATACAGGTACTAACCAGGCCCGACCGTGCTTAGCTTCCGAGATCAGACGAGATCGGGCGTGTTCGCAGTGGTGTGGCCTCAAGCAATTGCTCCTGGCACCAGACAGGACCATTTTTTTTTACCCCAAATGAAATTAGATTACAGCACCTGGTATTCCCAAGCGGTCTCCCATCCAAGTACTAACCAGGCCCGACCGTGCTTTGGTTCCGAGATCAGACGAGATCGGGCGTGTTCCCGGTGGTGTGGCCGTAAGCAATTGCTCCTGGCACCAGACAGGACTTTAAACAGGAGAAAGGATGATTTTTTTTACCCCAAATGAAAATAGCTTACAGCACCTGGTATTCCCAGGCGGTCTCCCATCCAGGTACTAAGCAGGCCCGACCGTGCTTAGCTTCCAAGACCAGACGAGATCGGGCGTGTTTGC
>NC_140271.1:21293282-21295782 GCF_964030765.1 Micromesistius poutassou | reverse complement strand
CTTAGCTTCCGAGATCAGATGAGATCGGGCGTGTTCGCAGTGGTGTGGCCGTAAGCAATTGCTCCTGGCACCAGACAGGACTTTAAACAGGAGAAAGGATCATTTTTTTTACCCCAAATGAAAATAGATTACAGCACCTGGTATTCCCAGGCGGTCTCCCATCCAAGTACTAACTAGCCCCGACCGTGCTTAGCTTCCGAGATCAGACGAGATCGGGCGTGTTCACGGTGGTGTGGCCGTAAGCAATTGCTCCTGGCACCAGACAGGACTTTAAACAGGAGAAAGGATGATTTTTTTTACCCCAAATGAAAATAGCTTACAGCACCTGGTATTCCCATTCTGTCTCCCATCCAGGTAATCACCAGCCCCGACCGTGCTTAGCTTCCGAGATCAGACAAGATCGGGCGTGTTCGCAGTGGTGTGGCCGTAAGCAATTGCTCCTGGCACCAGACAGGACTTTAAACAGGAGAAAGGATCTTTTTTTTTTACCCCAAATGAAAATAGATTACAGCACCGGGTATTCCCAGGTGGTCTCCCATCCAAGTACTAACCAGGCCCGACCGTTCTTAGCTTCCGAGATCATACGAGATCGGGCGCGTTCGCAGTGGTGTGGCCGTAAGCAATTGCTCCTGGCACCAGACAGGACTTTAAACAGGAGAAAGGATGATTTTTTTTTACCCCAAATGAAAATAGATTACAGCACCTGGTATTCCCAGGCGGTCTCCCATCCAAGTACTAACCAGGCCCGACCGTGCTTAGCTTCCGAGATCAGACGAGATCGGGCGTGTTCACGGTGGTGTGGCCGTAAGCAATTGCTCCTGGCACCAGACAGGACTTTAAACAGGAGAAAGGATGATTTTTTTTACCCCAAATGAAAATAGCTTACAGCACCTGGTATTCCCAGGCGGTCTCCCATCCAGGTACTAACCAGGCCCGACCGTGCTTAGCTTCCGAGATCAGACGAGATCGGCTGTGTTCGCAGTGGTGTGGCCGTAAGCAATTGCTCCTGGAACCAGACAGGACTTTAAACAGGAGAAAGGATAATTTTTTTTACCCCAAATGAAAATAGATTACAGCACCTGGTATTCCCAGGCGGTCTCCCATCCAAGTACTAACCAGGCCCGACCGTGCTTAGCTTCCGAGATCAGACGAGATCGGGCGTGTTCACGGTGGTGTGGCCGTAAGCAATTGCTCCTGGCACCAGACAGGACTTTAAACAGGAGAAAGGATGATTTTTTTTACCCCAAATGAAAATAGCTTACAGCACCTGGTATTCCCATTCTGTCTCCCATCCAGGTAATCACCAGGCCCGACCGTGCTTAGCTTCCGAGATCAGACAAGATCGGGCGTGTTCGCAGTGGTGTGGCCGTAAGCAATTGCTCCTGGCACCAGACAGGACTTTAAACAGGAGAAAGGATCATTTTTTTTACCCCAAATGAAAACAGCACCTGGTATTCCCAGGCGGTCTCCCATCCAGGTACTAACCAGGCCCGACCGTGCTTAGCTTCCGAGATCAGACGAGATCGGGCGTGTTCCCGGTGGTGTGGCCGTAAGCAATTGCTCCTGGCACCAGACAGGACTTTAAACAGGAGAAAGGATGATTTTTTTTACCCCAAATGAAAATAGCTTACAGCACCTGGAATTCCTAGGCGGTCTCCCATCCAGGTACTAACCAGGCCCGACCGTTCTTAGCTTCCGAGATCAGACGAGATCGGGCGTGTTCGCAGTGGTGTGGCCGTAAGCATTTGCTCCTGGCACCAGACAGGACTTTAAACAGGAGAAAGGATGATTTTTTTTTACCCCAAATGAAAATAGATTACAGCACCTGGTATTCCCAGGCGGTCTCCCATCCAAGTACTAACCAGGCCCGACCGTGCTTAGCTTCCGAGATCAGACGAGATCGGGCGTGTTCCCGGTGGTGTGGCCGTAAGCAATTGCTCCTGGCACCAGACAGGACTTTAAACAGGAGAAAGGATAATTTTTTTTACCCCAAATGAAAATAGATTACAGCACCTGGTATTCCCAGGCGGTCTCCCATCCAAGTACTAACCAGGCCCGACCATGTTTAGGTTCCGAGATCAGACGAGATCGGGCGTGTTCCCGGTGGTGTGGCCGTAAGCAATTGCTCCTGGCACCAGACAGGACTTTAAACAGGAGAAAGGATGATTTTTTTTACCCCAAATGAAAATAGCTTACGGCACCTGGTATACCCAGGCGGTCTCCCATCCAGGTACTAACCAGGCCCGACCGTGCTTAGCTTCCGAGATCAGACGAGATCGGGCGTCTTCACAGTGGTGTGGCCGTAAGCAATTGCTCCTGGCACCAGACAGGACTTTAAACAGGAGAAAGGATCATTTTTTTTACCCCAAATGAAAATAGATTACAGCACCTGGTATTCCCAGACGGTCTCCCATCCAAGTACTAACTAGCCCCGACCGTGCTTAGCTTCCGAGATCAGACGAGATCGGGCGTGTTCACGGTGGTGTGGCCGTAAGCAATT
>NC_140271.1:21268282-21288282 GCF_964030765.1 Micromesistius poutassou | reverse complement strand
TGCTTAGCTTCCGAGATCAGACGAGATCGGGCGTGTTCACGGTGGTGTGGCCGTAAGCAATTGATCCTGGCACCAGACAGGACTTTAAACAGGAGAAAGGATAATTTTTTTTACCCCAAATGAAAATAGATTACAGCACCTGGTATTCCCAGGCGGTCTCCCATCCAAGTACTAACCAGGCCCGACCGTGCTTAGGTTCCGAGATCAGACGAGTTCGGGCGTGTTCCCGGTGGTGTGGCCGTAAGCAATTGCTCCTGGCACCAGACAGGACTTTAAACAGGAGAAAGGATGATTTTTTTTACCCCAAATGAAAATAGCTTACAGCACCTGGTATTCCCAGGCGGTCTCCCATCCAGGTACTAACCATGCCCGACCGTGCTTAGCTTCCGAGATCAGACAAGATCGGGCATGTTCGCAGTGGTGTGGCCGTAAGCAATTGCTCCTGGCACCAGACAGGACTTTAAACAGGAGAAAGGATCATTTTTTTTACCCCAAATGAAAATAGATTACAGCACCTGGTATTCCCAGGCGGTCTCCCCTCCAAGTACTAACCAGGCCCGACCGTGCTTAGCTTCCGAGATCAGACGAGATCGGGCGTGTTCACGGTGGTGTGGCCGTAAGCAATTGATCCTGGCACCAGACAGGACTTTAAACAGGAGAAAGGATCATTTTTTTTACCCCAAATGAAAATAGATTACAGCACCTGGTATTCCCAGGCGGTCTCCCATCCAAGTACTAACCAGGCCCGACCGTGCTTAGGTTCCGAGATCAGACGAGTTCGGGCGTGTTCCCGGTGGTGTGGCCGTAAGCAATTGCTCCTGGCACCAGACAGGACTTTAAACAGGAGAAAGGATGATTTTTTTTACCCCAAATGAAAATAGCTTACAGCACCTGGTATTCCCAGGCGGTCTCCCATCCAGGTACTAACCAGGCCCGACCGTGCTTAGCTTCCGAGATCAGACAAGATCGGGCATGTTCGCAGTGGTGTGGCCGTAAGCAATTGCTCCTGGCACCAGACAGGACTTTAAACAGGAGAAAGGATCATTTTTTTTACCCCAAATGAAAATAGCTTACAGCACCTGGTATTCCCAGGCGGTCTCCCATCCAGGTACTAACCAGGCCCGACCGTGCTTAGCTTCCGAGATCAGACGAGATTGGGCGTGTTCGGAGTGGTGTGGCCGTAAGCAATTGATCCTGGCACCAGACAGGACTTTAAACAGGAGAAAGGATCATTTTTTTTACCCCAAATGAAAATAGATTACAGCACCTGGTATTCCCAGGCGGTCTCCCATCCAAGTACTAACCAGCCCCGACCGTGCTTAGCTTCCGAGATCAGACGAGATTGGGCGTGTTCGCAGTGGTGTGGCCTTAAGCAATTGCTCCTGGCACCAGACAGGACTTTAAACAGGAGAAAGGATCATTTTTTTTACCCCAAATGAAAATAGATTACAGCACATGGTATTCCCAGGCGGTCTCCCATCCAGGTACTAACCAGGCCCGACCGTGCTTAGCTTCCGAGATCAGATGAGATCGGGCGTGTTCGCAGTGGTGTGGCCGTAAGCAATTGCTGCTGGCACCAGACAGGACTTTAAACAGGAGAAAGGATCATTTTTTTTACCCCAAATGAAAATAGAGTACAGCACCTGGTATTCCCATCCAAGTACTAACGAGGCCTGACCGTGCTTAGCTTCCGAGATCAGACGAGATCGGGCATGTTCACGGTGGTGTGGCCGTAAGCAATTGCTCCTGGCACCAGACAGGACTTTAAACATGAGAAAGGATGATTTTTTTTACCCCAAATGAAAATAGCTTACAGCACCTGGTATTCCCAGACGGTCTCCCATCCAGGTACTAACCAGGCCCGACCGTGCTTAGCTTCCGAGATCAGACGAGATCGGGCGTGTTCGCAGTGTTGTGGCCGTAAGCAATTGCTCCTGGCACCAGACAGGGCTTTAAACAGGAGAAAGGATCATTTTTTTTACCCAAAATGAAAATAGATTACAGCACCTGGTATTCCCAGGCGGTCTCCCATCCAAGTACTAACCAGGCCCGACCGTGCTTAGCTTCCGAGATCAGACGAGATCGGGCGTGTTCGCAGTGGTGTGGCCGTAAGCAATTGCTCCTGGCACCAGACAGGACTTTAAACAGGAGAAAGGATCATTTTTTTTACCCCAAATGAAAATAGCTTACAGCACCTGGTATTCCCAGGCGGTCTCCCATCCAGGTACTAACCAGGCCCGACCGTGCTTAGCTTCCGAGATCAGACGAGATCGGGCGTGTTCGCAGTGGTGTGGCTGTAAGCAATTGCTCCTGGCACCAGACAGGACTTTAAACAGGAGAAAGGATCATTTTTTTTACCCCAAATGAAAATAGATTACAGCACCTGGTATTCCCAGGCGGTCTCCCCTCCAAGTACTAACCAGGCCCGACCGTGCTTAGCTTCCGAGATCAGACGAGATCGGGCGTGTTCACGGTGGTGTGGCCGTAAGCAATTGATCCTGGCACCAGACAGGACTTTAAACAGGAGAAAGGATCATTTTTTTTACCCCAAATGAAAATAGATTACAGCACCTGGTATTCCCAGGCGGTCTCCCATCCAAGTACTAACCAGGCCCGACCGTGCTTAGGTTCCGAGATCAGACGAGTTCGGGCGTGTTCCCGGTGGTGTGGCCGTAAGCAATTGCTCCTGGCACCAGACAGGACTTTAAACAGGAGAAAGGATGATTTTTTTTACCCCAAATGAAAATAGCTTACAGCACCTGGTATTCCCAGGCGGTCTCCCATCCAGGTACTAACCATGCCCGACCGTGCTTAGCTTCCGAGATCAGACAAGATCGGGCATGTTCGCAGTGGTGTGGCCGTAAGCAATTGCTCCTGGCACCAGACAGGACTTTAAACAGGAGAAAGGATCATTTTTTTTACCCCAAATGAAAATAGATTACAGCACCTGGTATTCCCAGGCGGTCTCCCCTCCAAGTACTAACCAGGCCCGACCGTGCTTAGCTTCCGAGATCAGACGAGATCGGGCGTGTTCACGGTGGTGTGGCCGTAAGCAATTGATCCTGGCACCAGACAGGACTTTAAACAGGAGAAAGGATCATTTTTTTTACCCCAAATGAAAATAGATTACAGCACCTGGTATTCCCAGGCGGTCTCCCATCCAAGTACTAACCAGGCCCGACCGTGCTTAGGTTCCGAGATCAGACGAGTTCGGGCGTGTTCCCGGTGGTGTGGCCGTAAGCAATTGCTCCTGGCACCAGACAGGACTTTAAACAGGAGAAAGGATGATTTTTTTTACCCCAAATGAAAATAGCTTACAGCACCTGGTATTCCCAGGCGGTCTCCCATCCAGGTACTAACCAGGCCCGACCGTGCTTAGCTTCCGAGATCAGACAAGATCGGGCATGTTCGCAGTGGTGTGGCCGTAAGCAATTGCTCCTGGCACCAGACAGGACTTTAAACAGGAGAAAGGATCATTTTTTTTACCCCAAATGAAAATAGATTACAGCACCTGGTATTCCCAGGCGGTCTCCCATCCAGGTACGTACCAGGCCCGACCGTGCTTAGCTTCCGAGATCAGACGAGATCGGGCGTGTTCGCAGTGGTGTGGCCGTAAACAATTGCTCCTGGCACCAGACAGGACTTTAAACAGGAGAAAGGATCATTTTTTTTTACCCCAAATGAAAATAGATTACAGCACCTGGTATTCCCAGGCGGTCTCCCATCCAAGTACTAACCAGGCCCGACCGTGCTTAGGTTCCGAGACCAGACGAGATCGGGCGTGTTCCCGGTGGTGTGGCCGAAAGCAATTGCTCCTGGCACCAGACAGGACTTTAAACAGGAGAAAGGATGATTTTTTTTACCCCAAATGAAAATAGCTTACAGCACCTGGTATTCCCAGGCGGTCTCCCATCCAGGTACTAACCAGGCCCGACCGTGCTTAGCTTCCGAGATCAGACGAGATTGGGCGTGTTCGGAGTGGTGTGGCCGTAAGCAATTGATCCTGGCACCAGACAGGACTTTAAACAGGAGAAAGGATCATTTTTTTTACCCCAAATGAAAATAGATTACAGCACCTGGTATTCCCAGGCGGTCTCCCATCCAAGTACTAACCAGCCCCGACCGTGCTTAGCTTCCGAGATCAGACGAGATTGGGCGTGTTCGCAGTGGTGTGGCCTTAAGCAATTGCTCCTGGCACCAGACAGGACTTTAAACAGGAGAAAGGATCATTTTTTTTACCCCAAATGAAAATAGATTACAGCACATGGTATTCCCAGGCGGTCTCCCATCCAAGTACTAACCAGCCCCGACCGTGCTTAGCTTCCGAGATCAGACGAGATCGGGCGTGTTCACGGTGGTGTGGCCGTAAGCATTTGCTCCTGGCACCAGACAGGACTTTAAACAGGAGAAAGGATGATTTTTTTTACCCCAAATGAAAATAGCTTACAGCACCTGGTATTCCCAGGCGGTCTCCCATAAAGGTACTCACCAGGCCCGACCGTGCTTAGCTTCCGAGATCAGACGAGATCGGGCGTATTCGCAGTGGTGTGGCCGTAAGCAATTGCTCCTGGCACCAGACAGGACTTTAAACAGGAGAAAGGATCATTTTTTTTACCCAAAATGAAAATAGATTACAGCACCTGGTATTCCCAGGCGGTCTCCCATCCAAGTACTAACCAGGCCCGACCGTGCTTAGCTTCCGAGATCAGACGAGATCGGGCGTGTTCACGGTGGTGTGGCCGTAAGCAATTGCTCCTGGCACCAGACAGGACTTTAAACAGGAGAAAGGATCATTTTTTTTACCCCAAATGAAAATAGATTACAGCACCTGGTATTCCCAGGCGGTCTCCCATCCAAGTACTAACCAGGCCCGACCGTGCTTAGGTTCCGAGATCAGATGAGATCGGGCGTGTTCCCGGTGGTGTGGCCGTAAGCAATTGCTCCTGCCACCAGACAGGACTTTAAACAGGAGAAAGGATCATTTTTTTTACCCCAAATGAAAATAGATCACAGCACCTGGTATTCCCAGGCGGTCTCCCATCCAAGTACTAACCAGGCCCGACCGTGCTCAGGTTCCGAGATCAGACGAGATCGGGTGTGTTCCCGGTGGTGTGGCCGTAAGCAATTGCTCCTGGCACCAGACAGGACTTTAAACAGGAGAAAGGATCATTTTTTTTACCCCAAATGAAAATAGATTACAGCACCTGGTATTCCCAGGCGGTCTCCCATCCAGGTACTAACCAGGCCCGACCGTGCTTAGCTTCCGAGATCAGACGAGATCGGGCGTGTTTGCAGTGGTGTGGCCGTAAGCAATTGCTCCTGGCACCAGACAGGACTTTAAACAGGAGAAAGGATGATTTTTTTTACCCCAAATGAAAATAGCTTACAGCACCTGGTATTCCCAGGCGGTCTCCCATCCAGGTACTAACCAGGCCCGACCGTGCTTAGCTTCCGAGATCAGACGTGTTCGCAGTGGTGTGGCCATAAGCAATTACTCCTGGCACCAGACAGGACTTTAAACAGGAGAAAGGATCATTTTTTTTACCACAAATGAAAATAGCTTACAGCACCTGGTATTCCCAGGCGGTCTCCCATCCAGGTACTAACCAGGCCCGACCGTGCTTAGCTTCCGAGATCAGACGAGATCGGGCGTGTTCGCAGTGGTGTGGCCGTAAGCAATTGCTCCTGGCACCAGACAGGACTTTTAACAGGAGAAAGGATCATTTTTTTTACCCCAAATGAAAATAGCTTACAGCACCTGGTATTCCCAGGCGGTCTCCCATCCAAGTACTAACCAGCCCCGACCGTGCTTAGCTTCCGAGATCAGACGAGATCGGGCGTGTTCACGGTGGTGTGGCCGTAAGCAATTGCTCCTGGCACCAGACAGGACTTTAAACAGGAGAAAGGATCATTTTTTTTACCCCAAATGAAAATAGCTTACAGCACCTGGTATTCCCAGGCAGTCTCCCATCCAGGTACTAACCAGGCCCGACCGTGCTTAGCTTCCGAGATCAGACGAGATCAGGCGTGTTCGCAGTGGGGTGGCCGTAAGCAATTACTCCTGGCACCAGACAGGACTTTAAACAGGAGAATGGATCATTTTTTTTACCCCAAATGAAAATAGAATACAGCACCTGGTATTCCCAGGCGGTCTCCCATCCAGGTACTAACCAGGCCCGACCGTGCTTAGCTTCCGAGATCAGACGAGATCGGGCGTGTTCGCAGTGGTGTGGCCGTAAGCAATTCCTCCTGGCAGCAGACAGGACTTTAAACAGGAGAAAGGATCATTTTTTTTACCCAAAATGAAAATAGATTAGAGCACCTGGTATTCCAAGGCGTTCTCCCATCCAAGTACTAACCAGGCCCGACCGTGCTTAGGTTCCGAGACCAGACGAGATCGGGCGTGTTCCCGGTGGTGTGGCCGTAAGCAATTACTCCTGGCACCAGACAGGACTTTAAACAGGAGAAAGGATGATTTTTTTTACCCCAAATGAAAATAGCTTACAGCACCTGGTATTCCCAGGCGGTCTCCCATCCAGGTACTAACCAGGCCCGACCGTGCTTAGCTTCCGAGATCAGACGAGATCAGGCGTGTTCGCAGTGGTGTGGCCGTAAGCAATTACTCCTGGCACCAGACAGGACTTTAAACAGGAGAAAGGATCATTTTTTTTACCACAAATGAAAATAGCTTACAGCACCTGGTATTCCCAGACGGTCTCCCATCCAGGTACTAACCAGGCCCGACCGTGCTTAGCTTCCGAGATCAGACGAGATCGGGCGTGTTCGCAGTGGTGTGGCCGTAAGCAATTGCTCCTGGCACCAGACAGGACTTTAAACAGGAGAAAGGATCATTTTTTTTACCCCAAATGAAAATAGATTACAGCACCTGGTATTCCCAGGCGGTCTCCCATCCAAGTACTAACCAGGCCCGACCGTGCTTAGCTTCCGAGATCAGACGAGATCGGGCGTGTTCGCAGTGGTGTGGCCGTAAGCAATTGCTCCTGGCACCAGACAGGACTTTAAACAGGAGAAAGGATCATTTTTTTTACCCCAAATGAAAATAGCTTACAGCACCTGGTATTCCCAGGCGGTCTCCCATCCAAGTACTAACCAGGCCCGACCGTACTTAGCTTCCGAGATCAGACGAGATCGGGCGCGTTCGCAGTGGTGTGGCCGTAAGCAATTGCTCCTGGCACCAGACAGGACTTTAAACAGGAGAAAGGATCATTTTTTTTACCCCAAATGAAAACAGCACCTGGTATTCCCAGGCGGTCTCCCATCCAAGTACTAACCAGGCCCGACCGTGCTTAGCTTCCGAGATCAGACGAGATCGGGCGTGTTCACGGTGGTGTGGCCGTAAGCAATTGCTCCTGGCACCAGACAGGACTTTAAACAGGAGAAAGGATGATTTTTTTTACCCCAAATGAAAATAGCTTACAGCACCTGGTATTCCCAGGCGGTCTCCCAACCAGGTACTCACCAGGCCCGACCTTGCTTAGCTTCCGAGATCAGACGAGATCGGGCGTGTTCGCAGTAGTGTGGCCGTAAGCAATTGCTCCTGGCATCAGACAGGACTTTAAACAGGAGAAAGGATCATTTTTTTTTACCCCAAATGAAAATAGATTACAGCACCTGGTATTCCCAGGCGGTCTCCCATCCATGTACTAACCAGGCCTGATCAGACGAGATCGGGCGTGTTCCCGGTGGTGTGGCCGTAAGCAATTGCTCCTGGCACCAGACAGGACTTTAAACAGGAGAAAGGATCATTTTTTTTACCCCAAATGAAAATAGATTACAGCACCTGGTATTCCCAGGCGGTCTCCCATCCAAGTACTAACCAGGCCCGACCGTGCTTAGCTTCCGAGATCAGACGAGATCGGGCGTGTTCACGGTGGTGTGGCCGTAAGCAATTGCTCCTGGCACCAGACAGGACTTTAAACAGGAGAAAGGATGATTTTTTTTACCCCAAATGAAAATAGCTTACAGCACCTGGTATTCCCAGGCGGTCTCCCATCCAGGTACTAACCAGGCCCGACCGTGCTTAGCTTCCGAGATCAGACGAGATCGAGCATGTTCGCGGTGGTGTGGCCGTAAGCAATTCCTCCTGGCACCAGACAGGACTTTAAACAGGAGAAAGGATGATTTTTTTTACCCCAAATGAAAATAGATTACAGCACCTGGTATTCCCAGGCGGTCTCCCATCCAAGTACTAACCAGGCCCGACCGTGCTTAGCTTCCGAGATCAGACGAGATCGGGCGTGTTCCCGGTGGTGTGGCCGTAAGCAATTGCTCCTGGCACCAGGCAGGACTTTAAACATGAGAAAGGATAATTTTTTTTACCCCAAATGAAATTAGCTTACAGCACCTGGTATTCCCAGGCGGTCTCCCATCCAGGTACTAACCAGGCCCGACCGTGCTTAGCTTCCGTGATCAGACGAGATCGGGCGTGTTCGCAGTGGTGTGGCCGCAAGCAATTGCTCCTGGCACCAGACAGGACTTTAAACAGGAGAAAGGATCATTTTTTTTACCCCAAATGAAAATAGATTACAGCACCTTGTATTCCCAGGCGGTCTCCCATCCAAGTACTAACCAGGCCCGACCGTGTTTTAGTTCCGAGATCAGACGAGATCGGGCGTGTTCCCGGTGGTGTGGCCGTAAGCAATTGCTCCTGGCACCAGATAGGACTTTAAACAGGAGAAAGGATGATTTTTTTTACCCCAAATGAAAATAGCTTACAGCACCTGGTATTCCCAGGCGGTCTCCCATCCAGGTACTAAGCAGGCCCGACCTTGCTTAGCTTCCGAGATCAGACGAGATCGGGCGTGTTCGCAGTGGTGTGGCCGTAAGCAATTGCTGCTGGCACCAGACAGGACTTTAAACAGGAGAAAGGATCATTTTTTTTTTACCCCAAATGAAAATAGATTACAGCACCTGGTATTCCCAGTCGGTCTCCCATCCAAGTACTAACCAGGCCCGACCGTGCTTAGGTTCCGAGATCAGACGAGATCGGGCGTGTTCCCGGTTGTGTGGCCGTAAGCAGTTGCTCCTGGCACCAGACAGGACTTTAAACAGGAGAAAGGATGATTTTTTTTACCCCAAATGAAAATAGCTTACAGCACCTGGTATTCCCAGTCTGTCTCCCATCCAGGTACTCACCAGGCCCGACTGTGCTTAGCTTCCGAGATCAGACAAGATCGGGCGTGTTCGCAGTGGTGTGGCCGTAAGTAATTGCTCCTGGCACCAGACAGGACTTTAAACAGGAGAAAGGATGATTTTTTTTACCCCAAATGAAAATAGCTTACAGCACCTGGTATTCCCAGGCGGTCTCCCATCCAGGTACTAACCAGGCCCGACCGTGCTTAGCTTCCGAGATCAGACGAGATCGGGCGTGTTCACGGTGGTGTGGCCGTAAGCAATTGCTCCTGGCACCAGACAGGACTTTAAACAGGAGAAAGGATGATTTTTTTTACCCCAAATGAATACAGCACCTGGTATTCCCAGGCGGTCTCCCATCCAGGTACTAACCAGGCCCGACCGTGCTTAGCTTCCGAGATCAGACGAGAACGGGCGTTTTCGCAGTGGTGTGGCCGTAAGCAATTACTCCTGGCACCAGACAGCACTTTAAACAGGAGAAAGGATCATTTTTTTTTACCCCAAATGAAAATAGATTACAGCACCTGGTATTCCCAGGCGGTCTCCCATCCATGTACTAACCAGGCCTGACCGTGCTTAGCTTCCGAGATCAGACGAGATCGGGCGTGTTCCCGGTGGTGTGGCCGTAAGCAATTGCTCCTGGCACCAGACAGGACTTTAAACAGGAGAAAGGATCATTTTTTTTACCCCAAATGAAAATAGCTTACAGCACCTGGTATTCCCAGGCGGTCTCCCATCCAAGTACTAACCAGGCCCGACCGTGCTTAGCTTCCGAGATCAGACGAGATTGGGCGTGTTCACGGTGGTGTGGCCGTAAGCAATTGCTCCTGGCACCAAACAGGACTTTAAACAGGAGAAAGGATCATTTTTTTTACCCCAAATGAAAATAGATTACAGCACCTGGTATTCCCAGGTGGTCTCCCATCCAAGTACTAACCAGGCCCGACCGTGCTTAGCTTCCGAGATCAGACGAGATCGGGCGTGTTCACGGTGGTGTGGCTGTAAGCAATTGCTCCTGGCACCAGACAGGACTTTAAACAGGAGAAAGGATAATTTTTTTTACCCCAAATGAAAATAGCTTACAGCACCTGGTATTCCCAGGCGGTCTCCCATCCAGGTACTAACCAGGCCCGACCGTGCTTAGCTTCCGAGATCAGACGAGATCGGGCGTGTTCGCAGTGGTGTGGCCGCAAGCAATTGCTAATGGCACCAGACAGGACTTTAAACAGGAGAAAGGATCATTTTTTTTACCCCAAATGAAAATAGATTACAGCACCTGGTATTCCCAGGCGGTCTCCCATCCAAGTACTAACCAGGCCCGACCGTGCTTAGCTTCCGAGATCAGACGAGATCGGGCGTGTTCACGGTGGTGTGGCCGTAAGCAATTGCTCCTGGCACCAGACAGGACTTTAAACAGGAGAAAGGATGATTTTTTTTACCCCAAATGAATACAGCACCTGGTATTCCCAGGCGGTCTCCCATCCAGGTACTAACCAGGCCCGACCATACTTAGCTTCCGAGATCAGTCGAGATCGGGCGTGTTCACAGGGGTGTGGCCGTAAGCAATTACTATTTGCACCAGACAGGACTTTAAACAGGAGAAAGGATCATTTTTTTTACCCCAAATGAATACAGCACCTGGTATTCCCAGGCGGTCTCCCATACAGGTACTAACCAGGCCCGACCGTGCTTAGCTTCCGAGATCAGACGAGATCGGGCGTGTTCGCAGTGGTGTGGCCTCAAGCAATTGCTCCTGGCACCAGACAGGACTTTAAACAGGAGAAAGGATGATTTTTTTTACCCCAAATGAAAATAGCTTACAGCACCTGGTATTCCCAGGCGGTCTCCCATCCAGGTACTAAGCAGGCCCGACCGTGCTTAGCTTCCAAGACCAGACGAGATCGGGCGTGTTTGCAGTGGTGTGGCCGTAAGCAATTGCTCCTGGCACCAGACAGGACTTTAAACAGGAGAAAGGATCATTTTTTTTACCACAAATGAAAATAGATTACAGCACCTGGTATTCCCAGGCGGTCTCCCATCCAGGTACTAACCAGGCCCGACCGTGCTTAGCTTCCGAGATCAGACGAGATCAGGCGTTTTCGCAGTGGTGTGGCCGTAAGCAATTACTCCTGGCACCAGACAGGACTTTAAACAGGAGAAAGGATCATTTTTTTTACCCCAAATGAAAATAGATTACAGCACCTGGTATTCCCAGGCGGTCTCCCATCCAAGTACTAACCAGGCCCGACCGTGTTTAGGTTCCGAGATCAGACGAGATCGGGTGTGTTCCCGGTGGTGTGGCCATAAGCAGTTGCTCCTGGCACCAGACAGGACTTTAAACAGGAGAAAGGATGATTTTTTTTACCCCAAATGAAAATAGCTTACAGCACCTAGTATTCCGAGGCGGTCTCCCATCCAGGTACTAACCAGGCCCTACCGTGCTTAGCTTCCGAGATCAGACGAGATCGGGCGTGTTCACGGTGGTGTGGCCGTAAGCAATTGCTCCTGGCACCAGACAGGACTTTAAACAGGAGAAAGGATGATTTTTTTTACCCCAAATGAAAATAGCTTACAGCACCTGGTATTCCCAGGCGGTCTCCCATCCAGGTACTAACCAGGCCCGACCGTGCTTAGCTTCCGAGATCAGACGAGATCGAGCATGTTCGCAGTGGTGTGGCCGTAAGCAATTTCTCCTGGCACCAGACAGGACTTTAAACAGGAGAAAGGATGATTTTTTTTACCCCAAATGAAAATAGATTACAGCACCTGGTATTCCCAGGCGGTCTCCCATCCAAGTACTAACCAGGCCCGACCGTGCTTAGCTTCCGAGATCAGACGAGATCGGGCGTGTTCCCGGTGGTGTGGCCGTAAGCAATTGCTCCTGGCACCAGGCAGGACTTTAAACATGAGAAAGGATAATTTTTTTTACCCCAAATGAAATTAGCTTACAGCACCTGGTATTCCCAGGCGGTCTCCCATCCAGGTACTTACCAGGCCCGACCGTGCTTAGCTTCCGTGATCAGACGAGATCGGGCGTGTTCGCAGTGGTGTGGCCGCAAGCAATTGCTCCTGGCACCAGACAGGACTTTAAACAGGAGAAAGGATAATTTTTTTTACCCCAAATGAAAATAGATTACAGCACCTTGTATTCCCAGGCGGTCTCCCATCCAAGTACTAACCAGGCCCGACCGTGTTTAAGTTTCGAGATCAGACGAGATCGGGCGTGTTCCCGTAAGCAATTGCTCCTGGCACCAGACAGGACTTTAAACAGGAGAAAGGATGATTTTTTTTACCCCAAATGAAAATAGCTTACAGCACCTGGTATTCCCAGGCGGTCTCCCATCCAGGTACTAAGCAGGCCCGACCTTGCTTAGCTTCCGAGATCAGACGAGATCGGGCGTGTTCGCAGTGGTGTGGCCGTAAGCAATTGCTGCTGGCACCAGACAGGACTTTAAACAGGAGAAAGGATCATTTTTTTTACCCCAAATGAAAATAGATTACAGCACCTGGTATTCCCAGGCGGTCTCCCATCCAGGTACTAACCAGGCCCGACCGTGCTTAGCTTCCGAAATCAGACGAGATCAGGCGTGTTCGCAGTGGTGTGGCCGTAAGCAATTACTGCTGGCACCAGACAGGACTTTAAACAGGAGAAAGGATCATTTTTTTTACCCCAAATGAAAATAGATTACAGCACCTGGTATTCCCAGTCGGTCTCCCATCCAAGTACTAACCAGGCCCGACCGTGCTTAGGTTCCGAGATCAGACGAGATCGGGCGTGTTCCCGGTGGTGTGGCCGTAAGCAGTTGCTCCTGGCACCAGACAGGACTTTAAACAGGAGAAAGGATGATTTTTTTTACCCCAAATGAAAATAGCTTACAGCACCTGGTATTCCCAGTCTGTCTCCCATCCAGGTACTCACCAGGACCGACCGTGCTTAGCTTCCGAGATCAGACAAGATCGGGCGTGTTCGCAGTGGTGTGGCCGTAAGCAATTGCTCCTGGCACCAGACAGGACATTAAACAGGAGAAAGGATGATTTTTTTTACCCCAAATGAAAATAGCTTACAGCACCTGGTATTCCCAGGCGGTCTCCCATCCAGGTACTAAGCAGGCCCGACCTTGCTTAGCTTCCGAGATCAGACGAGATCGGGCGTGTTCGCAGTGGTGTGGCCGTAAGCAATTGCTGCTGGCACCAGACAGGACTTTAAACCGGAGAAAGGATCATTTTTTTTACCCCAAATGAAAATAGATTACAGCACCTGGTATTCCCAGGCGGTCTCCCATCCAGGTACTAACCAGGCCCGACCGTGCTTAGCTTCCGAAATCAGACGAGATCAGGCGTGTTCGCAGTGGTGTGGCCGTAAGCAATTACTCCTGGCACCAGACAGGACTTTAAACAGGAGAAAGGATCATTTTTTTTACCCCAAATGAAAATAGATTACAGCACCTGGTATTCCCAGTCGGTCTCCCATCCAAGTACTAACCAGGCCCGACCGTGCTTAGGTTCCGAGATCAGACGAGATCGGGCGTGTTCCCGGTGGTGTGGCCGTAAGCAGTTGCTCCTGGCACCAGACAGGACTTTAAACAGGAGAAAGGATGATTTTTTTTACCCCAAATGAAAATAGCTTACAGCACCTGGTATTCCCAGTCTGTCTCCCATCCAGGTACTCACCAGGCCCGACCGTGCTTAGCTTCCGAGATCAGACAAGATCGGGCGTGTTCGCAGTGGTGTGGCCGTAAGCAATTGCTCCTGGCACCAGACAGGACTTTAAACAGGAGAAAGGATGATTTTTTTTACCCCAAATGAAAATAGCTTACAGCACCTGGTATTCCCAGGCGGTCTCCCATCCAGGTACTAACCAGGCCCGACCGTGCTTAGCTTCCGAGATCAGACGAGATCGGGCGTGTTCACGGTGGTGTGGCCGTAAGCAATTGCTCCTGGCACCAGACAGGACTTTAAACAGGAGAAAGGATGATTTTTTTTACCCCAAATGAATACAGCACCTGGTATTCCCAGGCGGTCTCCCATCCAGGTACTAACCAGGCCCGACCGTGCTTAGCTTCCGAGATCAGACGAGAACGGGCGTTTTCGCAGTGGTGTGGCCGTAAGCAATTACTCCTGGCACCAGACAGCACTTTAAACAGGAGAAAGGATCATTTTTTTTTACCCCAAATGAAAATAGATTACAGCACCTGGTATTCCCAGGCGGTCTCCCATCCATGTACTAACCAGGCCTGACCGTGCTTAGCTTCCGAGTTCAGACGAGATCGGGCGTGTTCCCGGTGGTGTGGCCGTAAGCAATTGCTCCTGGCACCAG
Organism: Micromesistius poutassou; assembly: GCF_964030765.1. Classification (NCBI taxonomy): domain Eukaryota; kingdom Metazoa; phylum Chordata; class Actinopteri; order Gadiformes; family Gadidae; genus Micromesistius; species Micromesistius poutassou. The sequence goes on along the minus strand of NC_140271.1, from coordinate 21,273,812 downwards.
ACAGGACTTTAAACAGGAGAAAGGATCATTTTTTTTACCCCAAATGAAAATAGCTTACAGCACCTGGTATTCCCAGGCGGTCTCCCATCCAAGTACTAACCAGGCCCGACCGTGCTTAGCTTCCGAGATCAGACGAGATCGGGCGTGTTCACGGTGGTGTGGCCGTAAGCAATTGCTCCTGGCACCAAACAGGACTTTAAACAGGAGAAAGGATAATTTTTTTTACCCCAAATGAAAATAGATTACAGCACCTGGTATTCCCAGTCGGTCTCCCATCCAAGTACTAACCAGGCCCGACCGTGCTTAGGTTCCGAGATCAGACGAGATCGGGCGTGTTCCCGGTGGTGTGGCCGTAAGCAGTTGCTCCTGGCACCAGACAGGACTTTAAACAGGAGAAAGGATGATTTTTTTTACCCCAAATGAAAATAGCTTACAGCACCTGGTATTCCCAGTCTGTCTCCCATCCAGGTACTCACGAGGCCCGACCGTGCTTAGCTTCCGAGATCAGACAAGATCGGGCGTGTTCGCAGTGGTGTGGCCGTAAGCAATTGCTCCTGGCACCAGACAGGACTTTAAACAGGAGAAAGGATGATTTTTTTTACCCCAAATGAAAATAGCTTACAGCAACTGGTATTCCCAGGCGGTCTCCCATCCAGGTACTAACCAGGCCCGACCGTGCTTAGCTTCCGAGATCAGACGAGATCGGGCGTGTTCACGGTGGTGTGGCCGTAAGCAATTGCTCCTGGCACCAGACAGGACTTTAAACAGGAGAAAGGATGATTTTTTTTACCCCAAATGAATACAGCACCTGGTATTCCCAGGCGGTCTCCCATCCAGGTACTAACCAGGCCCGACCGTGCTTAGCTTCCGAGATCAGACGAGAACGGGCGTTTTCGCAGTGGTGTGGCCGTAAGCAATTACTACTGGCACCAGACAGCACTTTAAACAGGAGAAAGGATCTTTTTTTTTTACCCCAAATGAAAATAGATTACAGCACCTGGTATTCCCAGGCGGTCTCCCATCCATGTACTAACCAGGCCTGACCGTGCTTAGCTTCCGAGTTCAGTCGAGATCGGGCGTGTTCCCGGTGGTGTGGCCGTAAGCAATTGCTCCTGGCACCAGACAGGACTTTAAACAGGAGAAAGGATCATTTTTTTTACCCCAAATGAAAATAGCTTACAGCACCTGGTATTCCCAGGCGGTCTCCCATCCAAGTACTAACCAGGCCCGACCGTGCTTAGCTTCCGAGATCAGACGAGATCGGGCGTGTTCACGGTGGTGTGGCCGTAAGCAATTGCTCCTGGCACCAAACAGGACTTTAAACAGGAGAAAGGATCATTTTTTTTACCCCAAATGAAAATAGATTACAGCACCTGGTATTCCCAGGTGGTCTCCCCTCCAAGTACTAACCAGGCCCGACCGTGCTTAGCTTCCGAGATCAGACGAGATCGGGCGTGTTCACGGTGGTGTGGCCGTAAGCAATTGATCCTGGCACCAGACAGGACTTTAAACAGGAGAAAGGATCATTTTTTTTACCCCAAATGAAAATAGATTACAGCACCTGGTATTCCCAGGCGGTCTCCCATCCAAGTACTAACCAGGCCCGACCGTGCTTAGGTTCCGAGATCAGACGAGTTCGGGCGTGTTCCCGGTGGTGTGGCCGTAAGCAATTGCTCCTGGCACCAGACAGGACTTTAAACAGGAGAAAGGATGATTTTTTTTACCCCAAATGAAAATAGCTTACAGCACCTGGTATTCCCAGGCGGTCTCCCATCCAGGTACTAACCAGGCCCGACCGTGCTTAGCTTCCGAGATCAGACAAGATCGGGCATGTTCGCAGTGGTGTGGCCGTAAGCAATTGCTCCTGGCACCAGACAGGACTTTAAACAGGAGAAAGGATCATTTTTTTTACCCCAAATGAAAATAGATTACAGCACCTGGTATTCCCAGGCGGTCTCCCATCCAGGTACGTACCAGGCCCGACCGTGCTTAGCTTCCGAGATCAGACGAGATCGGGCGTGTTCGCAGTGGTGTGGCCGTAAACAATTGCTCCTGGCACCAGACAGGACTTTAAACAGGAGAAAGGATCATTTTTTTTTACCCCAAATGAAAATAGATTACAGCACCTGGTATTCCCAGGCGGTCTCCCATCCAAGTACTAACCAGGCCCGACCGTGCTTAGGTTCCGAGACCAGACGAGATCGGGCGTGTTCCCGGTGGTGTGGCCGAAAGCAATTGCTCCTGGCACCAGACAGGACTTTAAACAGGAGAAAGGATGATTTTTTTTACCCCAAATGAAAATAGCTTACAGCACCTGGTATTCCCAGGCGGTCTCCCATCCAGGTACTAACCAGGCCCGACCGTGCTTAGCTTCCGAGATCAGACGAGATTGGGCGTGTTCGGAGTGGTGTGGCCGTAAGCAATTGATCCTGGCACCAGACAGGACTTTAAACAGGAGAAAGGATCATTTTTTTTACCCCAAATGAAAATAGATTACAGCACCTGGTATTCCCAGGCGGTCTCCCATCCAAGTACTAACCAGCCCCGACCGTGCTTAGCTTCCGAGATCAGACGAGATTGGGCGTGTTCGCAGTGGTGTGGCCTTAAGCAATTGCTCCTGGCACCAGACAGGACTTTAAACAGGAGAAAGGATCATTTTTTTTACCCCAAATGAAAATAGATTACAGCACATGGTATTCCCAGGCGGTCTCCCATCCAGGTACTAACCAGGCCCGACCGTGCTTAGCTTCCGAGATCAGATGAGATCGGGCGTGTTCGCAGTGGTGTGGCCGTAAGCAATTGCTGCTGGCACCAGACAGGACTTTAAACAGGAGAAAGGATCATTTTTTTTACCCCAAATGAAAATAGAGTACAGCACCTGGTATTCCCATCCAAGTACTAACGAGGCCTGACCGTGCTTAGCTTCCGAGATCAGACGAGATCGGGCATGTTCACGGTGGTGTGGCCGTAAGCAATTGCTCCTGGCACCAGACAGGACTTTAAACATGAGAAAGGATGATTTTTTTTACCCCAAATGAAAATAGCTTACAGCACCTGGTATTCCCAGACGGTCTCCCATCCAGGTACTAACCAGGCCCGACCGTGCTTAGCTTCCGAGATCAGACGAGATCGGGCGTGTTCGCAGTGGTGTGGCCGTAAGCAATTGCTCCTGGCACCAGACAGGGCTTTAAACAGGAGAAAGGATCATTTTTTTTACCCAAAATGAAAATAGATTACAGCACCTGGTATTCCCAGGCGGTCTCCCATCCAAGTACTAACCAGGCCCGACCGTGCTTAGCTTCCGAGATCAGACGAGATCGGGCGTGTTCGCAGTGGTGTGGCCGTAAGCAATTGCTCCTGGCACCAGACAGGACTTTAAACAGGAGAAAGGATCATTTTTTTTACCCCAAATGAAAATAGCTTACAGCACCTGGTATTCCCAGGCGGTCTCCCATCCAGGTACTAACCAGGCCCGACCGTGCTTAGCTTCCGAGATCAGACGAGATCGGGCGTGTTCGCAGTGGTGTGGCTGTAAGCAATTGCTCCTGGCACCAGACAGGACTTTAAACAGGAGAAAGGATCATTTTTTTTACCCCAAATGAAAATAGATTACAGCACCTGGTATTCCCAGGCGGTCTCCCCTCCAAGTACTAACCAGGCCCGACCGTGCTTAGCTTCCGAGATCAGACGAGATCGGGCGTGTTCACGGTGGTGTGGCCGTAAGCAATTGATCCTGGCACCAGACAGGACTTTAAACAGGAGAAAGGATCATTTTTTTTACCCCAAATGAAAATAGATTACAGCACCTGGTATTCCCAGGCGGTCTCCCATCCAAGTACTAACCAGGCCCGACCGTGCTTAGGTTCCGAGATCAGACGAGTTCGGGCGTGTTCCCGGTGGTGTGGCCGTAAGCAATTGCTCCTGGCACCAGACAGGACTTTAAACAGGAGAAAGGATGATTTTTTTTACCCCAAATGAAAATAGCTTACAGCACCTGGTATTCCCAGGCGGTCTCCCATCCAGGTACTAACCATGCCCGACCGTGCTTAGCTTCCGAGATCAGACAAGATCGGGCATGTTCGCAGTGGTGTGGCCGTAAGCAATTGCTCCTGGCACCAGACAGGACTTTAAACAGGAGAAAGGATCATTTTTTTTACCCCAAATGAAAATAGATTACAGCACCTGGTATTCCCAGGCGGTCTCCCCTCCAAGTACTAACCAGGCCCGACCGTGCTTAGCTTCCGAGATCAGACGAGATCGGGCGTGTTCACGGTGGTGTGGCCGTAAGCAATTGATCCTGGCACCAGACAGGACTTTAAACAGGAGAAAGGATCATTTTTTTTACCCCAAATGAAAATAGATTACAGCACCTGGTATTCCCAGGCGGTCTCCCATCCAAGTACTAACCAGGCCCGACCGTGCTTAGGTTCCGAGATCAGACGAGTTCGGGCGTGTTCCCGGTGGTGTGGCCGTAAGCAATTGCTCCTGGCACCAGACAGGACTTTAAACAGGAGAAAGGATGATTTTTTTTACCCCAAATGAAAATAGCTTACAGCACCTGGTATTCCCAGGCGGTCTCCCATCCAGGTACTAACCAGGCCCGACCGTGCTTAGCTTCCGAGATCAGACAAGATCGGGCATGTTCGCAGTGGTGTGGCCGTAAGCAATTGCTCCTGGCACCAGACAGGACTTTAAACAGGAGAAAGGATCATTTTTTTTACCCCAAATGAAAATAGATTACAGCACCTGGTATTCCCAGGCGGTCTCCCATCCAGGTACGTACCAGGCCCGACCGTGCTTAGCTTCCGAGATCAGACGAGATCGGGCGTGTTCGCAGTGGTGTGGCCGTAAACAATTGCTCCTGGCACCAGACAGGACTTTAAACAGGAGAAAGGATCATTTTTTTTTACCCCAAATGAAAATAGATTACAGCACCTGGTATTCCCAGGCGGTCTCCCATCCAAGTACTAACCAGGCCCGACCGTGCTTAGGTTCCGAGACCAGACGAGATCGGGCGTGTTCCCGGTGGTGTGGCCGAAAGCAATTGCTCCTGGCACCAGACAGGACTTTAAACAGGAGAAAGGATGATTTTTTTTACCCCAAATGAAAATAGCTTACAGCACCTGGTATTCCCAGGCGGTCTCCCATCCAGGTACTAACCAGGCCCGACCGTGCTTAGCTTCCGAGATCAGACGAGATTGGGCGTGTTCGGAGTGGTGTGGCCGTAAGCAATTGATCCTGGCACCAGACAGGACTTTAAACAGGAGAAAGGATCATTTTTTTTACCCCAAATGAAAATAGATTACAGCACCTGGTATTCCCAGGCGGTCTCCCATCCAAGTACTAACCAGCCCCGACCGTGCTTAGCTTCCGAGATCAGACGAGATTGGGCGTGTTCGCAGTGGTGTGGCCTTAAGCAATTGCTCCTGGCACCAGACAGGACTTTAAACAGGAGAAAGGATCATTTTTTTTACCCCAAATGAAAATAGATTACAGCACATGGTATTCCCAGGCGGTCTCCCATCCAAGT
>NC_140271.1:21255782-21263282 GCF_964030765.1 Micromesistius poutassou | reverse complement strand
AGCTTACAGCACCTGGTATTCCCAGGCGGTCTCCCATCCAGGTACTAACCAGGCCCGACCGTGCTTAGCTTCCGAGATCAGACGAGATCGGGCGTGTTCACGGTGGTGTGGCCGTAAGCAATTGCTCCTGGCACCAGACAGGACTTTAAACAGGAGAAAGGATGATTTTTTTTACCCCAAATGAATACAGCACCTGGTATTCCCAGGCGGTCTCCCATCCAGGTACTAACCAGGCCCGACCGTGCTTAGCTTCCGAGATCAGACGAGAACGGGCGTTTTCGCAGTGGTGTGGCCGTAAGCAATTACTCCTGGCACCAGACAGCACTTTAAACAGGAGAAAGGATCATTTTTTTTTACCCCAAATGAAAATAGATTACAGCACCTGGTATTCCCAGGCGGTCTCCCATCCATGTACTAACCAGGCCTGACCGTGCTTAGCTTCCGAGATCAGACGAGATCGGGCGTGTTCCCGGTGGTGTGGCCGTAAGCAATTGCTCCTGGCACCAGACAGGACTTTAAACAGGAGAAAGGATCATTTTTTTTACCCCAAATGAAAATAGCTTACAGCACCTGGTATTCCCAGGCGGTCTCCCATCCAAGTACTAACCAGGCCCGACCGTGCTTAGCTTCCGAGATCAGACGAGATTGGGCGTGTTCACGGTGGTGTGGCCGTAAGCAATTGCTCCTGGCACCAAACAGGACTTTAAACAGGAGAAAGGATCATTTTTTTTACCCCAAATGAAAATAGATTACAGCACCTGGTATTCCCAGGTGGTCTCCCATCCAAGTACTAACCAGGCCCGACCGTGCTTAGCTTCCGAGATCAGACGAGATCGGGCGTGTTCACGGTGGTGTGGCTGTAAGCAATTGCTCCTGGCACCAGACAGGACTTTAAACAGGAGAAAGGATAATTTTTTTTACCCCAAATGAAAATAGCTTACAGCACCTGGTATTCCCAGGCGGTCTCCCATCCAGGTACTAACCAGGCCCGACCGTGCTTAGCTTCCGAGATCAGACGAGATCGGGCGTGTTCGCAGTGGTGTGGCCGCAAGCAATTGCTAATGGCACCAGACAGGACTTTAAACAGGAGAAAGGATCATTTTTTTTACCCCAAATGAAAATAGATTACAGCACCTGGTATTCCCAGGCGGTCTCCCATCCAAGTACTAACCAGGCCCGACCGTGCTTAGCTTCCGAGATCAGACGAGATCGGGCGTGTTCACGGTGGTGTGGCCGTAAGCAATTGCTCCTGGCACCAGACAGGACTTTAAACAGGAGAAAGGATGATTTTTTTTACCCCAAATGAATACAGCACCTGGTATTCCCAGGCGGTCTCCCATCCAGGTACTAACCAGGCCCGACCATACTTAGCTTCCGAGATCAGTCGAGATCGGGCGTGTTCACAGGGGTGTGGCCGTAAGCAATTACTATTTGCACCAGACAGGACTTTAAACAGGAGAAAGGATCATTTTTTTTACCCCAAATGAATACAGCACCTGGTATTCCCAGGCGGTCTCCCATACAGGTACTAACCAGGCCCGACCGTGCTTAGCTTCCGAGATCAGACGAGATCGGGCGTGTTCGCAGTGGTGTGGCCTCAAGCAATTGCTCCTGGCACCAGACAGGACTTTAAACAGGAGAAAGGATGATTTTTTTTACCCCAAATGAAAATAGCTTACAGCACCTGGTATTCCCAGGCGGTCTCCCATCCAGGTACTAAGCAGGCCCGACCGTGCTTAGCTTCCAAGACCAGACGAGATCGGGCGTGTTTGCAGTGGTGTGGCCGTAAGCAATTGCTCCTGGCACCAGACAGGACTTTAAACAGGAGAAAGGATCATTTTTTTTACCACAAATGAAAATAGATTACAGCACCTGGTATTCCCAGGCGGTCTCCCATCCAGGTACTAACCAGGCCCGACCGTGCTTAGCTTCCGAGATCAGACGAGATCAGGCGTTTTCGCAGTGGTGTGGCCGTAAGCAATTACTCCTGGCACCAGACAGGACTTTAAACAGGAGAAAGGATCATTTTTTTTACCCCAAATGAAAATAGATTACAGCACCTGGTATTCCCAGGCGGTCTCCCATCCAAGTACTAACCAGGCCCGACCGTGTTTAGGTTCCGAGATCAGACGAGATCGGGTGTGTTCCCGGTGGTGTGGCCATAAGCAGTTGCTCCTGGCACCAGACAGGACTTTAAACAGGAGAAAGGATGATTTTTTTTACCCCAAATGAAAATAGCTTACAGCACCTAGTATTCCGAGGCGGTCTCCCATCCAGGTACTAACCAGGCCCTACCGTGCTTAGCTTCCGAGATCAGACGAGATCGGGCGTGTTCACGGTGGTGTGGCCGTAAGCAATTGCTCCTGGCACCAGACAGGACTTTAAACAGGAGAAAGGATGATTTTTTTTACCCCAAATGAAAATAGCTTACAGCACCTGGTATTCCCAGGCGGTCTCCCATCCAGGTACTAACCAGGCCCGACCGTGCTTAGCTTCCGAGATCAGACGAGATCGAGCATGTTCGCAGTGGTGTGGCCGTAAGCAATTTCTCCTGGCACCAGACAGGACTTTAAACAGGAGAAAGGATGATTTTTTTTACCCCAAATGAAAATAGATTACAGCACCTGGTATTCCCAGGCGGTCTCCCATCCAAGTACTAACCAGGCCCGACCGTGCTTAGCTTCCGAGATCAGACGAGATCGGGCGTGTTCCCGGTGGTGTGGCCGTAAGCAATTGCTCCTGGCACCAGGCAGGACTTTAAACATGAGAAAGGATAATTTTTTTTACCCCAAATGAAATTAGCTTACAGCACCTGGTATTCCCAGGCGGTCTCCCATCCAGGTACTTACCAGGCCCGACCGTGCTTAGCTTCCGTGATCAGACGAGATCGGGCGTGTTCGCAGTGGTGTGGCCGCAAGCAATTGCTCCTGGCACCAGACAGGACTTTAAACAGGAGAAAGGATAATTTTTTTTACCCCAAATGAAAATAGATTACAGCACCTTGTATTCCCAGGCGGTCTCCCATCCAAGTACTAACCAGGCCCGACCGTGTTTAAGTTTCGAGATCAGACGAGATCGGGCGTGTTCCCGTAAGCAATTGCTCCTGGCACCAGACAGGACTTTAAACAAGAGAAAGGATGATTTTTTTTACCCCAAATGAAAATAGCTTACAGCACCTGGTATTCCCAGGCGGTCTCCCATCCAGGTACTAAGCAGGCCCGACCTTGCTTAGCTTCCGAGATCAGACGAGATCGGGCGTGTTCGCAGTGGTGTGGCCGTAAGCAATTGCTGCTGGCACCAGACAGGACTTTAAACAGGAGAAAGGATCATTTTTTTTACCCCAAATGAAAATAGATTACAGCACCTGGTATTCCCAGGCGGTCTCCCATCCAGGTACTAACCAGGCCCGACCGTGCTTAGCTTCCGAAATCAGACGAGATCAGGCGTGTTCGCAGTGGTGTGGCCGTAAGCAATTACTGCTGGCACCAGACAGGACTTTAAACAGGAGAAAGGATCATTTTTTTTACCCCAAATGAAAATAGATTACAGCACCTGGTATTCCCAGTCGGTCTCCCATCCAAGTACTAACCAGGCCCGACCGTGCTTAGGTTCCGAGATCAGACGAGATCGGGCGTGTTCCCGGTGGTGTGGCCGTAAGCAGTTGCTCCTGGCACCAGACAGGACTTTAAACAGGAGAAAGGATGATTTTTTTTACCCCAAATGAAAATAGCTTACAGCACCTGGTATTCCCAGTCTGTCTCCCATCCAGGTACTCACCAGGCCCGACCGTGCTTAGCTTCCGAGATCAGACAAGATCGGGCGTGTTCGCAGTGGTGTGGCCGTAAGCAATTGCTCCTGGCACCAGACAGGACATTAAACAGGAGAAAGGATGATTTTTTTTACCCCAAATGAAAATAGCTTACAGCACCTGGTATTCCCAGGCGGTCTCCCATCCAGGTACTAAGCAGGCCCGACCTTGCTTAGCTTCCGAGATCAGACGAGATCGGGCGTGTTCGCAGTGGTGTGGCCGTAAGCAATTGCTGCTGGCACCAGACAGGACTTTAAACAGGAGAAAGGATCATTTTTTTTACCCCAAATGAAAATAGATTACAGCACCTGGTATTCCCAGGCGGTCTCCCATCCAGGTACTAACCAGGCCCGACCGTGCTTAGCTTCCGAAATCAGACGAGATCAGGCGTGTTCGCAGTGGTGTGGCCGTAAGCAATTACTCCTGGCACCAGACAGGACTTTAAACAGGAGAAAGGATCATTTTTTTTACCCCAAATGAAAATAGATTACAGCACCTGGTATTCCCAGTCGGTCTCCCATCCAAGTACTAACCAGGCCCGACCGTGCTTAGGTTCCGAGATCAGACGAGATCGGGCGTGTTCCCGGTGGTGTGGCCGTAAGCAGTTGCTCCTGGCACCAGACAGGACTTTAAACAGGAGAAAGGATGATTTTTTTTACCCCAAATGAAAATAGCTTACAGCACCTGGTATTCCCAGTCTGTCTCCCATCCAGGTACTCACCAGGCCCGACCGTGCTTAGCTTCCGAGATCAGACAAGATCGGGCGTGTTCGCAGTGGTGTGGCCGTAAGCAATTGCTCCTGGCACCAGACAGGACTTTAAACAGGAGAAAGGATGATTTTTTTTACCCCAAATGAAAATAGCTTACAGCACCTGGTATTCCCAGGCGGTCTCCCATCCAGGTACTAACCAGGCCCGACCGTGCTTAGCTTCCGAGATCAGACGAGATCGGGCGTGTTCACGGTGGTGTGGCCGTAAGCAATTGCTCCTGGCACCAGACAGGACTTTAAACAGGAGAAAGGATGATTTTTTTTACCCCAAATGAATACAGCACCTGGTATTCCCAGGCGGTCTCCCATCCAGGTACTAACCAGGCCCGACCGTGCTTAGCTTCCGAGATCAGACGAGAACGGGCGTTTTCGCAGTGGTGTGGCCGTAAGCAATTACTCCTGGCACCAGACAGCACTTTAAACAGGAGAAAGGATCATTTTTTTTTACCCCAAATGAAAATAGATTACAGCACCTGGTATTCCCAGGCGGTCTCCCATCCATGTACTAACCAGGCCTGACCGTGCTTAGCTTCCGAGTTCAGACGAGATCGGGCGTGTTCCCGGTGGTGTGGCCGTAAGCAATTGCTCCTGGCACCAGACAGGACTTTAAACAGGAGAAAGGATCATTTTTTTTACCCCAAATGAAAATAGCTTACAGCACCTGGTATTCCCAGGCGGTCTCCCATCCAAGTACTAACCAGGCCCGACCGTGCTTAGCTTCCGAGATCAGACGAGATCGGGCGTGTTCACGGTGGTGTGGCCGTAAGCAATTGCTCCTGGCACCAAACAGGACTTTAAACAGGAGAAAGGATCATTTTTTTTACCCCAAATGAAAATAGATTACAGCACCTGGTATTCCCAGTCGGTCTCCCATCCAAGTACTAACCAGGCCCGACCGTGCTTAGGTTCCGAGATCAGACGAGATCGGGCGTGTTCCCGGTGGTGTGGCCGTAAGCAGTTGCTCCTGGCACCAGACAGGACTTTAAACAGGAGAAAGGATGATTTTTTTTACCCCAAATGAAAATAGCTTACAGCACCTGGTATTCCCAGTCTGTCTCCCATCCAGGTACTCACGAGGCCCGACCGTGCTTAGCTTCCGAGATCAGACAAGATCGGGCGTGTTCGCAGTGGTGTGGCCGTAAGCAATTGCTCCTGGCACCAGACAGGACTTTAAACAGGAGAAAGGATGATTTTTTTTACCCCAAATGAAAATAGCTTACAGCAACTGGTATTCCCAGGCGGTCTCCCATCCAGGTACTAACCAGGCCCGACCGTGCTTAGCTTCCGAGATCAGACGAGATCGGGCGTGTTCACGGTGGTGTGGCCGTAAGCAATTGCTCCTGGCACCAGACAGGACTTTAAACAGGAGAAAGGATGATTTTTTTTACCCCAAATGAATACAGCACCTGGTATTCCCAGGCGGTCTCCCATCCAGGTACTAACCAGGCCCGACCGTGCTTAGCTTCCGAGATCAGACGAGAACGGGCGTTTTCGCAGTGGTGTGGCCGTAAGCAATTACTACTGGCACCAGACAGCACTTTAAACAGGAGAAAGGATCTTTTTTTTTTACCCCAAATGAAAATAGATTACAGCACCTGGTATTCCCAGGCGGTCTCCCATCCATGTACTAACCAGGCCTGACCGTGCTTAGCTTCCGAGTTCAGTCGAGATCGGGCGTGTTCCCGGTGGTGTGGCCGTAAGCAATTGCTCCTGGCACCAGACAGGACTTTAAACAGGAGAAAGGATCATTTTTTTTACCCCAAATGAAAATAGCTTACAGCACCTGGTATTCCCAGGCGGTCTCCCATCCAAGTACTAACCAGGCCCGACCGTGCTTAGCTTCCGAGATCAGACGAGATCGGGCGTGTTCACGGTGGTGTGGCCGTAAGCAATTGCTCCTGGCACCAAACAGGACTTTAAACAGGAGAAAGGATCATTTTTTTTACCCCAAATGAAAATAGATTACAGCACCTGGTATTCCCAGGTGGTCTCCCATCCAAGTACTAACCAGGCCCGACCGTGCTTAGCTTCCGAGATCAGACGAGATTGGGCGTGTTCACGGTGGTGTGGCTGTAAGCAATTGCTCCTGGCACCAGACAGGACTTTAAACAGGAGAAAGGATCATTTTTTTTACCCCAAATGAAAATAAATTACAGCACCTGGTATTCCCAGGCGGTCTCCCATCCAAGTACTAACCAGGCCCGACCGTGCTTAGGTTCCGAGATCAGACGAGATCGGGCGTGTTCCCGGTGGTGTGGCCGTAAGCAATTGCTCCTGGCACCAGACAGGACTTTAAACAGGAGAAAGGATAATTTTTTTTACCCCAAATGAAAATAGCTTACAGCACCTGGTATTCCCAGGCGGTCTCCCATCCAGGTACTAACAAGGCCCGACCGTGCTTAGCTTCCGAGATCAGACGAGATCGGGCGTGTTCGCAGTGGTGTGGCCGCAAGCAATTGCTACTGGCACCAGACAGGACTTTAAACAGGAGAAAGGATCATTTTTTTTACCCCAAATGAAAATAGATTACAGCACCTGGTATTCCCAAGCGGTCTCCCATCCAAGTACTAACCAGGCCCGACCGTGCTTAGCTTCCGAGACCAGACGAGATCGGGCGTGTTCACGGTGGTGTGGCCGTAAGCAATTGCTCCTGGCACCAGACAGGACTTTAAACAGGAGAAAGGATCATTTTTTTTACCCCAAATGAAAATAGATTACAGCACCTGGTATTCCCAGGCGGTCTCCCATCCAAGTACTAACCAGGCCCGACCGTGCTTAGCTTCCGAGATCAGACGAGATCGGGCGTGTTCACGGTGGTGTGGCCGTAAGCAATTGCTCCTGGCACCAGACAGGACTTTAAACAGGAGAAAGGATGATTTTTTTTACCCCAAATGAATACAGCACCTGGTATTCCCAGGCGGTC
>NC_140271.1:21245782-21248282 GCF_964030765.1 Micromesistius poutassou | reverse complement strand
CCGACCGTGCTTAGGTTCCGAGATCAGACGAGATCGGGCGTGTTCCCGGTGGTGTGGCCGTAAGCAGTTGCTCCTGGCACCAGACAGGACTTTAAACAGGAGAAAGGATGATTTTTTTTACCCCAAATGAAAATAGCTTACAGCACCTGGTATTCCCAGTCTGTCTCCCATCCAGGTACTCACCAGGCCCGACCGTGCTTAGCTTCCGAGATCAGACAAGATCGGGCGTGTTCGCAGTGGTGTGGCCGTAAGCAATTGCTCCTGGCACCAGACAGGACTTTAAACAGGAGAAAGGATGATTTTTTTTACCCCAAATGAAAATAGCTTACAGCACCTGGTATTCCCAGGCGGTCTCCCATCCAGGTACTAACCAGGCCCGACCGTGCTTAGCTTCCGAGATCAGACGAGATCGGGCGTGTTCACGGTGGTGTGGCCGTAAGCAATTGCTCCTGGCACCAGACAGGACTTTAAACAGGAGAAAGGATGATTTTTTTTACCCCAAATGAATACAGCACCTGGTATTCCCAGGCGGTCTCCCATCCAGGTACTAACCAGGCCCGACCGTGCTTAGCTTCCGAGATCAGACGAGAACGGGCGTTTTCGCAGTGGTGTGGCCGTAAGCAATTACTCCTGGCACCAGACAGCACTTTAAACAGGAGAAAGGATCATTTTTTTTTACCCCAAATGAAAATAGATTACAGCACCTGGTATTCCCAGGCGGTCTCCCATCCATGTACTAACCAGGCCTGACCGTGCTTAGCTTCCGAGTTCAGACGAGATCGGGCGTGTTCCCGGTGGTGTGGCCGTAAGCAATTGCTCCTGGCACCAGACAGGACTTTAAACAGGAGAAAGGATCATTTTTTTTACCCCAAATGAAAATAGCTTACAGCACCTGGTATTCCCAGGCGGTCTCCCATCCAAGTACTAACCAGGCCCGACCGTGCTTAGCTTCCGAGATCAGACGAGATCGGGCGTGTTCACGGTGGTGTGGCCGTAAGCAATTGCTCCTGGCACCAAACAGGACTTTAAACAGGAGAAAGGATCATTTTTTTTACCCCAAATGAAAATAGATTACAGCACCTGGTATTCCCAGTCGGTCTCCCATCCAAGTACTAACCAGGCCCGACCGTGCTTAGGTTCCGAGATCAGACGAGATCGGGCGTGTTCCCGGTGGTGTGGCCGTAAGCAGTTGCTCCTGGCACCAGACAGGACTTTAAACAGGAGAAAGGATGATTTTTTTTACCCCAAATGAAAATAGCTTACAGCACCTGGTATTCCCAGTCTGTCTCCCATCCAGGTACTCACGAGGCCCGACCGTGCTTAGCTTCCGAGATCAGACAAGATCGGGCGTGTTCGCAGTGGTGTGGCCGTAAGCAATTGCTCCTGGCACCAGACAGGACTTTAAACAGGAGAAAGGATGATTTTTTTTACCCCAAATGAAAATAGCTTACAGCAACTGGTATTCCCAGGCGGTCTCCCATCCAGGTACTAACCAGGCCCGACCGTGCTTAGCTTCCGAGATCAGACGAGATCGGGCGTGTTCACGGTGGTGTGGCCGTAAGCAATTGCTCCTGGCACCAGACAGGACTTTAAACAGGAGAAAGGATGATTTTTTTTACCCCAAATGAATACAGCACCTGGTATTCCCAGGCGGTCTCCCATCCAGGTACTAACCAGGCCCGACCGTGCTTAGCTTCCGAGATCAGACGAGAACGGGCGTTTTCGCAGTGGTGTGGCCGTAAGCAATTACTACTGGCACCAGACAGCACTTTAAACAGGAGAAAGGATCTTTTTTTTTTACCCCAAATGAAAATAGATTACAGCACCTGGTATTCCCAGGCGGTCTCCCATCCATGTACTAACCAGGCCTGACCGTGCTTAGCTTCCGAGTTCAGTCGAGATCGGGCGTGTTCCCGGTGGTGTGGCCGTAAGCAATTGCTCCTGGCACCAGACAGGACTTTAAACAGGAGAAAGGATCATTTTTTTTACCCCAAATGAAAATAGCTTACAGCACCTGGTATTCCCAGGCGGTCTCCCATCCAAGTACTAACCAGGCCCGACCGTGCTTAGCTTCCGAGATCAGACGAGATCGGGCGTGTTCACGGTGGTGTGGCCGTAAGCAATTGCTCCTGGCACCAAACAGGACTTTAAACAGGAGAAAGGATCATTTTTTTTACCCCAAATGAAAATAGATTACAGCACCTGGTATTCCCAGGTGGTCTCCCATCCAAGTACTAACCAGGCCCGACCGTGCTTAGCTTCCGAGATCAGACGAGATTGGGCGTGTTCACGGTGGTGTGGCTGTAAGCAATTGCTCCTGGCACCAGACAGGACTTTAAACAGGAGAAAGGATCATTTTTTTTACCCCAAATGAAAATAAATTACAGCACCTGGTATTCCCAGGCGGTCTCCCATCCAAGTACTAACCAGGCCCGACCGTGCTTAGGTTCCGAGATCAGACGAGATCGGGCGTGTTCCCGGTGGTGTGGCCGTAAGCAAT
>NC_140271.1:21228282-21238282 GCF_964030765.1 Micromesistius poutassou | reverse complement strand
GGAGAAAGGATGATTTTTTTTACCCCAAATGAAAATAGCTTACAGCACCTGGTATTCCCAGGCGGTCTCCCATCCAGGTACTAACCAGCCCCGACCGTGCTTAGCTTCCGAGATCAGACGAGATCGGGCGTGTTCCCGGTGCTGTGGCCGTAAGCAATTGCTCCTGGCACCAGACATGACTTTAAATAGGAGAAAGGATCATTTTTTTTACCCAAAATGAAAATAGATTACTGCACCTGGTATTCCCAGGCGGTCTCCCATCCAGGTACTAACCAGGCCCGAACGTGCTTAGCTTCCGAGATCAGACGAGATCGGGCGTGTTCGCAGTGGTGTGGCCGTAAGCAATTGCTCCTGGCACCAGACAGGACTTTAAACAGGAGAAAGGATCATTTTTTTTACCCCAAATGAAAATAGATTACAGCACCTGGTATTCCCAGGCGGTCTCCCATCCAGGTACTAACCAGGCCCGACCGTGCTTAGCTTCCGAAATCAGACGAGATCAGGCGTGTTCGCAGTGGTGTGGCCGTAAGCAATTACTCCTGGCACCAGACAGGACTTTAAACAGGAGAAAGGATCATTTTTTTTACCCCAAATGAAAATAGATTACAGCACCTGGTATTCCCAGTCGGTCTCCCATCCAAGTACTAACCAGGCCCGACCGTGCTTAGGTTCCGAGATCAGACGAGATCGGGCGTGTTCCCGGTGGTGTGGCCGTAAGCAGTTGCTCCTGGCACCAGACAGGACTTTAAACAGGAGAAAGGATGATTTTTTTTACCCCAAATGAAAATAGCTTACAGCACCTGGTATTCCCAGTCTGTCTCCCATCCAGGTACTCACCAGGCCCGACCGTGCTTAGCTTCCGAGATCAGACAAGATCGGGCGTGTTCGCAGTGGTGTGGCCGTAAGCAATTGCTCCTGGCACCAGACAGGACTTTAAACAGGAGAAAGGATGATTTTTTTTACCCCAAATGAAAATAGCTTACAGCACCTGGTATTCCCAGGCGGTCTCCCATCCAGGTACTAACCAGGCCCGACCGTGCTTAGCTTCCGAGATCAGACGAGATCGGGCGTGTTCACGGTGGTGTGGCCGTAAGCAATTGCTCCTGGCACCAGACAGGACTTTAAACAGGAGAAAGGATGATTTTTTTTACCCCAAATGAATACAGCACCTGGTATTCCCAGGCGGTCTCCCATCCAGGTACTAACCAGGCCCGACCGTGCTTAGCTTCCGAGATCAGACGAGAACGGGCGTTTTCGCAGTGGTGTGGCCGTAAGCAATTACTCCTGGCACCAGACAGCACTTTAAACAGGAGAAAGGATCATTTTTTTTTACCCCAAATGAAAATAGATTACAGCACCTGGTATTCCCAGGCGGTCTCCCATCCATGTACTAACCAGGCCTGACCGTGCTTAGCTTCCGAGTTCAGACGAGATCGGGCGTGTTCCCGGTGGTGTGGCCGTAAGCAATTGCTCCTGGCACCAGACAGGACTTTAAACAGGAGAAAGGATCATTTTTTTTACCCCAAATGAAAATAGCTTACAGCACCTGGTATTCCCAGGCGGTCTCCCATCCAAGTACTAACCAGGCCCGACCGTGCTTAGCTTCCGAGATCAGACGAGATCGGGCGTGTTCACGGTGGTGTGGCCGTAAGCAATTGCTCCTGGCACCAAACAGGACTTTAAACAGGAGAAAGGATCATTTTTTTTACCCCAAATGAAAATAGATTACAGCACCTGGTATTCCCAGTCGGTCTCCCATCCAAGTACTAACCAGGCCCGACCGTGCTTAGGTTCCGAGATCAGACGAGATCGGGCGTGTTCCCGGTGGTGTGGCCGTAAGCAGTTGCTCCTGGCACCAGACAGGACTTTAAACAGGAGAAAGGATGATTTTTTTTACCCCAAATGAAAATAGCTTACAGCACCTGGTATTCCCAGTCTGTCTCCCATCCAGGTACTCACGAGGCCCGACCGTGCTTAGCTTCCGAGATCAGACAAGATCGGGCGTGTTCGCAGTGGTGTGGCCGTAAGCAATTGCTCCTGGCACCAGACAGGACTTTAAACAGGAGAAAGGATGATTTTTTTTACCCCAAATGAAAATAGCTTACAGCAACTGGTATTCCCAGGCGGTCTCCCATCCAGGTACTAACCAGGCCCGACCGTGCTTAGCTTCCGAGATCAGACGAGATCGGGCGTGTTCACGGTGGTGTGGCCGTAAGCAATTGCTCCTGGCACCAGACAGGACTTTAAACAGGAGAAAGGATGATTTTTTTTACCCCAAATGAATACAGCACCTGGTATTCCCAGGCGGTCTCCCATCCAGGTACTAACCAGGCCCGACCGTGCTTAGCTTCCGAGATCAGACGAGAACGGGCGTTTTCGCAGTGGTGTGGCCGTAAGCAATTACTACTGGCACCAGACAGCACTTTAAACAGGAGAAAGGATCTTTTTTTTTTACCCCAAATGAAAATAGATTACAGCACCTGGTATTCCCAGGCGGTCTCCCATCCATGTACTAACCAGGCCTGACCGTGCTTAGCTTCCGAGTTCAGTCGAGATCGGGCGTGTTCCCGGTGGTGTGGCCGTAAGCAATTGCTCCTGGCACCAGACAGGACTTTAAACAGGAGAAAGGATCATTTTTTTTACCCCAAATGAATACAGCACCTGGTAATCCCAGGCGGTGTCCCATCCAGGTACTAACCAGGCCCGACCGCGCTTACCTTCCGAGATCAGACGAGATCGGGCGTGTTCACGGTGGTGTGGCCGTAAGCAATTTCTCCTGGCACCAGACAGGACTTAAAACAGGAGAAAGGATGATTTTTTTTACCCCAAATGTAAATAGCTTACAGCACCTGGTATTCCCAGGCGGTCTCCCATCCAGGTACTAATCAGGCCCGACCGTGCTTAGCTTCCGAGATCAGACGAGATCGGGCGTGTTCGCAGTGGTGTGGCCGTAAGCAATTGCTGCTGGCACCAGACAGGACTTTAAACAGGAGAAAGGATCATTTTTTTTACCCCAAATGAAAATAGATTACAGCACCTGGTATTCCCAGGCGGTCTCCCATCCAAATACTAACCAGTCACGACCGTGCTTAGCTGCCTATATTAGACAAGATCGGTAGTGTTCACGGTGGTGTGCCCGTAAGCAATTGCTCCTGGCACCAGACAGGACTTTAAACAGGAGAAAGGATGATTTTTTTTACCCCAAATGAAAATAGCTTACAGCACCTGGTATTCCCAGGCGGTCTCCCATCCAGGTACTAACCAGGCCCGACCGTGCTTAGCTTCCGAGATCAGACGAGATCGGGCTTGTTCGCAGTGGTGTGGCCGTAATCAATTTCTCCTGGCACCAGACAGGACTTTAAACAGGAGAAAGGATGATTTTTTTTACCCCAAATGAAAATAGCTTACAGCACCTGGTATTCCCAGGCGGTCTCCCATCCAGGTACTAACCAGGCCCGACCATGCTTAACTTCCGAGATCAGACGAGATCTAGCGTGTTCGCAGTGGTGTGGCCGTAAGCAATTGCTCCTGGCACCAGACAGGACTTTAAACAGGAGAAAGGATCATTTTTTTTACCCCAAACGGAAATAGATTACAGCACCTGGTATTCCCAGGCGGTCTCCCATCCAGGTACTAACCAGGCCCGACCGTGCTTAGCTTCCAAGATCAGACGAGATCGGGCGTGTTCACAGTGGTGTGGCCGTAAGCAATTGATCCTGGCACCAGACAGGACTTTAAACAGGAGAAAGGATGATTTTTTTTACCCCAAATGAAAATAGGTTACAGCACCTGGTATTCCCAGGCGGTCTCCCATCCAGGTACTAACCAGTCCCGACCGTGCTTAGCTTCCGAGATCAGACGAGATCGGGCGTGTTCACGGTGGTGTGGCCGTAAGCAATTGCTCCTGGCCCCAGACAGGACTTTAAACAGGAGAAAGGATAATTTTTTTTACCCCAAATGAAAATAGATTACAGCACCAGGTATTCCCAGGCGGTCTCCCGTCCAAGTACTTACCAGGCCCGACCGTGCTTAGCTTCTGAGATCAGACGAGATCGGGCGTGTTCACGGTGGTGTGGCCGTAAGCAATTACTCCTGGCACCAGACAGGACTTTAAACAGGAGAAAGGATGATTTTTTTTACCCCAAATGAAAATATCTTACAGCACCTGGTATTCCCAGGCGGTCTCCCATCCAAGCACTAACCAGGCCCGACCGTGCTTAGCTTCCGAGATCAGACGAGATCGGGCGTGTTCACGGTGGTGTGGCCGTAAGCAATTACTCCTGGCACCAGACAGGACTTTAAACATGAGAAAGGATCATTTTTTTTACCCCAAATTAAAATAGCTTACAGCACCTGGTATTCCCAGCCGGTCTCCCATCCAGGTACTAACCAGGCCCGACCGTGCTTAGCTTCCGAGATCAGACGAGATCGGGCGTGATCGCAGTGGTGTGGCCGTAAGCAATTGCTCCTGGCACCAGACAGGACTTTAAACAGGAGAAAGGATCATTTTTTTTACCCCAAATTAAAATAGATTACAGCACCTGGTATTCCCAGGCGGTCTCCGATCCAAGTACTAACCAGGCCCGACCGTGCTTAGCTTCCGAGATCACACGAGATCGGGCATGTTCACGGTGGTGTGGCCGTAAGCAATTGCTCCTGGCACCAGACAGGACTTTAAACAGGAGAAAGGATGATTTTTTTTACCCCAAATGAAAATAGCTTACAGCACCTGGTATTCCCAGGCGGTCTCCCATCCAGGTACTAACCAGGCCCGACCGTGCTTAGCTTCCGAGATCAGACGAGATCGGGCGTGATCGCAGTGGTGTGGCCGTAAGCAATTACTCCTGGCACCAGACAGGACTTTAAACAGGAGAAAGGATCATTTTTTTTACCCCAAATGAAAATAGATTACAGCACCGGGTATTCCCAGGCGGTCTCCCATCCAAGTACTAACCAGGCCCGACCGTGCTTAGCTTCCGAAATCAGACGAGATCGGGGGTGTTCCCGGTGGTGTGGCCGTAAGCAATTGCTCCTGGCACCAGACAGGACTTTAAACAGGAGAAAGGATGATTTTTTTTACCCCAAATGAAAATAAATTACAGCACCTGGTATTCCCAGGCGGTCTCCCATCCAGGTACTAACCAGGCCCGACCGTGCTTAGCTTCCGAGATCAGACGAGATCGGGCGTGTTCGCAGTGGTGTGGCCGTAAGCAGTTGCTCCTGGCACCAGACAGGACTTTAAACAGAAGAAAGGATCATTTTTTTTACCCCAAATGAAAATAGATTACAGCACCTGGTATTCCCAGGCGGTCTCCCATCCATGTACTAACCATGCCCGACCGTGCTTAGCTTCCGAGATCAGACGAGATCAGGCGTGTTCACGGTGGTATGGCCGTAAGCAATACCTCCTGGCACCAGACAGGACTTTAAACAGGAGAAAGGATCATTTTTTTTACCCCAGATGAAAATAGGTTACAGCACCTGGTATTCCCAGGCGGTCTCCCATCCAGGTACTAACCAGTCCCGACCGTGCTTTGCTTCCGAGATCAGACGAGATCGGGCTTGTTCGCGGTGGTGTGGCCGTAAGCAATTGCTCCTGGCACCAGACAGGACTTTAAACAGGAGAAAGGATCATTTTTTTTACCCCAAATGAAAATAGATTACAGCACCAGGTATTCCCAGGCGGTCTCCCATCCAAGTACTAACCAGGCCCGACCGTGCTTAGCTTCCGAGATCAGACGAGATCGGGCGTGTTCACGGTGGTGTGGCCGTAAGCAATTGCTCCTGGCACCAGACAGGACATTAAACAGGAGAAAGGATGATTTTTTTTACCCCAAATGAAAATAGCTTACAGCACCTGGTATTCCCAGGCGGTCTCACATCCATGTACTAACCAGGCCCGACCGTGCTTAGCTTCTGAGATCAGACGAGATCGGGCGTGTTCGCAGTTTGTGGCCGTAAGCAATTGCTCCTGGCACCAGACAGGACTTTAAACAGGAGAAAGGATGATTTTTTTTACCCCAAATGAAAATAGCTTACAGCACCTGGTATTCCCAGGCGGTCTCCCATCCAAGTACTAACCAGGCCCGACCGTGCTTAGCTTCCGAGATCAGATGAGATCGGGCGTGTTCACGGTGGTGTGGCCGTTAGCAATTGCTCCTGGCACCAGACAGGACTTTAAACAGGAGAAAGGATCATTTTTTTACCCCAAATGAAAATAGCTTACAGCACCTTGTATTCCCAGGCGGTCTCCCATCCAGGTACTTACCAGGCCCGACCGTGCTAAGCTTCCGAGATCAGACGAGATCGGGCGTGTTCGCAGTTGTGTGGCCGTAAGCAATTTCTCCTGGCACCAGACAGGACTTTAAACAGGAGAAAGGATGATTTTTTTTACCCCAAATGAAAAAAGCTTACAGCACCTGGTATTCCCAGGCGGTCTCCCATCCAGGCCCGACCGTGCTTAGCTTCCGAGATCAGACGAGATCGGGCGTGTTTGCAGTGGTGTGGCCGTAAGCAATTGCTCCTGGCACCAGACAGGACTTTAAACAGGAGAAAGGATAATTTTTTTTACCCCAAATGAAAATAGCTTACAGCACCTGGTATTCCCAGGCTGTCTCCCATCCAGGTACTAACCAGCCCAGACCGTGCTTAGCTTCCGAGATCAGACGAGATCGGGCGTGTTCGCAGTGGTCTGGCCGTAAGCAATTGCTTCTGGCACCAGACAGGACTTTAAACATGAGAAAGGATGATTTTTTTTACCCCAAATGAAAAAAGCTTACAGCACCTGGTATTCCCAGGCGGTCTCCCATCCAGGTACTAACCAGGCCCGACCGTGCTTAGCTACCGAGATCAGACGAGATCGGGCGTGTTCACGGTGGTGTGACCGTAAGCAATTGCTCCTGGCACCAGACAGGACTTTAAACAGGAGAAAGGATGATTTTTTTTACCCCAAATGAAAAAAGCTAACAGCACCTGGTATTCCCAGGCGGTCTCCCATCCAGGTACTAACCAGGCCCGACCATGCTTAGCTTCCGAGATCAGACGAGATCGGGCGTGTTCGCAGTGGTGTGGCCGTAAGCAATTGCTCCTTGCACCAGACAGGACTTTAAACAGGAGAAAGGATGATTTTTTTTACCCCAAATGAAAATAGCTTACTGCACCTGGTATTCCCATGCGGTCTCCCATCCATGTACTAACCAGGCCCGACCGTGCTTAGCTTCCGAGATCAGACGAGATCGGGCGTGTTCGCAGTGGTGTGGCCGTAAGCAATTGCTCCTGGCACCAGACAGGACTTTAAACAGGAGAAAGGATGATTTTTTTTACCCCAAATGAAAATAGATTACAGCACCTGGTATTCCCAGGCGGTCTCCCATCCAAGTACTAATCAGGCCCGACCGTGCTTAGCTTCCGAGATCAGACGAGATCGGGCGTGTTCACGGTGGTGTGGCCGTAAGCAATTGCTCCTGGCACCAGACAGGACTTTAAACAGGAGAAAGGATGATTTTTTTTACCCCAAATGAAAATAGTTACAGCACCTGGTATTCCCAGGCGGTCTCCCATCCAGGTACTAACCAGGCCAGACCGTGCTTAGCTTCCGAGATCAGACGAGATCGGGCGTGTTCGCAGTGGTCTGGCCGTAACCAATTGCTCCTGGCACCAGACAGGACTTTAAACAGGAGAAAGGATGATTTTTTTTACCCCAAATGAAAAAAGCTTACAGCACCTGGTATTCCCAGGCGGTCTCCCATCCAGGTACTAACCAGGCCCGACCGTGCTTAGCTTCCGAAATCAGACGAGATCGGGCGTGTTCGCAGTAGTGTGGCCGTAAGCAATTGCTCCTTGCACCAGACAGGACTTTAAACAGGAGAAAGGATAATTTTTTTTACCCCAAATGAAAATAGATTACAGCACCTGGTATTCCCAGGCGGTCTCCCATCCAAGTACTAACCAGGCCCCACCGTGCTTAGCTTCCGAGATCAGACGAGATAGGGCGTGTTCACGGTGGTGTGGCCGTAAGCAATTGCTCCTGGCACCAGACAGGACTTTAAACAGGAGAAAGGATCATTTTTTTTACCCCAAATGAAAATAGCTTACAGCACCTGGTATTCCCAGGCAGTCTCCCATCCAGGCACTAACCAGGCCCGACCGTGCTTTGCTTCCGAGATCAGACGAGATCGGGCGTGTTCGCAGTGGTGTGGCCGTAAGCAATTGCTCCTGGCACCAGACAGGACTTTAAACAGGAGAAAGGATCATTTTTTTTACCCCAAATGAAAAAAGCTTACAGCACCTGGTATTCCCAGGCGGTCTCCCATCCATGTACTAACCAGGCCCGACCGTGCTTAGCTTCCGAGATCAGACGAGAGCGGGCGTGTTCGCAGTGGTGTGGCCGTAAGCAATTGCTCCTGGCACCAGACAGGACTTTAAACAAGAGAAAGGATCATTTTTTTTACCCCAAATGAAAATAGATTACAGCACCTGGTATTCCCAGGCGGTCTCCCATCCAAGTACTAACCAGGCCCGACCGTGCTTAGCTTCCGAGATCAGACGAGATCGGGCGTGTTCGCAGTGGTGTGGCCGTAAGCAATTGCTCCTGGCACCAGACAGGACTTTAAACAGGAGAAAGGATCATTTTTTTTACCCCAAATGAAAATAGCTTACAGCACCTGGTATTCCCAGGCGGTCTCCCATCCAGGTACTAACCAGGCCCGACCGTGCTTAGCTTCCGAGATCAGACGAGATCGGGCGTGTTCCCGGTGGTGTGGCCGCAAGCAATTGCTCCTGGCACCAGACAGGACTTTAAACAGGAGAAAGGATGATTTTTTTTACCCCAAATGAAAATAGCTTACAGCACCTGGTATTCACAAGCGGTCTCCCATCCAGGTACTAACCAGGCCTGACCGTGCTTAGCTTCCGAGATCAGACGAGATCGGGCGTGTTCGCAGTGGTGTGGCCGTAAGCAATAGCTCCTGGCACCAGACAGGACTTTAAACAGGAGAAAGGATCTTTTTTTTACCCCAAATGAAAATAGATTACAGCACCTGGTATTCCCATGCGGTCTCCCATCCAAGTACAAACCAGGCCCGACCATGCTTAGCTTCCTAGATCAGACGAGATCGGGCGTGTTCACAGTGGTGTGGCCGTAAGCAATTACTCCTGGCACCAGACAGGACTTTAAACAGGAGAAAGGATGATTTTTTTTACCCCAAATGAAAATAGCTTACAGCACCTGGTATTCCCAGGCGGTCTCCCATCCAAGTACTAACCAGGCCCGACCGTGCTTAGCATCCGAGATCAGACGAGATCGGGCGTGTTCACGGTGGTGTGGCCGTAATCAATTGCTCCTGGCACCAGACAGGACTTTAAACAGGAGAAAGGATGATTTTTTTTACCCCAAATGAAAATAGATTACAGCACCTGGTATTCCCAGGCGGTCTCCCATCCATGTACTAACCATGCCCGACCGTGCTTAGCTTCCGAGATCAGACGAGATCAGGCGTGTTCACGGTGGTATGGCCGTAAGCAATACCTCCTGGCACCAGACAGGACTTTAAACAGGAGAAAGGATCATTTTTTTTACCCCAGATGAAAATAGGTTACAGCACCTGGTATTCCCAGGCGGTCTCCCATCCAGGTACTAACCAGTCCCGACCGTGCTTTGCTTCCGAGATCAGACGAGATCGGGCTTGTTCGCGGTGGTGTGGCCGTAAGCAATTGCTCCTGGCACCAGACAGGACTTTAAACAGGAGAAAGGATCATTTTTTTTACCCCAAATGAAAATAGATTACAGCACCAGGTATTCCCAGGCGGTCTCCCATCCAAGTACTAACCAGGCCCGACCGTGCTTAGCTTCCGAGATCAGACGAGATCGGGCGTGTTCACGGTGGTGTGGCCGTAAGCAATTGCTCCTGGCACCAGACAGGACATTAAACAGGAGAAAGGATGATTTTTTTTACCCCAAATGAAAATAGCTTACAGCACCTGGTATTCCCAGGCGGTCTCA
>NC_140271.1:21210782-21215782 GCF_964030765.1 Micromesistius poutassou | reverse complement strand
AGAAAGGATGATTTTTTTTACCCCAAATGAAAATAGCTTACAGCACCTGGTATTCCCAGGCGGTCTCCCATCCAGGTACTAACCAGGCCCGACCGTGCTTAGCTTCCGAGATCAGACGAGATCGGGCGTGTTCGCAGTGGTGTGGCCGTAAGCAATTACTCCTGGCACCAGACAGGACTTTAAACAGGAGAAAGGATCATTTTTTTTACCCCAAATGAAAATAGCTTACAGCACCTGGTATTCCCAGGCGGTCTCCCATCCAGGTACTAACCAGGCCCGACGTGCTTAGCTTCCGAGATCAGACGAGATCGGGCGTGTTCGCAGTGGTGTGGCCGTAAGCAATTGCTCCGGGCACCAGACAGGACTTTAAACAGGAGAACGGATCATTTTTTTTACCCCAAATGAAAATAGATTACAGCACCTGGTATTCCCAGGCGGTCCCATCCAAGTACTAACCAGGCCCGACCGTGCTTAGCTACCGAGATCAGTCGAGATCGGGCGTGTTCACGGTGGTGTGGCCGTAAGCAATTGCTCCTGGCACCAGACAGGACTTTAAACAGGAGAAAGGATCATTTTTTTTACCCCAAATGAAAATAGCTTACAGCACCTGGTATTCCCAGGCGGTCTCCCATCCAGGTACTAACCAGGCCCGACCATGCTTAGCTTCCGAGATCAGACGAGATCGGGCGTGTTCGCAGTCGTGTGGCCGTAAGCAATTGCTCCTGGCACCAGACAGGACTTTAAACAGGAGAAAGGATCATTTTTTTTTACCCCAAATGAAAATAGATTACAGCACCTGGTATTCCGAGGCGGTCTCCCATCCAGGTACTAACCAGGCCCGACCGTGCTTAGCTTCCGAAATCAGACGAGATCGGGAGTGTTCGCAGTGGTGTGGCCGTAAGCAATTGCTCCTGGCACCAGACAGGACTTTAAACAGGAGAAAGGATGATTTTTTTTACCCCAAATGAAAATAGATTACAGCACCTGGTATTCCCAGGCGGTCTCCCATCCAAGTACTAACCAGGCCCGACCGTGCTTAGCTTCCGAGATCAGACGAGATCGGGCGTGTTCACGGTGGTGTGGCCGTAAGCAATTGCTCCTGGCACCAGACAGGACTTTAAACAGGAGAAAGGATCATTTTTTTTACCCCAAATGAAAATAGCTTACAGCACCTGGTATTCCCAGGCGGTCTCCCATCCAGGTACTAACCAGGCCCGACCGTGCTTAGCTTCCGAGATCAGACGAGATCGGGCGTGTTCGCAGTGGTGTGGCCGTAAGCAATTGCTACTGGCACCAGGCAGGACTTTAAACAGGAGAAAGGATCATTTTTTTTACCCCAAATGAAAATAGATTACAGCACCTGGTATTCCCAGGCGGTTTCCCATCCAAGTACTAACCAGGCCCGACCGTGTTTAGCTTCCGAGATCAGACGAGATCGGGCGTATTCACGGTGGTGTGGCCGTAAGCAATTACTCCTGGCACCAGACAGGACTTTAAACAGGAGAAAGGATGATTTTTTTTACCCCAAATGAAAATAGCTTTCAGCACCTGGTATTCCCAGGCGGTCTCCCATCCAAGTACTAACCAGGCCCGACCGTGCTTAGCTTCCGAGATCAGACGAGATCGGGCATGTTCGCAGTGGTGTGGCCGTAAGCAATTGCTCCTGTCACCAGACAGGACTTTAAACAGGAGAAAGGATCATTTTTTTTACCCCAAATGAAAATAGATTACAGCACCTGGTATTCCCAGGCGGTCTCCCATCCAAGTTCTTACCAGGCCCGACCGTGCTTAGCTTCCGAGATCAGACGAGATCGGGCGTGTTCACGGTGGTGTGGCCGTAAGCAATTGCTCCTGGCACCAGACAGGACTTTAAACAGGAGAAAGGATCATTTTTTTTACCCCAAATGAAAATAGATTACAGCACCTGGTATTCCGAGGCGGTCTCCCATCCAGGTACTAACCAGGCCCGACGTGCTTAGCTTCCGAGATCAGACGAGATCGGGCGTGTTCGCAGTGGTGTGGCCGTAAGCAATTGCTCCGGGCAAAAGACAGGACTTTAAACAGGAGAAAGGATCATTTTTTTTACCCCAAATGAAAATAGATTACAGCACCTGGTATTCCCAGGCGGTGTCCCATCCAAGTACTAACCAGGCCCGGTCGTGCTTAGCTTCCGAGATCAGACGAGATCCGGCGTGTTCACGGTGGTGTGGCCGTAAGCAATTGCTCCTGGCACCAGACAGGACTTTAAACAGGAGAAAGGATGATTTTTTTTACCCCAAATGAAAATAGCTTACAGCACCTGGTATTCCCAGGCGGTCTCCCATCCAGGTACTAACCAGGCCCGACCGTGCTTAGCTTCCGAGATCAGACGAGATCGGGCGTGTTCGCAGTGGTGTGGCCGTAAGCAATTACTCCTGGCACCAGACAGGACTTTAAACAGGAGAAAGGATCATTTTTTTTACCCCAAATGAAAATAGCTTACAGCACCTGGTATTCCCAGGCGGTCTCCCATCCAGGTACTAACCAGGCCCGACCGTGCTTAGCTTCCGAGATCAGACGAGATCGGGCGTGTTCGCAGTGGTGTGGCCGTAAGCAATTGCTCCTGTCACCAGACAGGACTTTAAACAGGAGAAAGGATCATTTTTTTTACCCCAAATGAAAATAGCTTACAGCACCTGGTATTCCCAGGCGGTCTCCCATTCAGGTACTAACCAGGCCCGACCGTGCTTAGCTTCCGAGATCAGACGAGATCGGGCGTGTTCGCAGTGGTGTGGCCGTAAGCAATTGCTCCTGGCACCAGACAGGACTTTAAACAGGAGAAAGGATCATTTTTTTTACCCCAAATGAAAATAGATTACAGCACCTGGTATTCCCAGGCGGTCTCCCATCCAAGTACTAACCAGGCCTGACCGTGCTTAGCTTCCAAGATCAGACGAGATCGGGCGTGTTCACGGTGGTGTGGCCGTAATCAATTGCTCCGGGCACCAGACAGGACTTTAAACAGGAGAAAGGATGATTTTTTTTACCCCAAATGAAAATAGCTTACAGCACCTGGTATTCCCAGGCGGTCCCCCATCCAGGTACTAACCAGGCCCGACCGTGCTTAGCTTCCGAGATCAGACGTATTCGCAGTGGTGTGGCCGTAAGCAATTGCTCCTGGCACCAGACAGGGCTTTAAACAGGAGAAAGGATCATTTTTTTTACCCCAAATGAAAATAGATTACAGCACCTGGTATTCCCAGGCGGTCTCCCATCCAAGTACTAACCAGGCCCGACCGTGCTTAGCTTCCGAGATCAGACGAGATCGGGCGTGTTCGCAGTGGTGTGGCCGTAAGCAATTGCTCCTGGCACCAGGCAGGACTTTAAACAGGAGAAAGGATGATTTTTTTTACCCTAAATGAAAATAGCTTACAGCACCTGGTATTCCCAGGCGGTCTCCCATCCAGGTACTAACCAGGCCCGACCGTGCATAGCTTCCGAGATCAGACGAGATCGGGCGTGTTCGCAGTGGTGTGGCCGTAAGCAATTGCTCCTGTCACCAGACAGGACTTTAAACAGGAGAAAGGATCATTTTTTTTACCCCAAATGAAAATAGATTACAGCACCTGGTATTCCCAGGCGGACTCCCATCCAAGTTCTTACCAGGCCCGACCGTGCTTAGCTTCCGAGATCAGACGAGATCGGGCGTGTTCACGGTGGTGTGGCCGTAAGCAATTGCTCCTGGCACCAGACAGGACTTTAAACCGGAGAAAGGATGATTTTTTTTTACCCCAATTGAAAATAGCTTACAGCACCTGGTATTCCCAGGCGGTCTCCCATCCAAGTACTAACCAGGCCCGATCGTGCTTAGCTTCCGAGATCAGACGAGATCCGGCGTGTTCACGGTGGTGTGGCCGTAAGCAATTGCTCCTGGCACCAGACAGGACTTTAAACAGGAGAAAGGATCATTTTTTTTACCCCAAATAAAAATAGCTTACAGCACCTGGTATTCCCAGGCGGTCTCCCATCCAGGTACTAACCAGGCCCGACCGTGCTTAGCTTCCGAGATCAGACGAGATCGGGCGTGTTCGCAGTGGTGTGGCCGTAAGCAATTACTCCTGGCACCAGACAGGACTTTAAACAGGAGAAAGGATCATTTTTTTTACCCCAAATGAAAATAGATTACAGCACCTGGTATTCCCACGCGGTCTCCCATCCAGGTACTAACCAGGCCCGACCGTGCTTAGCTTCCGAGATCAGACGAGATTGGGCGGGTTCGCAGTGGTGTGGCCGTAAGCAATTGCTCCTGGCACCAAACAGGACTTTAAACAGGAGAAAGGATCATTTTTTTTACCCCAAATGAAAATAGATTACAGCACCTGGTATTCCCAGGCGGTCTCCCATCCAAGTACTAACCAGGCCCGACCGTGCTTAGCTACCGAGATCAGTCGAGATCGGCCGTGTTCACGGTGGTGTGGCCGTAAGCAATTGCTCCTGGCACCAGACAGGACTTTAAACAGGAGAAAGGACCATTTTTTTTACCCCAAATGAAAATAGCTTACAGCACCTGGTATTCCCAGGCGGTCTCCCATCCAGGTACTAACCAGGCCCGACCGTGCTTAGCTTCCGAGATCAGACGAGATTGGGCGTGTTCGCAGTGGTGTGGCCGTAAGCAATTGCTCCTGGCACCAGACAGGGCTTTAAACAGGAGAAAGGATCATTTTTTTTTACCCCAAATGAAAATAGATTACAGCACCTGGTATTCCCAGGCGGTCTCCCATCCAAGTACTAACCAGGCCCGACCGTGCTTAGCTTCCGAGATCAGACGAGATCGGGCATGTTCACGGTGGTGTGGCCGTAAGCAATTACTCCTGGCACCAGACAGGACTTTAAACAGGAGAAAGGATGATTTTTTTTACCCCAAATGAAAATAGCTTACAGCACCTGGTATTCCCAGGCGGTCTCCCATCCAGGTACTAACCAGGCCCGACCGTGCTCAGCTTCCGAGATCAGACGAGATC